>NW_004949099.1:34471504-34490964 GCF_000317375.1 Microtus ochrogaster
CTCGAACTCACAGAGATCCGCCTGCCTCTGCCTCCCAAGTGCTGGGATTAAAGGCGTGTGCCACCACCGCCGGGCTTCTCTGAAAATCTTGATTGATTAAACAAATGAACATATGAAGTAAGAGAGGGTATAACGGAGGGGGGGAGGAAAGGGGACGTGAGGGACAGCAGGGCTCTAGCCACGCCCTCTAAGCTCCATCTGAGGCTGTGACTTATGTTTTCAGCCTGCTTTGCTTCTCTGTCCCCAAGCTCCCTCTCAGAGGGCAGATGCCAGTCTACCAAGCCTTGCTAGTCCTCAGCTCCAGTCAGGGTAGAGCCGCACAACCTTCTCACACCCCAGAATACCAGCAAAGGTTTGCTACTCCTGTAGCAGGAACCCTGCTTTCAGCCCGCAGGTCGGGGCTCCCCGAGGGCAGCGGCTGCTGTCTACCCTCGCCCCAGCCCCAGGGGAGCCCTTTACCTTACCCCCGGGTCCTCTGGCTGAGCTTTCTCAGGAAGACCCGTGTGACTTCCAGGGCCTCCTGCTCTGGAAGCAGCAGGTTGCCAGATGTGTTACAGCTCAGATCAATCCAGTCAGTCCTCAGGGCTTGGAAGTCGAGGTTCTGAGCACTGAAGGTCTGGTCCCAGTTCACCACTGGGTCAAACACAGGTACATATTCAAACGCCTCGCTCATGTCTTCCTCCTCTTCTTCCCCCTCTTCCTCTTCCTCCACTTCTCCTTCCTGGCCTGCCGCTACCACCACTTCCTCCTCCCCATGCCAGCCCCTGCTGGGAGCGGGAGCTTGGGGCTCCAGCCTGTCAGCCCGTCTCTGCTCAGCAATAAAAGATTCCACTTGATTCAGCCACTGAGACTGCTCCAGAGTCTTCCCGGGACTGTCCGCAGTGGATCGGGCTCTTGGAATGAGAGGCAGGTTCTTCAGGATCCCCTTGTCAGAATGAGACACATCATGGTTGGGCACAGGGCTTCTTTTCCCCTTCCTTTTCTCTGGCTGCTGGTCCAGGATGTCACTTGCCCTTGTTGGAAAGGGAGGTGTAGAGTTGTATTTGGGAAAAGGCACCAGTGGGCCGCTCTGCGGATGAGCCAAGAGCTTCCGGAGGTGGTAGTCAGTGACGCCCAGCCCCGGGGTGGGAGTAGTCTGTGGTTTCCTCCCTAGAGTCCCAGCGTCCTCGTCTCGGGAGGCGGGGATCTCCTCTGCTACATCTTCATACTGGGATTCTTCTAGAAGGCCATCCTCAAAACCTGTCAAGAATCAGTCCTCATTTCAGGAGGTTTCTATTCTTCCCAAAAGACACAAGCAGCAGATGGTTACATATGTGACAATACCAAGGGGGTCCAGGTGGGGGTCGTTTGCTGAGTGGCCCTGCACAAGTTACTCCACCTCCGTCACCCCAGTTTTGCTATGTACATGAAGGCTGATGGGCAGTATGGAGGTGTGCATGCCTATAATCACAACACTTGGAAGGTAGAGACAGGAGGATTGTAGCAAAGTTGAGTCTAGCCTGGTCTACACAGCAAGTTCCAGGCTATCCTGAATGCCTGCATGAGAGTTTGTCTTAAAAAAAAAAAAGCACATATGCAAATAAATAAAAGTTTAAAACAAACAAACCCCAACCTCTAAAAGGTTGCGGGCCAAGTGATATAAAACACCTCAAGCACCAGCACCATTTAGGACTCAACAAGTGACCTCAGCCATCCCTGGTCCCTCATGAAGGAAGGCCACAGCAACACAGGGTCTCTCTAGAGCATGCTTCCCTGGATTGTGATGAGGGATTGATCAGGAGGATTTGCATGCTAAGCTCCTCCTCCCTGGATTGTGATGAGGGACTGATCAGGAGGATTTGCATGCCAAACTCCCCGTGCAAGGCTATATTAGAATGTTCCCTAGAAAGAGACCACCGGCACCTGCAGCTAGGTGCGCCCTGGCAGCCTTAGCCACATTCGCCTCTGTACCTGGCTGTTCCAGGCCCTCTTTCCCTGGCTTGTCTATCTTGATATACTCCTGGAAGCTGGACCTGTAGGAGGAAGAGACATGTGTACACACACCAGACTCCTTACAGGTTCCACCTGGGCACGAGTGGAGAAAGGAGCTGTGACAGTCTGTTCTGTGAGGGTACATCCACACAGGTGCACGTGAGGGGTGCCCAGAACTCCTCAGTGTGAAGGGGCCCCTGCAGCCTAGGCAGTCTCCTGACTCCTACGGAGCCCCCAAAAGAACCTCCACTTTTCCCATTCAGCGCCACACACCTGTCCTGGTCGTAGGCACTTTCATGGTAGAAGCATTTATTGTGGGTCTCCATGTGGCTCAAACGGGTATAGTCATTGGGATAAACAAAGGACAGATGAACCTGAAAGCAGAGGAGACATGAGTGTGTGAGGGGGAGAATCCTGGGGAGGAACCAGCCTAGAATGAGCCGCACTGGATGGGGAAGGGCTGCTACGGAGTTGAACGTCACATCCAACTATGCAGTCCAGACTCCAGCGTTCTCAGGCCTGATCTTTTGGGTTCCCTGGGCCATCTGTCTCCCTTAGTTGTCACCAAGACCGTTCCCTCTTCCTTTTGCCACCCGATCCCCTTCTTCCATTCTGGAGCCTGTCTTTACCCACTAACTCTCTCAGCACTGTGCCCTTCCTACAATCCATTCCCTTTGCCCCTTAAACACAGCCTGAGCTCACCACCACCAAGAATGTCCTCAATCATGGCCCACACTCCCTGGCCTGACCATGACTCTTGACCACTTCCTTCTTGCCTCCGGTCCTCCATCTTCATCTCTAGGTGGTTCACGTTCTTTCTGCTCCTCCACTCTCCACACAGATAAAGCTACCACCCACATCTAGTACATTATCTCAAGCATCTTGTCAGTGAGTTTAAAATGTCACTGGCTACCCAGTTGCTGGACTGAGCAGACAGGACAGGGTTTGTGTGGCCCTTGGAGCAGAGTCACCAGGCTAAAGAACTGGGGGAGAGACAGATTCGAAGGCAGGGCATCTATCTTCAGGTTCTACAGGACAGTCCACCCTAGTGTGCACATCCAGGAATGAGAGACCATCCTGTCTGCTGGCTTGGGCACAGGAGGCACAGAGTCAGCTTTAGCCCATCTCCCATCCCCTGCACCCCAGCCATAGGCAGCAAGCCTTCCCCTGTCCTCTCTGGTCTAGGGGCACGACTTACAAAGCGGAGGCCTTGATAGCGCTGTAGCGGAAGCCCATCTACCAGGTAGCTGGGTTTGTAGGGACAATCAGGCAGGACATGGCGCAGATGGGACTTGGGGATCAGAGGCACTGAGAACAGAAGGGAAGAAGATTGGAGTGTGTGTAGAAGTGAGAACACAAATATCTTAGAATCTCAAAGGCTTCTTGGTGGGAGAGACCTGATGTCTTCCACCAGAGCAGCCTCCAACTGTAGTCATGGTGACAACTGTGGTGCCAATCCATGTCTATCAGCTGAGTCTGCCACAATGAGGCTGCCACTACTGTTCAGTGGTGGGGGCAGGGACGGCACAATTGGGTAACTGTCCAGTGACACTCCAAGGGGCCATGAGGCTCCACCTCAGCACACTCCCATCACCTAGATTTCCTCCCTTCCTCCCATGGGCCAGCTTTCGCTATTCTTTGGTTTCGTTTTTCTGAGACAGGGTCTGCCACGGTCACAAGCTCAGGATCTTCCTGCCTCATCCTCCTGACTGCTGGGACTGTAGAAAGGTGACACATCTGGCTGCCACTTTCTATGTCAAAGGGAAGAAACAGGGAACACTGTCAGCTTAAGATGTGAACACAACCAGCTGGGGGTGTGCTCCGTGGCAGGGCACATGATCACTCAGCTCAAGGTCCCAGATTCCATCCTCAGCATCAAACCAAAAGACTGAGCTATTCCACAGGCCGGCATTTGTGGCCAGAGAGGACTGTGCAGGGAAATCTGGACTCTCATTCCATTTCTGGTCTGGGATGGGGGTTAGACAATCACTCTATGATTTGTAGAATCATAAATCAGATAGAACTACTCCTGCAATTTTGGTCTGTATGCTATGTTTTACACTTCAAAGGGGAAAAGATTTTGTGATTTTGGGCCAACGATAGAATAGACAGGTCTCCTGCATCTTGTCCATCAACAGAGAGAACCCAGCTCATGCAGACCCTCACCAAGGACTTACCTCGATAGAGGGTGTCCCGAGGGTCAGGCCGCAGCATGTCAGCTGGTGGTTGCTCATCCCTGGGAGGAGTGTTGGAGGAGCTCACGTGACTTGCTGCTGTCTGTGGGATGTGGCCCACCTCATCCATCCTTAGGGTGGTCTCATCTGTGCCCAGGGAGAAGAGAACAGAAGAAGCTGTTGGACCTCACAGAATCGAGTGTGCTTTGATGGACAGGTGGAGGAGCTCAGGCACAGCCTCCGCATTCCTGTAGGTAAAGTCTAAGCTGTGCCGGAGCCCCTGCCTAAACCCTTGCCCTTGGATGCCCCAAAACTTGTGGGTTTAGCTGGCTCCCTGTGAACCTGCTTCACCTCATGGCCAGAGCATATCATGATTTTGCATAGACTAGAAAAAGACACCTTTCCTCCTCAAAATTCTTTACTGATGTGGGAAATCCTTCTGTATATGTGTTGCTTTTATTGGTTGATGAATAAAGGTGTTTTAGCCAATGGCTCAGCAGAATAAAGCCAGGCAGGAAATCTGAACAGAGATATATAGAGAAAGTAGGTGGAGTCAAAGAGACACCATGTAGGTGTCAAAGGAAAAAATATGCCAGAACATTACCAGTAAGCTACAGTCTCATGGCTGTAGTGATATTTCATTTGTATTTTAATAAATAAAGCTTGCCTGAAGATTAGAGTAAAACAGCTCCCCAGTCAGCCTGACTGACCAGGCAGTGATGACATACACCTTTAATCCCAGTAGCCACACTAGTTTGCCATAGAAACCAGGTGGTAGTGGTACATGCCTTTAATCCCCTGCCCTAGAGAGGAATATAAAATGGGAAGAGACAGCTCTCACACACAGTCTCATTCTGAGATTTCTGGAGGCACGACCACCATTTCAGACTAAGGTAGAGGTGAGTGGCTGGCTGTTTTGATTTTCTGACCTTCAGGTGCCCAAAAGTTTGGCAAAAATTTCCACATAAAGCCCGAGAAAGCTTTAAAAAAAGAAAAAAAAAAAGAATTCTAGACAAACATGGTGGCACACAACTTTAATCCCAGCACTTGGGAGGCAGAGGCAGGTGAATCTCTGTGAATTCAAGGGCAGCCTGGCCTACAGAGCAAGATCCAGGACAGCCAGGGCTACAGAGAAATACTGTCTCAAAACCCCCCAAAATTTTAAAAAAGGCACATAAAAGTGAAAAATACACAAAGAATCTAGATTATAGCTGGGCGGTGGTAGCGCACGCCTTTAATCCCAGCACTTGGGAGGCAGAGGCAGGCAGATCTCTGTGAGTTCAAGGCCAGCCTGGTCTACAAAGGGAGTTCCAGGACAGGCTCCAAAGCTACAGAGAAACCCTGTCTCGAAAAAACAAAAAAAAAGAAAAAAAGAAAAGAATCTAGATTATATATCTTATTGTGTTTTCTTTGAATTTTTCACTATCAATGAGCTGACTACAGAAAGACATTTCATTGTACAGGCTGCTAATCTAAACCAACATATATATTTTAAAGGTATATTGACTTCAAAATTTAAATCTAAGGACATGTTAGTTTGGAAAACAGGTTCTGCTTTTGTTTCTATAGAAGATAAAAAGCTGTGGATTCCTTACCAACTAACTAATATGGTTTGATCAAACAAGACCCCCTGAAGCGATGGCCCAGTTGGTCCAACATCCATGACAGCTTCAGGACTGCTGGATAAGGTGGACCAACCACACAGGATACCTGATAAAAGACCTGATTGACAGCACCCCCAATTAGCAAAAAGCAGTTTGGCAAAAACAACAACCAAATTTCAAAAATGATTTTTTATAAACATTTGTTTTCATTTAAAGGAGGTTGATTATAAATGGTTAATAGTCACAGTCAAGATCTTCCTAAAGAAATAAAAAGCTTACATTGAATGAATACTTTACATTGGTATGGTCTTTGATTTACTGATACAAATTTAAGGACAATTTTGTTCTATGTATATTAATACTCTAAGGTATTATGTTTATACAGCTCATTTGAAAATGTAATATATAATTAAAATTATGGATTAATAGATAGTCATCTATAATAGTCAAACTGTAGTCGTGTTAGGTTTTCTAGATGTCAGAGATATATTTCAGATGGATAGGTATTCTTTAAACCTTTCTAAGACCTACAGAATATGGCATTTAAAATGTTTTAAGAACTTAGACTTTTCTCAACAGTGAGACATGTCTGCTTCTGGCAGTACCAATTACTTTAGAGAGGCTGATGGGCACTAAAGAAACTCATTATGGAATTTGCCTTCAATGTGACAAGGCTAGTTGTTTGGGCAAGAAACCACTCTTGCCTGAGGCTTGAACCCACGACTCTGACATTAAGAGTCTCAAGCTCTACCAATTGAGCTATACTTATTGTATAGTTTTGTTTTAGATTTAGAACCCTCTTATTTAGACAAAAGGGGAAGGTTTTGTAGCCTTGGTTCATACAACAATAATACACTCAGTCACACACCTAGCAATGCCAGTGGGCAATTCCTGAAACAGCATGGCTTGGGTTCAAGACTTTTGTATGCTATAAGATGGTGTTTTTAAGGTGCATGTAAAGTTTGATGCTCTTATAGACACATAACAGACCAATGATAGGAAACAGGAATGCCAGCATTTTGAAAAGCTGTTAAGTGAATTTTGGCTTAGAATTAGGAAAGAATTTCCAAAATGGTCCTTAACATAACTTCTAGTTTGTATCACTTATATATGCTGAAAGCAGGGCTCTCAGCATTGGTGATTATAAAATTAAAATATTGACCAAGGGGCTGAGGATATACCTCAGTGAGTAAGCATGTCTGCTTCACAAACATGACTTTGAATCTCAGAATCCACATAAAAGCTGGGCATCGCCTGTAGCCCCGGTGCTGTGGAACAAAAATAGGTAGTTCCCAGGGACTCACTCGCCAGCCAGCCTGGCCAAAACAGTAGCTTCAGTTCCACTGAGAGACCCTGTCTTCCGGGAATCAAGTGGGAGCAATATAGCAGGACACCTGACACCTTCTCTGGCACACACACACTTACAATATTGATTACTTGAAAAAAAAAAAACCTGGAAGATGTTCCCTATTCTACAACATCAAATATTCAGCCAAAGTTTAATCTTTCTAAATAAGTGTATTTGGTTCTCAAGACAGGGTCTCACCATGTAGCCCTGACTGTTCTTTACCTCACTATATAAACCAGGATGGCCTTAAACTCACAGAGATCTGCCTACCTCTGGCTCTTGAGTGCTGAGATTAAAGGCATATGACACTACATCTGGCCCAAGACTTATTTTTACTTTTATTTATATGTTTGTATGTCTGTCCATGTGAATACATGCCATATGGGCATATGCCTGGGAAGGCCAGAAGAGGGCATCCCATCTCTTGGCTCTGGTGTGACAGTTAACTGTGCCTGACCTGATACGCATGCTAAGAACTAAACTCAGCCTCTGAGGAGCAGTAAGTGCTTTTTTTTTGTTTTGTTTTGTTTTTCAAGATAAGATTTCTCTGTGTAACAGTCTTGACTGTCCTGGAACCTGCTTTGTAGACCACGCTGGCCTCGAACTCACAAAGACCCACCTGCCTCTGCCTTGAGTGCTGGGATTAAAGGTGTGTGCGAACACCACCTGCTGAAGATGTTACTTTTAATTTTAACTTTTTTCTGAACTGGGGGTGAAAACCAGGATATTGTACATGCTAGGCAAGTGTTCTACTACCAAGTCGCAACCCAGCTCTGACATTTATTATTATTATTATTATTTTATTATTATTGGTGGTGGTGGTTTTTTGAGACAAGAGTTTCCTGAAACTCACTCTGGAGACCAGGTTGGCCTTGAACTTAGAGATCTGTGTGCCTAGGACACCCAAATGCTGGGATTAAAGATGTGCGCCACTACCACCTGGCTCAACATTTTTATTTGTTTTCATTTTTTTTCTTGAGTCAGAGGCTTGATGTGTAGTGCACGTTGGCCTTGAACTCAAGATCCTCTTACATCAGCTTCCTGAGTGCTGAGATTACAGGGTGTACCACCAAGCATAGTCATTTTTACTTTTTAGTGGGGCCTTGGAGTACCAGTCATGCCGAGACAATGAAAAACAGTGAAAAGAACCAAAAAGTTCACATTCTGCAAATTTAAAGAAGACGACAGTTTTGAGCTGGGCTGTGGGGGAGCACACCTTTAATCTCAGCACTCAGGAGTCAGAGGCAGGTGAATCTCTGAGTTCGAGGCCACTGAGTTCCAGGACAGCGAGAGTACACAAAGAAACTCTGTCTTGGGAAAAAAAATAAGTAGATGATAATTTCTCTTTGTGGTCTTGACTGAGTAAGAGCCATAGCACAAAAAGACTGGCTCTATTTGTCAACCTTTTTTAAAATAACGTACTTTTTTTTTTTTTGAAACAGGGTTTCTCTGTGTAACATTCCTGGCTTCCTGGAGTTCGCTCTGTGGTGGTGCCACTCAGCATCACGATTGCTGCTTGGCTGAAGAAGCTGCGGGATGGAGTTCTGGTTTCTGGTTGAGTGGAGACCGCTCCACTTCCTCCGTTAGATTTAGTACTTAAAAATGAAATCATTTGTACAGTGGTCTCTGGATTTACTGACTTGTTTCCCTTTGTCCTCAAAATATAAATGGTCTGAGATGGCTTGGGAAAGGGAATAAGATAAATAAACTTATTTAAAAAAAAAATAACAGAGCCTACACATTTCAAAGTATCAGTATGGGTGAAATGGCTGAGCAGGATGTTCTAGCTAGCCTCCAAAGAAGGGGAAAGAACAAAATCACAGGTGAGTTTGGGAACATTTTCTGCTTACTTTGTAGTGAAGGTATTAATGCTTTTATAAATATAAAATGCAAATTTAAATACTAAAAGTCAAGACAAAAGGATATGATTTTACACTGTAAATTAATCATTAAGAGATTATAAAAATAAAAAGAGTATTGTAGAAATTATATTTGCTATATAAATAAGGACATATATAAAGTTTTAATATAGATTATAGTATAATTTGATGAAAATTTTTGCTTTGCTTATTACACGTTAAAAATCACCCTTTTAGATTCTAAACTATCTAGCCATGAGGAAATATTAAAGGCCTCTCCTCCTCTGCTTAGTTAAATTTTGTTTACTTGCTCCTGGATCTGTGATCATTGGATTTTATGATTACAATTATTGTATAATTTTAGGATGCGTTTATTCATGTTGGGAAAATAGTCACATATTAGATATTTTTGAAATGCAAATATAGATTAATATTGTAAGATATGAAAATAAACTATGTGGCCCTGGGAAGAGAGAGATATACACATATTCTCTCCTGTAGGTGGCCTCCCAAGTGCAGTGATAAATAATATATTCCTAGAGGCTCAGAAAAAGATTCAAATTGCTGTCTGGTGCAGCTTCTTTATATCACCTGCTACATCCACTCTTCTCAAAGTCCTGACCTCTGCTGGAGCTGGTACCCAGCAGCTCTGGAGACCAGGCTGGCTTCGAACTCAGAGGTCCTCCTGCCTCTGCCTCCTGAGTGCTGGGATTAAAGTCATGTGCCACTACCACATGTATTTTTAATTATAAATACATGTTTAATTATAGTAGAATTACATTGCTTTCTCCCTTCCTGTTTCTCCCTTCAGGCCCTCCCAAGACCTCCACTTTCAAATTGATAACCTCTTTGTCTTTGATTATTATTGTGACATTCATATATACACATACATATGTATATGTATGCACAAATAAACATGTACAACATGCTGAGTCTGCTGTCCATCAACTGTCAACCTCAAGTGAGCCCCATGGTCCCAGGGTCCCTTGTAGTTTTATTCAAAATGATAGGCATGGGTGGGCAAGGGCATTTTTCAGAGATGAGGGCTCTAGCAGGTTCTCTTTGTATTATTTCTTTTTCTATATTTAATTTTTTTAGATGCACATATATTGTACTCTGAACATATTTCTCGCTCCGTGTCTATCTTTAAGTTTCCATATGATAGCCTTGAATATGTGATCCCCCTGCCGCAGCCTCCCTAGTGCAGGCAGATCTCGGAGTTCCAGGACTGCCAAGGCTACACAGAGAGAACCCTGTTTCAAAAACCCAAACCAACACATCTGAAACTACCACATCTGTGTCTAGCACGTTCTTAAACGAACTTCTGACCCTAGAGAGTAAAGGCCCCCTAACTGAAAGGTGCCTCGAACTTTTATTCTCTCTGGACCTTCTTCATACAGGTGTTCTAAGTAGCAGAACTTCTCTCCGCCCCTCCAACCTCACCCTGGGCCACATCCTCCTGAATGGAGTGGCATGTGCTTCCAGGCAGGCAGAGCCTACTTACTTGTGAAGAGGGACAAGGAGGGGGAGTCAATGATGGTGAACTTGGCTCCAGGGTCATTCCGTCTCCACTAGAATTAGAGGAAGGGCACAGACATTGGAGGACACTGGATTTGGGACGGCGTTCAAGAGCTATGGGGAAGGGAATGCTGGGAAAGGCGTGTGGGGTGCGGGGAGGAGGGGGATAGGAGGATGGGATAATGAAGTCACTCACCGCAATCTCCACGTGATCGGTGCCCTCGTCATTCTGTTTGTGCAGCACCTCAAAGTAGTACCTGAGGGAGGCTGATAGGCTGGCAGAAGGAGACAGGAAAGGGCTTCTCCTCAGCTGGTCCCCTCGTCCACCTCTCCCACTTAGAAGCTCCCTGATGCTCTTTTCTCTTCCCAAGAGCTTGTCCTTTAACTACCCCCCCCCCCATGCACCCCTGACAGCTGACCTTGGCTTTCTTTCTGTAAAGCCAAATATAAGTAGTTCACAAGTCAGTTGGGGGACCCAGTGAAATAGGCCTTAGGGAGCAGCTGCTGCACGGGAGAGCCACAAGAGGGTCGGTGCTTTGACTGACCCTCCGTGGCTGTCAGGAAGAGGCCCCATAATCTTTAGTAATTTGCCCAACATCAGCAGGTAGTAAGCAGTGCTGGAATTTGGATCAGGCAGCCTTGCTTTAGGGTCCATGCCCGACACTGAGAGAACTCAGAACGCTCACACTAGTGTTGGCACAAAGCAAGGGCTGTTTGCAAGCTAGGTCTGCTCAGCCTGTGGCTGTGCCAGCCACCAGGTGGCGGGCTGAAGCTGCACCAGATTCAGAGTCCACTGATTTATCCAGATCACTTCAAAGGCATCCTTCCAGTTCCCTGTCTGGATCCCTCTCTTAAGTCCCAGAGCAACCACGAGGCTGTCTTTCTGTGTGAGAGCATTTCAAGGTCTGGAGAAAATGGGAAGGCAAGGGCGGGACGAAAGGAGACCTTGAGTGCCACTCAATGTGTGTGTGGCTTCCATCAGTCACAAAGCTTCCCTGGGCTTGAGTGGCCGCATCTAAAATGAAGAAGGCAGCTGCAGAGATAGCTTACAAGAGTGAGCACTGCTCTTGTGGAGGACCAATGTTCGGTTCCCAGCACCCACGTGGCAGCCTATGACCACCTGTAAAACCAGTTCCAGGGAAAACAAAACAAAACAACAACAACAACAAAAACCAGCTCCAGATAATCCTTCTGTCCTCTGAGGGTGCCAGGGCCGCACATGGCACACCCATATGCATGTAGGCAAAACATACTCATTTAAAAAAAGAAACTATCCAGGAAGTGGTGGTGCACGTCTTTAATCCCAGCACTCGGGAGGCAGAGGCAGGCGGATCTCTGTGAGTTCGAGGCCAGCCTCGTCTATAAGAGTTAGTTCCAGGACAGGTTCCAAAGCTACAGAGAAACTTTGTCTCGAAAAAATAAAAAACAAACAAAACAACAACAACAAAAAAGAATCTAAAAAAAATTTATAAAATAAGGAAGGGCAGGGCAGACGGCTTCTGTGTAGGCAGACCATGTGGACGCTCGGGCACAGGAACCCTAAGCCACAAGCTGGTGGAGAGGGTGAGGAGAGGCCCTCCGGCTCTCTCGTGCTGGTTGGCCTGGTACTGCAGTGACCCCTCCCCTACTCACCTCACTGGCTTGGAAATTTGACTCTGAAATTTCCCAAACTCTCCGGGGGCTGTCCATTCCTTTCCTGTCTAGAAGTGTGCGGAGAGGGGAGGGAAGAAGGGAGAGGGAAGAAGAGAAGACAGAGGAAAGGAAGAAGAGAAGTGAGAGAAACAGAAGACGGAGTTAGGGAGGACGGCTGGCCAACACACATCCGCCCCCACTTCCCATAGACAACCAGCCCAGCGGGAATCTTCAGCATGGGGCTGAGGGACAGCGGAACTCAAAAGATAGATGTGGCCGGATCCCCACTCCGCCCACATCTCACACGCCCTTTGCGGTATAGGGTGGAGCACCATGCGTGGCTTCTGTCCCTTCTTCAAGCGGGCAGTGCTAATGGCTAAGGAGGCCCCCAGTAGTCTCATGTACTACAAGACCGACTGCCCCCAGGGATCAGTGAGAATCAGGGGCTGAGCTGACCCTACCTTGCCCACACTGGCGAGCAGCTGAAGGCCCGAGACCTGGTCATCATGACTCAGCCAGAATTCAGCATTGTCATCAGCAGCGATGGCAAACTGGATCTTCCCTGGGCAATGGCAGAGTGTCTGGGTGAGTCAAGGAGGGCCCTGGCACCAGGGCTGAAAGCCTACATTATGCCTGGGCATTAATTCCCTTCACTCATGGCGCCTGGCTGCCCCCCACCTTTGCCTATGGGGGGACTCTACATTCTGGGGTAGCAATATGAAGATGGAGAAGGACTTATGGAGACCAGCCAGTTCCAGCTGCAAGAGAGAGAGAGGCGGCAGCCTGAAGCTATTGGGTGAGAGTTCACCATGCTTCAGTTTCCCCTCTCCCTTGATGATGGGCTAACAGGGACTCAGTGTGATGTATTTTCCTAGCTTGAACATATGTTTCTAGAACCTTCCTGAAGTACTCAAGAGCAGGAAGAAGGATGAGGCTTTGGGGCTGCCTCACCATCAGTAAAAGGGTGCAGGTAGCCAAATATGCGGAGACCATAGTTGGTCCACTTGGGGGACACAGCCAGCTTCCTCAGGGTTGTGCGGATCTATGTCGAGAAAGATGAACTGTTACTCAGAATCAGGAAGAAGAATTGAAGGGATTTGAGTCGGAGCTACTCAAGACTAGTGGGAAGACCAGGAAGGGAACAGGAGATGAGAGACCAGGGGTGTGGCACAGCGTGTGGCGTTCACTATAAATGTCAGGTCTCACTCAGTTCTTGGTCCGGGTGACCTCGGGCAATGCACAACTTGCGCACCTGGACATGTTGGCCCTGGATAAATACCAAGAGAGCCTACACTGAATGCCAGGCTGCAGGAGCCTCGGGGAGGGAGAAGACAAGATATTCTAAACAGAGGATGAGGGGGCCCACGAGACCAAAGGAATAATAGAGATTGCAATGGGCTGAGGAGGGGCAGGGAAGGAGGCAGGTGGGAGGGATGAGGTGGAGGGGACACAGATGGTCTGGGACGCAGACATCCCTGCAGGCACTTACGTGGGGATACAGTGGGAAGTGCAGGTTCCTCCTGAGCTGCTGGATAGAGCTGCCACACCAGTCCTCAAACACATGCAGGTTGGCATGTCCCCGGAACTGTGCGGAGGAGAAGGGACAATGAGCGAGCAGCAGCGACCTGTGCTCAGCCCTGGAGCAGAGCAGGCAAGTGGGCACAGTGCTTCCTGTATATTCCATGGACGGCTTGGTTCCCAGCCCATGGTGCTTCTGGGAGATGGCAGAACCTTTAGGCGGTGGGGAATCTTGAAGGGCACAGTTAGGTCATTGGGTTGTGCCCCTGAAGGGGATATCGGGGTCCCGGCTATTTTGTCTTACTTGACTTTCCAGTCCTTTGCTACCATGATGTACTCAGCAGCCAGAAGCCCAAAGCAACTGGGCCAAGGAAGCCTAGGACTGAACCTCTGAAACTGTGAGCCAAAGCAACCCTTCCCGCTTTACGAGTTGGTTATCTCAGACATGACAGAAAGCTAACAACAGCCCGCTGGCCTGACTCGACAGATGGGTCAAGTATGCACACATGCCTGCAGATACACACAACACCTTCCTCATTCCTTCCGGGCAGGCAGGGAGCTGCCTTGCATTCCACAGGAGTGGGCACAAGGAGCACAAGAGGGACAAAATGGCAGAAGTGACAGAGGGAACTAGGAAGGGCTTGTGCCCGCCCTGCTCCCCCCCCCCTTCCTCATGGAAGGCCCTGCAGCAGTCTGACAGGCAGGAAACTTTATATATGCATAGTGGTCTTCACATTCTGGCTGGGGGAAGCAGCTGAGTAAGACTATGGCGACATCTGGGACCCCTCCGGGTCTTGCAGCACCAGGGCCTCCTGTAGCTCACAGGTTCCTGGCAGCACTAAGTTGGCAGAAAAAGAAGTGTCTGCCCTTTCTCTGTCCCTCTCTGCTGTGGCATTGGAAGGGGACAGGCCTAGACCTGGAGCAAAGGTTCTTGCCAAAGACAGGCCAGAGTCAACAGCCATACTCCAGGTGAGTGAGGGGCTATGTTTAGGAAGCGAAGAGAAGCAGGGATATGGTCCCAGCTGAGCCACAGTTTCAAATTACTCCAGTCCTTCACCAGAGCTGAGCGCATTCCGCATGGCGCCTCATCCATACACACAAACAGGTCCTGCCCTGCCCCGCCACCCTAACTGGAGCGTGTCCGATCCAAAATCTGAATCACTCTTAAGAAAAAAGTGGGCAGAAGTGGAACAGGCACCCAGACCGAAGGACTCGTTTTGGGTCCTCCATGCAGTGATAGTGATGCAGGATGAGGTGCTGGGAAGATGGCTCAGTTAGTACAACCTTGCCACAGGAGCACAAGCACTCCGTCCCCAGAAGTCTCTGAAAAGGCTGGTGAGAGCCTGGAATCCGAAGACGGGGAGGGGGAGACAGAGGATCCCTAGAGCCAGCAGGCCAGCCTAGTCCTAAGTGGGCAAGCCCCAGGCTAATGAGATCTTATCTCAGAACTCGAGGTAGATGGCCCGGAGGAAGACGCCATAGGTTGTCTTCTGGCTCCCACGGGCACCAGCACACATGTATACCCCCAACACACAATTCTTAAAAAGGGGTATGTGGCAACAGGAATGCTGAAGGTCTACGTTAGGCTGCAATGACCGGCAAGGTTTCACGGCCAGGGTCCCACTGCTAGCCCCTGAAGACAGAGGCTAGCTTGTCCCTCTCTGACCTGGAAGCACACGAGCTGAGTCAACACTTGGGCAGTAGCCATCGCTCATAGGGATACAAGAAGCAGGCTGGGGTGGGCGAGAAAGTGTGTGGGCCGGTAGGTGGGAGGCGGGTTCCGAGGAAGGGAAGAATGGGGACATTATGCTGCTTCTGAGGAAATTCCTCAAGTTCAGCTTCAAAGAATCAGTTGTCTGCTCCAAGTGGTCTACTTTTTAGTCCTCCCCAAAAGACCTCCAGGTCAGAGAACTCTGGTCCCCAAAAGAGCAAGGGAACAGAGGGGGAACACAGCTACCAGAGAGGTCTGCAGTGTGAAGCCTGGAGCTAGGAGGCCAGGCTAGGCCTGAAAGCAGCTTGGCCTGAGGGCAGGTAGACACCAACCCTCACGGCTCCTCCCCAGGCGGTCTAGGCACGGGAGTCTGAGGTGCTATGGAAAGCCAGCAGGGCAGACCAAGAGTGAGTGAGATTATTTATTAGCCCTTTCTTTGGGGTACACCTCACCCAACATTTGGCTGAGTCTCAGACCTTTGTCCCCAACCTCTGACTGTGGGGGTGTCTTGGAGACCCACATTGACAACACCATCCAGAGTTTGTGTTACTCCATCGTAGGGACTCTGAACTAGCAAAGACAAAAGGCCAGCCGGGGAGGGGAGGTTTCCTCCTCCAAACAGTAGCTGTGATGGTTTGGAACCTGCATTTAGCTGTAGGGAAGAAAGTATTAATTGGATGGTCTCATTTAGAAGGGAGGATATCGGGGCTCAGGAAATGGCTCCCTGAGAGAACACACAGTAATTACCCCGTGGAGACGGAGGGGCAGAAGGGAGTATTTAAGTAGAGCAAGGGCTGTCCACTGCTTCCCCTTCCAGCTGTACCTCTGCCCGGGCTTGCCAGGCCAGCAGCATGGCATGTGGCCTATGTGGATGACAGTCCCTCCAGTACTGAGTCCTCTTACTGCTTCCAGGAAGGTTCTGGAGCAGCTCGGCTGGTGTGATGGCCCAAGTCACTCCGCAGCTGAACACTTGAGGTGACCACAGAATAAAACCTCACTGTGATCTTGATGACCGACCTGCCTTCCCAGCCCTCACCACACACCATACCCTCCCTGCCATACTTACCCACATCTAACTCCCAACCTTTGCCCCAAACCATCCAGCTCTCGACTTCCCACGCTCTCCCAAATACTGTTTCCTAATCAGGCCCCATGCTTTCTTCCCCACATGGCAGGCTCCTATCTATTCTTCAAGTTTTCTCAGATACTTCTGAGGCCCTCTTGGCCTGCCCTGGAAGAGCTAACAGCTCCCTCCGCCGTGTCCCACCATATCTGAATTATCGGAATGGACGGATGATCGTAGAAGCTGAATTCAGAGGAATAAATTCCGCCACTGAGTACCAGGTCACGTGTTCACCGTGCAGTTAGCTGAAAGAGAGCGGAGTGCAGCTCAGGGGTGTAGTGTCTGGGGAGAAGATGGAGAGAGGGAGGGAGGAAGGGAGGGGGACACTCAAATCAAAGACCAAGACTTCAGATGTGTAAAATGGTGTCACCCGTGTTTGGAGCTGTGGCAGAAGGACAGAGGGACAGGAGAGATCAGTTGCCGTGGCTGCGGGTACTGTCTGGCCCTTGCTGGAGCCACTGTTCTGTCAAAAGCCCAGCACACGTGGTGGGTGGGTCGGCTTGGAACCGGTGAGGCCTTACCTGATCTCAGTGTGCAGCCAATCACACTGGTTCCTACACACCGGGTTCCTGGGTAGCGTTCGGAACAATTTGATCTACTCCTCCACACTTTTTCTAAGATAGTGCTGGGAATGGAATCTGGGGTCTCATGCCAGTGAGACAAATACTACCAATAAATTACACTCCTAACCTCTGACCTGCTCTTGAGTGGACAGTGCTCCCTGTGGAACAAAGGGGCTCCCGATGCTAGAAAGAAAGGGGCCATTCTGGAGCTTGAGGAAGGCTGGAGGCCATTCTGTGGAGCCTGATGGGTGGAGCTACCCCACTCATACAGAAGGTTCATAAGGAACCGGCATGCTAGAGGTGTGTCACCAAGCGACCAAAGTGAAGAAGAGGTGAGAGAAACTGCAATGATGGTGCTCTGGGCTTGGAAACCGGAGAGCCCAACCCACAGCAAAGCTCACACAAGCGTTCACAGCGGCACTAGTCAAGGTGGCCCTGGATCAGCAACAATCTGTCTGCCAACAGAAGAAGAGAAAATAAAAGGCGAATAGCTCTCCCTGTCTCCATCCTCCTAGGAACTTCTGCTCCGTGACAGCCAAGCAGAGGGAGGAGCCACTGTGTCGGCCCAAGCCAAGGAAGAAGACCAGCAGATGACTAAGTGATGGGCAGCTGTGCCCTGCAAACCAGGGAGCTGGTGCTGCCATCTAGAATGTTCCCCTCGGTGGTCTAGAACTCATATGGCCACTACATCGCCAAAGGCCACTTTGGTAGGACCAAGACAGTCTCTGAGGGTGTCTTGGACCCTGTAACATTGTTCTTAGTTACAAGAGTGGCACATGAACAATAACTCATCCCTTCTGCGGTCTCAGCCAGAGAAGTCTTAAGGTATGGCTTTTCCATGAGATGCCATCCTACACCACTACAAAATGTCATGTTACCTTGTGGCTGAACTCTGTAAACCTCATATGGGTGACAGAAGTCAGACCCATCGGGACTCATCTCATGATTCCATTTCTATGCCGTATCTGGGACAGCCAAATGAAGAGCCAGGAAGTAAACAACTTTTCTCTTACAGAGGACATGGGTTCAGTTCCCGGCACTCACCTATAACTCCAGATCTGGAGATATGACACCCTCTTCTGTCCTCTATGGGCACCAGGAACACATATGATGTCCATACATACATTAAACAGAACACTCATACACATAAAATAAAAAATAAAAAAATATATAAAGCAGATAGCTCTGTACCTAAGGCTGGGACAAGAGTGTGGTGACAGGGTATGGCTGGGGATGCAGGGCCTTCTTTTCCTTTTATGACACAATGTCTCATGTAGCTCAGGCCGTTTTCACACTTGTTATGTAGCTAGGGATGATCCTCCTGCCTCCACTTCCTGAGATTATAGGTGTGTGTCACCATGCCCAGTTTATACAGAGCTGCAGACTGAACCCAGGCAAGTCCTCTGCCAACTGATCTACATACATTCTCAGCCCTGGCTTCCTTATCTATCTGTATGAATTGTATCTCAGGCCTCACAAATTCCAAGCAAATGATCTACCACTGAGAGTCTGAGTCAGCAAGATGCGGAGTCTTCAACAAAGCACAACTCTGTCAATAAACCAGAAGCTACTGGGTTGCACACTGTCTGAGTGAGTGATGTGTAAGGAATATGAGCTAGATCTCATAACATTTTTTGTTGTTGTTTTATTTTGATTTTTGAGACAAGGTCTCAACATGTAGCCTGATGTGGGAGTCCCCTCTGTGTGCTGTGATTACCATTAATGGATAAAGAAACTCCCTTGGCCTGTTGATAGGGCAGAACTTAGGTAGGCGGGAAGGACTGAACTGAATGCTGGGAGAAAGAAGGGTAGAGTTAAGAGACGCCATTGCCGCCAGAGTCAGACATGTTGAAACTTTGCCGGTAAGCCACTGCCACGTGGCAATATACAGATGAATAGAAATGGGTTAAATCAATGTAAGAGTTAGCCAATAAGAAGTTAGCACTAATGGGCCAAGCAGTGTTTAATACAGTTTCTGTGTGATTATTTCGGGGCTGAGCAGCCAGGCAGCCGGGAACCAACAAGCCTCTCTCCCCCAACAACAGCCTAGATATTCTCAAACCCAAAGTGATCCACCTGCCTCATACTCCCGAGTGCCGGGATTACTGATATGCACCATCAGGTCTCTTTCCAAAATTCTATTTTTAAAAGCAGCAACAAGGACCAGGAAGATGCCTCAGTGGTAAATAAAGCATTTTCCCCACAAGCCAACACCCTGAGCTCCATCTTCACCAGATAAACAGCTGGTGTTGTGGATCATGTCTGCCATCCCAGCCATCCTACTGTGAGATGGAGGCAGAGAATCCCTGCAGTCCTACTGTGAGAGGGAGGCAGAGAATCCCGACAGTCCTACTGTGAGAGGGAGGTAGAGAATCCCGGCAGTCCTACTGTGAGATGGAGGTAGAGAATCCCTGCAGTCCTACTGTGAGAGGGAGGTAG
>NW_004949099.1:34491064-34493501 GCF_000317375.1 Microtus ochrogaster
CTGTGAGAGGGAGGTAGAGAATCCCGGCAGTCCTACTGTGAGATGGAGGTAGAGAATCCCTGCAGTCCTACTGTGAGAGGGAGGTAGAGAATCCCTGCAGTCCTACTGTGAGATGGAGGCAGAGAATCCCGGCAGTCCTACTGTGAGAGGGAGGCAGAGAATCCCAGCAGTCCTACTGTGAGAGGGAGGCAGAGAATCCCAGCAGTCCTACTGTGAGATGGAGGCAGAGAATCCCAGCAGTCCTACTGTGAGATGGAAGCAGAGAATCCCGGAAGTCCTACTGGGAGAGGGGAGAGCTGCCTAGAGCACACTGTGCAGCAGAAACAAGAGATCCTGACTCTGTAAGGGGGAAGATGAAAACTGATTCCTAAAAGTTGTCTTTGTTCCTCGCCCTCCTCACCCCTGCCCCACAGAAACAGTAGCAAGCTGAGCGTGGTGACACAGCCTGTAACCCTGAGGCAAGGAATCACTGTGGGTCCTAGCATATCTTAAACTAAAATAAACTCTAAGCGGCATTAGGTTTCATGTTTCAAAAAATAAATAAAAAATAACAAAAAAACCCCAGGAAAAACAAAAAAGGCAAAACAAAGCAAAAAACAAACAAACCCTAAAACAATGCAAGGGGCACAGGATTGATTGCTGGAAACACAACACAGTGAAAACCCTGGGTCTATGCCCTGCTCCTGTCCGCGGGTGAGGAGCATCGTCTCCCAACGCTGGACGATCCAGGGAGACCGAGTGTGCCCATGGCCCTGCACACTGACCAACAGATGAAGCGTCTGGCACTGGAGTTTGCTACGGTTCCACGGAAGTTTTACGGGCAGCTACCCCATGCACCCCGCCCCAGCTGTCCAATCACAGAGTCCTCTTGGACACACCAAGGACAGTAGCCAAGGCTGCTGCCTCTCCCAGTGACTCTGGCCTTAGAGCAGGCAGGCAAAGCCTGAGACTGGAAAGCAAAGAAGCATCCTTATGTTTAGCCCTCTTTCACTCAGAACAAGGCTCTCCACCAACTCTGCGACTTCCCAGACACACTGCCTACCAAGTGGTGACCACCCTAATCTAAGAGTCACTGAGCTGGGCACAGGAGGGACGGGAGAGCTGGGCTGGAGAGGATGCTACTCATTGCCTTAGCCTAGGAAATCAGGGATTCCCTAAAAAGCTATAAAGATTGAGGGTTTTAAGTCTTTTAACATTTAAAGATGAAATCCATTGGCATTTACCACTAAAAGGACCTCCCACACCACTAAGATACCAACTATCTCTTTAAAACAGTCAATCTTGGCCAGGTGTGACGGCATATGTCTTTAACCCCAGCACTCAGTAGGCAGAGGTTGGCTCTGTGCATTCCAGGTCAACCAAGGTCTCTTTTTCTCAAAGACCACTCCCCCCCCCCCAAAAAAAAGTCAATTCCAGGACAGATGTGGCAGTAGCACAAGTCTGTAACCCCAGTTTTCAGGAAGTTGAGGCTAAGGATCATAAATTTCAGGCTAGCCTGAGACTCTATTTTTAGAGAGAGAAAGAGAGAGAGAGAGAGAGAGAGAGAGAGAGCGCACAAATGAGAACCCGCTAGAAGTGGTGGCACGTGCCTGTAATCCTAGCACTTGGGAGGTGAAGGCAGAAGATCAGGAGGAATTACAAGTCATTCTCAACTATACAATGAATTCAAGGCCAGCCTGAGCTACAGGAGACCCTGTCTCAAAAATAAACAACAAGCCAGATGATGGTGGTGCATGCTTTTAATCCCAGCACTTGGGAGGATGAGGCAGATGGATTTCTATGAGTTTGAGGCCAGCCTGGTCCATAGAGTGGTTCCAGGACAGCCAGAGTAGTTACACAGAAAAACCCTGTCTTGGAAAAAAAGAAAGGAAGGGAGGGAGGGAGGGAGGGAGGAACAAAGGGAGGAAGGAAGAAAGAAGGAGCAAAACAAGGAACAACATAAAAAAAAAAAGGAAAACAAACCAAGCTGTCCTTAGAGAGAAGGCTGTATCCCCAGGACCACCTGATCTCTAAAGCACGGCCCAGCAATCTGTCTCCAGTGCCTGGTGATGTCAGCGAGAACAAGTATGCCAGCACTGTAATCCATCCTCACCCTGAGCTTTAAAGAGGGCAGTCTCATAGAGCAGAGGAGCTAACACTGTCTCTTCTCTCTGGCCCTCGAGTGGGTGGGTTGGAAATAAAACCACCCAAGCTGCAAGATCAGTCTGTAATAGGAACACTAAAGACAATAGACTGGCCCACACCACACAGCCAAGAAAAGGAGTCTTTAACACAAGCTCCAGGATGGAGATTCTGGGTTCTAAACACAACGTAAAATGGGATTTTCCCAAAGCACCGTGATAGTCTAGAGTTTTTGGTACAAGCATGTACTCAAGATAACTTGTATATGCTCACGGAAGGAAGGAAGGAAGGAAGGAAGGAAGGAAGGAAGGAAGGA
>NW_004949099.1:34493601-34507693 GCF_000317375.1 Microtus ochrogaster
AAGGAAGGAAGGAAGGAAGGAAGGAAGGAAGGAAGGAAGGAAGGAAGGAAGGAAGGAAAAGACTATCAATGCCTATTAGTAAACAGTATCAGGATGGCTGGGGTTTTCTTTGCTGCGCCGGCTCAAGTGATGGTCCCTGCACCTGGTTGTGATTTGGGTCCCACAGTAACTGTTCTCTGAAGCAGATTCCTAATGCATGTTCCTTTAGGACATTGGTAGCTCAGAATATTAACATGCATTCATGGAAAAGGCAATTCAGGGGCAAATAAATCTGGGATGTGCTGAGCTAAACCAAGCTAAACAGATTTCCCCAGGACTTCTCAGAATCTTTCATATGTTAATGTGAATTTCCAAGAACAGCTGTCATGCACAGTGGACTTTTGATTTGGATATTTTTGTTTTGTTTTTAAGGTTTATTTAACAATGGATTCCTTCCTTCTTGGAATATCTTATGGGACTTAATGGTCTGAGAAAGCACTCTCGGGCAAGTTGTTATCTTTAAGACTGGGCATTGGCAAGGCCACGAAAGCCACGGAACTTCCCCAGACACTGTTTGCCCACCTATAAAGTAAAGATAATGACCGTTACCACCAGTTGGATCTACAATGTCCCTGAAATGCCCACAGGTCACAGCCTACAGTGCTGCTGCTATGGGTGGGAGCTTTAAGAGGCAGAGTCCAAGGGAACCAGGTCCTGCTGCTGGAGGGGATATTAGGACCAGCCCCTTCCCCTCTTTTTTTGCTCCCAGTCACCCCAAGTTAGAATCCTGCTCCTCTAGCTCCACCAAGATGGGCTATGCTACAAAGGCCCAAAGCAACCAGGAGCCAAAATAAACCTTCCTCCTTGTGAGTGGACTGTGTTAGGCCGAGAGATGAGCTAACAATAAGACCACCTTACGGGGGATAGCAGCTGATGAGAGATGGAAGGCGGAGCCTGGCACACAGTAGGCCTGCAGCAAAGGTTTGTGCAATGAGCCCAGAGGAAAACATTTTAATACAGTACAGCAATAATCACAAGAGAGTTTTCTAGATCTCTGGGTTTCCTCTGTTACGCCTGTGTAAAGAGCAGGATCGGCGGAGTTCCTTACCTCTGAAAGCCAGGGGACAGGCTTGTTCCACTTCAAGTAGCTACTGTTCCTACTCCTACTTCGGGAAATTTCTTGGTCCTATCAGAAGAACAAAAAAATGAACGTGGCGAGTATATTGGTGAAAAGTTGGAGATGGGGGCTAGAGAGATGGCTCAGCGGTTAAGAGCATTGGCTGCTCTTCCAAAGGTCCCGAGTTCAATCCCCAGCAACCACATGATAGCTCACCACTGTCTGTAATGAGATCTCGTGCCCTCTCCTGGTGGGCAGGCAGAACACTGTGTACATAATAAATGATTTTTCAAAAAACAAATGGAGATAGGATGGGATATGGGGCTCCTTGAAGATGCCTCTGGGGAAGTAGGGGGTCATGGGACACAGTCCTTGTCCCTAGGAGGCTCGTCAACTTAAGAGATACTTTCATTCATTATCTACACCATATCCCTGAGGAGACTGTCTCAGGCTTCTCAACATGCACTATGGAGGTCTGCTCACATTCCTGAATTTTTCAACCTGCTCCATGAGGAAAAAAAAAAAACAACTGACTCTGGACCCCCTTGGGGCAGGAGCTGTGACTTCTTATTCCCCCAACATCCCCCACGCCAAGTTCTATCCAGATTTGTCACTGATCTCAACAAATGGGAACCCCTCAAAGGCACCCTAAGTCTTCCCTACCCGTCTACAGATTGACTCTGGTTTCACCCAGCTCGGAAGATCCCCATCTGGTTTTGGCTCAGCTGTTTTGGGGGTGGGGTTCCAAATTGGAATGGCCCCCAGTTTCCCTAATCTGCCTCCTGAGAAACACTATAGGGAAATGCTCCATGACAAACCATTCCCCAGCTATTTGCAGGGAAGGGCATCTGTCTCTGTTATCACCTCTGGCACCACGTATCTGGTACTGTCAGCAGAAACAGTCCTGTCCAGGATATGCTGGTTAATAATATGCAAGGAATGCTGTGTGTGTGTGTGTGTGTGTGTGTGTGTGTGTGTGTGTGTGTGTGTGTGTGTGTGTGTGGCGGGGGTGGGGTTGGGGTAGAATAGATGGGAATGGAATCCAGGGCCTCACAAAAGCTAGGCAAAGGCTCTACCACTAAGCCTAGCTTTTAGGATGTGTTGTCTTGAGATGGGCGCCATATGTCTGAAACAGCTCAAACTTGGATAGCTTGGACAATGTGGTAAAAAGCAGAGACAAGACAACTAGGCCCACTGGGGCTTTGAGCAATGGTTCTCAACCTGTAGGTCGCCACCCCTGGGGGCAGAATGACCTGTTTACAGGCAGGGGTCGTATATCAGATATCCTGCATATCAGAAATTTACATATGATTCATAACAGCAGCAAAATTACGGTTATGAGGTAGCAACAGAATGATTTTATGGATGGGGGCCGCCGCAACACGAGGAACTGTATTAAGGGTCACAGCTTTAGGAAGGCTGAGAAAGCATCGGCTTTGAGGATAAGCTAGGTATCGGCACTAATCTAGAACTTAGAGTTAGACTGCAGCCCTCCCAGAAGTCTCTGCACACACCACAGAGAAGCAGATTTCCCTTACAGCCATGGAGCAACCGAGGGCAACTGAAGATCCTGACTGATTGAGCAGCAAGGAGACCAGAAAAAAGACCTGACCGGCCACATACCTTGAAGCTCAGCCTCTGGGGACGATAGAATTGGAGATTGGGATCAACAGCTGGAATGTTCCTGTTGGCCAGGGCCTTGGCCAGTTCTCTCCAGCTGCCATACCCTATGAAAGGGAAAAAAAAAGAGAAAAACAAAGTCAACTTAATTCGGGAGCCCATAAATCTAAGATTAGGGAGGCAGAGATGGGGGGGGGTGCTTCTCTTCTCCTTACCCCACCTTGCAAGGTAGCTATGAAGTGGGCCAGGCATGGGCAGATGCAAATTTAGCCACAATCCACAGGACAGAGGGTGGGAAAGACCTCTGCCTTCCCTAAATCAAAGAAGGAACTCCGCCATGTGAACTGGCTCCTGCCAGTGCTGTGGGACCCACTACAGCATGATTCTTACCCAGCTGCACATGGTGGGTGATTTCTCACAAAAGGCCCCCTCAAGAACTGGCGGCAAAGGCTATTTCCAGGGTAGCAGCAGGGGATTATGGGAGGTGGGGACAAGAGGGTTAAGGGCAAGGAGCACAAGCCTCTCTGATCATTAACCATGGGGTTGCTGGATAGAACCAGAGCTAAAGGAGGCAGGAAAGGGTGAGCCAGGGACTTGGTGTTTGTCAAGCAAATTTAGAGTCCTGAGCTGATCTGAAGGCTCAGTGCGACTCACTGATGTGTGCTCTGGAACCGGTTAGCTTGCATGCATCTGAGGAGGTGAAAAGACAAACCATGGTGGGAGGGAGGGGACAGGAAACTGCTGATGTGCAAGCAAGCATACCCACACAGACAAGGCAAGGAGCTGCCGTGGATAAGGGTGGGAAGAGTCAGGGCCAGTGCTCAGTCTAAGTCACCAGGTGCCAGTGCCTTCTTGCTAATAAAGAGATCGGCTGGGCAGAGCTGCTACACGATAGGCCATGAATCAGAACTGGGAACCATCAGGATAGTTTTAGAGAACACTTCATCCTCACTCCAGGTAAGAAAAATGGGAAAAACGAAACAACAACAACAAAAAGCCCTTAAAGCCAGGCAGGTGCTAGTGGTGCACGCCTTTAATCTCAGCACTCAGGAGGCAGAGAGGTGAATCTCTGAGGTCAAGGCCAGCCTGGTCTACAGACTGAGTTCCAGGACAGCCAAGGCTACACAGAGAAACTCTGTCTCAAAGGGAAAAAGAAAAGGAAAAAGAAAAACTGGGACAAAGGCTGATGAAATGACAAGAGTTACAGAAGGAATAGCAGCAAGGCTGAGATGAGGACATGAGTGGCTGCTTCAGTAGGAGGCCGCTGTGGGGCCGGGCTGCACGAGCTCATGCGAGGCACAACACAGGCACTGCTCAGGAGTGTCAGATTGATGCAACACTTGGGTAAAAAAACTCCAGGTAAAAAAGGAGTTTGACAGTCTCCCTCCCTCCCCACTTGGGAATCAACAGTTGGCAGAAGGCAGAAGTGTCACGGGATCCCTATGTGAGCACCAACAGGGACACAAATAACTGAACAAAACCAGAATAAACAGCTAGGTACAGGGGCAGATGCCTCTAACACATCAGAACTCTAAGAAACTAAGGCAGCATTGGACCAGCCTCAGATACAAAGCAAGACCGTCTCAGCAAAACAAAAACAACCACAGAGTAGAAGCCGTATGAACCAGAAGGTTGACATCTCCTGTGCAGGGGTCTTATGTGCTGATGCTTAGAGGGGTGAGTGCAGAGCCACAGACGGGAGCAGGCCGTGGAGGGGGCTTATGTGGCTGTGGCTCGTGCTGAGGAAGCATCTCGGGCGCATGGTTTCCTGTGAGCCCTTTAAGATGCTGGAGTTAGGCCAGGTGTGAGCATTCTCATCTTACAAATGAGGAAAGAGGAGCTTGGAGTTCTGAGTCACAGATCAACTTGTCACCCAAGATTAGAGAAGACAGTCCTTACAGGCCAGCGTCTGTCATCATTCATGGCTTCTCCCGTGGCCACTCTTTAGCAGGGCTGTGAGGAGTCCTGGAGTCGGAGTCTTGGATCTGGGCCTCGGGTCACTACACAGTCACGCTTACAGTTATGAGAACCTCTGGCCTCCAAGGGCACATGGACAGGCACATAATTAAAAAAATACAAATCTCAAAAAATACCCCCTGCCGAGCACATGTGTGTGTGTGTGTGTGTGTCGTACGCATGTGTGGAGACCAGAAGGCATCGGGTGTGCCCCTCAATCACGCAAGACCTTTGTGAACAGGTCTTGCTATGAACCTGAGTTCATGTTTTCTAACCTAGTCTGAAAGCCAGCAAGTCCCAGCAATGCTCCTGTCTCCATCCCCCTGCATATGTGCAGGGTACCCAGCTAACTACATGGGCGCTGGGACCTGAACACTGCTTCTCATGATTGTACAGCAATAGCTCTAAGTTACTGAGCGGTCTTTCCAGCCCCAAACCCTTGCTTTTAGAGGAATCCTTCTAGCCTAATTTGGCTACAATGTTCTTATGCCTCTCCTTGGCAACTGCTTGGACTGCCTTCCTTAATCCACTTATTGGCTGTAAACCCCTGGCCTCCTGGCTGTAGTCAGAACTGAACTCGGATCTACACTAAGGGAAGAAGTCATTGACACCCCCAGTTCTACTCCTTTATAACTGAAGGCTCTCTCTGCAGCTGAGGGGAGTTCTGTTGAGAAAAAGACAGGAAACTCAGTTAAGTTAAACCTAGTCAGGCCTTCACCTGCAGGTCACAGGTATGTCCACACGGTTCTGATATAACTGAGATTTGGACAGTCAACCGTGCAGGCTTCAGAGTGGCAGGTCTCAGTACATGTGCCTTCCAGCTATAAGGGTGTGAGCATCTCTTTAACCTGGCTCTCTTCATCAGGATAAACAGAAGCATCTGCTCTGTCCCCCAGGCCCGCTGTGAGCACTGGGTTCTATGTGTCTGACTCACACACTGCTTGATAAGCATCTCTTCCTCCTAACTGTCCCAAATTGGGGGTTTAGATTTGAGAGTCAGGGGACAGGAATCCCAACGTCTTTTGAATTGTGTAAACTGCTAAGAGTCAGTAGCTCTGACTCTTGTCTGCTAACCGGCCCGAGAGCAGACAGGACAGCAGGAACTTGGTGTTGGCACAGCAATAGATATGTCCTCTCTGCTCCATGGACTTTGTGGTCCTCTGTCACCTCCCCATGGTTTTGTCAGTGTTCACTGGGCAAACACGCTATGCCAGGCACTGATCCCTATATTTGGATCCTCCTCTTCCCTGCATCTGCATTGCTTAGCCCCCTGGGGACAATTGGAACTAAAGAATGTGCTGATTGAATGACAGACACTTGTCACTTGTCCCCTGTTAAGTGACTCCTCCTGCTTCTGGCTGAACTTCTCCTTCCAAAACACCAGCTGCCAGGGCCTGTTCTTCCTACAGCAGGTGTCACATTGATGCCAAGAGACAGACATCTAGATCTCAGGTATCAGATAGAGCAGCACCCTGGGCCTCATGCTCTGCCCTCACAAAGCTGGGCTATCAAGTTCACCATCAGCCAGAGCTTTGCCAACATCCCTCCTGGGGGCAAGAGAGACTTCAAAGACCTGGAGATGATCACCCTGGCTCTTTGCTACACTATCGCACACATATATCCCTCGGTATCATTTTTCAAAGCCTCTAACACACGCTAATTCCACTGCCTCCTCTCAAATGAAACAACAAAACTGGTACAATTATTAGCCCAAAGTCTCACAGAGAAACGAGAACGCACATGAAGCACCCAGTGCCTGTAACAACTCAATCTCCAGCATCACTTGGTGCTGCAGGTCAGGAGCCTGGTACTCATTTCCCTGGACACTTCATCTGATGCTCTTGTCAATACAGCATAGGGATGTCAGGGCCCTTCACATGGCAGAACGGCAAGGCCCTCACTGCTACTGCAGATCCCCCAGTGTTAAGCATTTTTAACTTAACAGTTTAGGGCTGGAGGTAGAGTCTAGCTAGCACAAAGTGCTTGCCAGGGTGGAGTTCAGTGTAGAGCCTTGGCTGATGGTGAACAAGGTCCTAGGTTTTATCCCCAGCACAACGTGTGTGTGTGTGTGTGTGTGTGTGTGTGTGTGTGTGTGTGTGTATTATGTACATGGTGTTCTATCTGCATGTATGCCTGCAGGCCAGAACAACTTAAGAAATAAAAAGTTATTGCTAAATTTGCATGTCAGTATAAATTCCTAAAGCCTGTTAATAAAGACCCTGAACTAACTGGCTGACCCAAAGCACACTTCCTTCCAGCCAACCACATAAGAATGGTTCAAGGGGGTTGGAGAGATGGCTTAGCCGTTAAGAGCATTGGCTGCTCTTCCAGAGGTCTTGAGTTTAATTCCCAGCACCCACTTGGTGACTCACAACCATCTGTAATGAAATCTGGCGCCCTATTCTGTCCTGCAGGCCTACATGCAGACAGAACACTGTATACATGATAAATAAAAATAAAAATATTTTTTAAAAATGTGTTCAAACCTCTACCAGTACTCAACCAGACTCCTTACAAGCTTGTGGAAATGTGTGTTGCTTTTGCTTCTAAGTGACTATAAGAATGATACTAATACTCTTCGCCCCATCTACTGTGAGAATGAAGACCATGCTCAGCAATCAGACGGTCGACATTCCAGAAAATGTGGACATCACTCTGAAGGGGCGCACAGTCATTGTAAAGGGCCCCAGAGGAACCCTCTGGAGGGCCTTCAATCACATCAACGTAGAGCTGAGCCTTCTTGGGAAGAAGAAGAAGAGGCTCCGGGTTGACAAATAGTGGGGCAACAGGAAGGAACTGGCCACCGTCAGAACCATCTGCAGCCACGTTCAAAACATGATCAAGGGTGTTACGCTGGGCTTCTGCTACAAGATGAGGTCCGTGTATGCTCACTTCCCCATCAACGTTGTTATTCAAGAGAATGGGTCTTTGGTTGAAATCCGAAATTTCTTGGGTGAAAAATACATCCGCAGGGTTCGGATGAGGACAGGCGTTGCTTGTTCTGTCTCTCAAGCCCAGAAGGATGAATTAGTCCTTGAAGGAAATTATATTGAACTTGTTTCAAACTCGGCGGCTCTGATACAGCAGGCCACAACAGTTAAGAACAAGGATATCAGGAAGTTTTTGGATCGTATCTATGTATCTGAAAAGGGAACAGTGCAGCAGGCTGATGAGTAGACCTAAGTTACCAGTTCCAGAAACAAGATCCTGAATTTTAATATGATTTGGGGTATCTTTTGGGACAATAAAAGACTTGTATTGAAAAAAAAAAAGAATGATACTAATAGCTGCCAACATTAATGAGCACTTAATATATGCAAAGCATCGTGCTAGGAAGTATGGATTTGGCTTCTGGGTTGTTTTGCTATTATTTTTGGAACAGGGTCTCACTATGTAGCCATGACTGGCCTGAAGCTCTCTATATAGCTAAAGTTGGCCTTCAACTCATAGAAATACACCTGCCTCTGCTTCCCGGTTGCTGGAATTAAAAGTGTGCACCACCCTGCCCACTCCATGCTGAAAGTTTTATTTCACCATGCAAAGACAGAAGCGATGAGCACACAGGCACACACATCACTTCACCGTGAACAACAGGGAGCCCAGTGGAGACCTAGGGAATCTGCTCCAGCCCTGTGATGGCGGAGTGTCAGCCCTGGGCGGATGAGTCACCTCATCTCTATCCACACTCCATTTCTTACTCACGTGGAAGCTGACAGAACTGAATACAGGCAGCCCAGCACAGAGTGATGTAAGACTATCCCCTAGTAAAGGCTAAACAGTGCAATAGGCTGGTTACTTAGCCCTTCCCTCCTCCCTAAAAAAGAGAGGGAGGGAGGGAGGGAGGGAGGGAAGGAGGGAGGGAGGGAGGGAGGAAGCTGACAGCTCTATGTAGCAGCAGGGAGGCTGAAGGCAGCCCAAGAATGTTACCAGGAGAGATGGAACCGGGGAACGACCTGAAAAGGGATGGATGCACAGGGTTACCATGGCAGGCATAGACATCTTTACACTGTTGTTTCCAGGCTTAGGGCTGGTCTCCAGTAGAAAGGGTTTTCTCCTTCTCTAAACTACAGGGGGAGGGAGACTTTTGAGAGGTGAAGATCTGGCCCTCCCAGGACTCTGGAAAGGGTATGAGCAGCCTAGGAGGAGGGCTAGTTCGCCTGTTCCACAGGACACCACAGATGGAAGAGCCAGGATGAATATAGATTTCAAAACGAAGCCCTGGGGCCTGCACAGAAACACATTCTCCAGAGACCAAAAATGCAAAGGGAAAAGGTGGTGAAATGCAGCAGGGCCGAAGAGACAGCACCCTCGACCTGAATTCGGCACCAAAGAGACAGCACCCTCATCCCTAAATGCAGCGGTGCTGAAGAGACAGCATCCTAGACCCTAAATGCAGCGGTGCCAAAGAGACAGCATCCTCGTCCCTAAATGCAGCGGCGCCGAAGAGACAGCAACCTCGTCCCTAAATGCAGCAGCGCAGAAGAGACAGCACACTCGACCTGAATTCAGCACTAAAGAGACAGCATCCTCGTCCCTAAATGCAGCGGTGCCAAAGAGACAGCATCCTTGTCCCAAATGAAGCGACCAAAGAGACAGCATCCTCATCCCACTAGGAAACAAGAGGTTGCCAAGGAGACCAGAGGTCATGACATTTGGGGCATGGATTTACAAGAACTAGCCCTGAGTCTCAGGATGAAACAGTTCTGTCCCTGGGGAGCACTTGAGGAGAGAGCCTGGGGAGTTAGTGTCTTCCGTGAGACAAAGAAACCATGGCTTGAGGATAGCAGCGTCTAGCTCAGATCAAAAAATGGAAGCAGCAAGTCTCAGACAGGCATGGATAAAGCGAGGACCTGTCACCTGGGAGATGGTCTTCAGGGCATGCCCAAGGCTCTGATGGCAGAGTCTTTCCTTCCTGCTCTCTGATACCCCAGGAAACTTGATGCAATAAAAATTATTATTACTTTAGCCATAACAATTAACATGTATGAGTTCACACACACACATACACACACACACACACACACACACACACACACACACACGTCTACTATAGAGGCCTGCTATATTTATATTCACTTGGGTACAGATAATTCATTTTCCTTTATTTTTAAAAAATTAGTTGTAATTTCTAATACATCAACTATATAAGCAATCCTCTTTTGTAGTTCTTAATAATCTATGATATGGGGCTGGAGAGATGGCTTACACCTTTAATCTCAGCACTCAGGAGACAGAGGCAGGCAGATCTCTATGAATTCAAGGTCAGCCTGGTCTACAGAGAGAGTCCCAGGACAGCCAGAACTATGTAATGAGACCCTGTCTCTAAAAGCACAAACCACAACAAAAACAAAAAAGAGCACTGACTGCTGTTTTAGAGGATACAGTTTGGACGCCCGGCATCACACTGTATCTTACGACCATCTGTAACTCCAGGGTATCCAAGATCCATACCATCTTCTGGCCTTTGTGGGTACATATGTGGTTCACAGACATACACACTGGCAAAACTCACACACATAAAAATAAGTAAATCTCAATAAATAAGCAAATAAATATAATTTAAAGAAAACAATCTATATGACACCACAGAGCCCAGGGACCCAAAAGCACATGAATGGCAGTTTTAGCAAGAACAGGCTAAAGTATAATTAACATTGGCTTATACCTCTTGGGTAAGAGGAAGAAGGGAAGGGCAGGCCTGGCAGAACCAGAGGCTTAATCAGATCACAAGCACAGAAATGTCCTTCAAACACTGCTGCACTATCTTTCAACATCGCTTTTCCAGGCTCTGACACTTTTTTAAAATATTCAGTTTTTCTTTAACAGGTTTGTGTATATATAGATTGAGTATGTATATAGCTTTTATGCTTTGACAGATTCACATATGTGTAGACTGAGTATGTAGATAGCTTTTATGCTTGGACAGGTTCATGTATGTATTCTCCAAGTATGTAGATAGCTTTTATGCTTGGACAGGTTCATGTGTATCTAATGAACATTGGTCATTCTTTTTACCTCCTATTACCCTCTCTTATATCATCTTCTCTCCTACTGAAACCTTTCTTCCCAACCTTATTTTCATGTTTTCTTTTACATATATTCATACATACATATTGTTATCTTTCTTTTTGAATTACATACATGTTATACAATGTATTTTTATTTTAGGCTTTTTTTTTTTTTTGCGACAGAGTCTCATCACCGTCACTCACCACCATGCCAGCTTATATGACACTAAGAACTGAACCCAAGGCGTCATGCATGCTCATCAAGCATTCTATCAACTGAGCGACATCCACAGCCCAGATTACTCCCATAGGAAAACAAGGTTTACAGGGCTGTTTGGTTGTGGGTGGTTGATCCTGCTAAAAGCCACAAAGACAGTTAAGTGACTGAAGCATGATCTGAGCCCGGGACAAAAGGTTGTGTTCTCAATTCTATTACTCCCTGTTAGTGTGCACAAGAGCTTTCCCTTCCATTCTCACGACTGTCACCTGGTACGTGTGCCCATTTCACACCCATTCACCAGCCCATCCCTGTTCTCCCACCGTCTCCAAACTACCTTTTACTGATACCACGTGCAGACACTCGCCAGACCACTTCCTTTCTCTTTCTGATTTAGTTACTAGTTAACCAGTATCTCTCTGTAAGTGCCAAAGAAATGCAGCGGAGGGGGGAGGGGGGAAAGGGGAGAGGGAGGGGAGGAGGGGAGGGGAGGAGGGGAATAGAGCCCCGAATGGATGGTCCCATCATCTTCGACTAGCCAGAGAACTAGACAAGAGCATTTGGGCAGTTTGCTGCCCTCTTCCTGCTCTCGGCACCTTCTTCCCAACAGAAATAATGCAGTGTTTGTGTTCATGATGGGCCCTGGGGATCACTGGTGGCTGCCCAGCTCATCAGGAGGAGGGAAAATCTGAGGGCTGAGGACAGTAGGGAGGTGGAGTCCTAAGGTTTCCCTGGTTCTGCCCAGGAACAGATGAGCACAGGTGGGCTCTCATGAGCATCGCCCCTGACAGGCCTCCAAGCCTGCTCACAACCAGGCCCAGGGGCCTGAAGAGCCGTCAGCTGTACCCCCAGTTTCCCGCCAGGCTGGCACCTAAGCTGTTGGAATGGTTGTGGCTGCAGGCAGGCTGAGGCTTGCAGCTCGTGACATGGGAACTGCACCTACCGCCCTTGTGGGTGCTGCCTAGAAGGGGCCGAAAGAGAGCATCTGAGCCAGCGCCAGGGATGCACCTGCCCTACAGCTGCTACTCACCCAAACAGCCAGAGAGAAGATAAAGCCAAGGGTGCAGATGAGGAGAAGAGACAGACAGAAAGCTCGATGTCCTTCTATGTGCTGCTGCTGCCCTGGGAATACGGACTTGACTTTACACAGCCCAGCTCAGTGAGTTTCCAGTCTTCAGGCAAGTGTGATGACGGACACAGACTCCAGAAGGCAGGGCCCAGCCTGGGTCACCTTGAGGATATCATCATTCTCACTAGCATCATCTCAAAAATTTAAACAACCCATAACATTCCAGGGGCCATCTACTAGTCAGGGCTATGACAGTCACAGTCCCATGCAAGGGGGATGTGAACTTAAGACCCTTAAAGAAATGGAATATTTTTGGGAAAACCAAGAGCTGACAGAGTCCTGGATTTTGAAGACTGGCCCGTAGCCTGCACTTCATTCCTCGAGGGCTCCTAGGCAAGAGCCACTTAGGTTCTTTCAGGACCCTGTGATGGGGCTGACTTTTCTGAACCCACGAGGTCTATTGCTGTGGAATAGTCCTGTACACTGTGAAGATGTGCTGCTCTTGTTGGTTTAATAAAGGGTCAGCTGGCCAATAGCTAGGCAGGAAGAGGTTAGGCGGGAGAACCAAACTAAGAGAACACTGGGAAGAAGAAGGGTGGAGTTTCCAGAGGAAAAGGATGGATAGAAAATCAGGTAACAAGTCATGAGTCACATGACAGCATTTAAATTAATAGAAATGGATTAATTTAAGTTGTAAGAGCTGGATAGTAATAAGTCTCTGTGTGGTTACTTGTGAGCTGAACAGCGGTCCTGGCTTCTTCTTCTTTTTGGTTTGTCAGCCAGAGTTTCTCTGCACATCTCTCGCTGTCTTGGAACTTACACTGTAGACCAGGCTGGCCATAAACTTGCAGAGATCTGCCTGCCTCTGCCTCCCTGAGTGCTTGGATTAAAGGTAGGCACCACCATTGCCTGGCCAAAGATATTCTTTAAGGAAAAAATGTAGAACTACCCTTTACCTCCCTGGGGGTCTTTCAAGTAGGGAGTTCAGGGCTACAGTAGTAGGTATTTGTCTAACGTGCAGAGTATAGTTAAGGATGATCGATCAGAAGCCTGGGGAAATTGAGCAAATGGACCAGTGAGCTACCCAGTCACCAGATATTTGCTGAACACCTCATCTATACTGAGTATGAACCCTACTAACAGCTGGATAGAGAGAAAAGGACATTTAGTTCTTTCCATTCCGAGGGGATTATAGGGTAGGCATCCATGGTTACTGAAAAGACCCACTTATCTAAGAACTTGGAAATAGCCTTCTTGGTCCTCACACTTGTGCCCACACACAGGGCAAGTGCACACCAGTTCTACTGGATGCGAGCTGGGAGACACAGCAAGCTGGGCTCACTAGATGTTGATGACATGTTGCTCAAGGATTTTCCACTTTCAAAGACCCAGGCAAGGCTATTAGCAAATTTTCTGTAATTAAGAAACTTGTCTTCATGGTCCTAATAAATCTAGGAAAAGCAACAAATAGGAAAACCCTGACTCTGTATAACAGCAACGGAGGAATTTCAACAAGAAGATCACTAGATCTCAGAAGAAGATTTAATGATGCCCACAGAGGCTCTGGAGGGCATAAGACAGAATAGTAGCTAGTTAAAAAAACCTGGGCTCGGGGCTGAAGAGATGACTCATCAGTTAAGAGCACTTCCTGCTCTTTCAGAGGACCAGGTTTGATTGCCAGAACCCACACTGAATGGCTCACAACCATCTTTAATTCCAGCTTCAGGTCTGATGCCTCTAGCCTCCACAAGCGCCTGTATGCATGCACACATACATACTCACAGATACATACACATAGGACTGGAGAGACGGCTCAGCCGCTAAGAGCATTAGACGCTCTCGCAGAGGACCTGGGTTCAGTTCTCAGCACCCAGGATGGGACCCCACAACTACCTGCAACTCCAGCTTCAAGGGATCTGATGCCCTCTTCGTGCCTTTGTGGGCAATGTACATACATGTGGCACAGACATACATACAGGCAAAACACTCGTGCCCATAAAAATAAAAACAAATCTTAAAACTAAAAAGCATGCGCAGGGCGTTGGTGGCGCACGCCTTTAATCCCAGCACTCGGGAGGCAGAGGCAGGCGGATCTCTGTGAGTTCGAGACCAGCCTGGTCTACAGA
>NW_004949099.1:34507793-34515685 GCF_000317375.1 Microtus ochrogaster
CCAGGCTTGCCTGGAATTCACTTTGTAGTGCAGTCTCGAAAAACCAAAAAAAAAAAAAAAACAAAAAAAAAAAACTAAAAAGCATGCAATCTTAAAACCCGAGGCTCTTCCTCTAGGAGGAAACAGGGATCTCTCTCCTGACTGAAAGAAAGAAAAATGGTTTCCACTGTTGGAGAACCTGCAGAGACAGAAGCATCATTGATAGGAAAGTGAAAGCCGGGATAAAAACAAGTAAATAAAACCAAACCGTCGTCATCAGAAGGTGGAGGAAAGACGTGGGGAGTTAAACAGTAGGGGGTGTGTCTGTGAAAAGGGAGCAGGAACAGCAGCTAGCCACTATAAGGAGACAGGAGGGAACCTGGGCACAACGGCACACCCGCATCACGGCCACACAGAGGAGGCGAGACTGGGTCTCTTAAGTAATATTTTAAAAGACAAGCGGGGACAAGCAGAAAACACTTCGCAATTAACTGCCTATAGCAGAGCCTGGACTTCCGGGATGACGACACAGACCTAGGAGTCTGTTTAGGAATCTCTCCTCCACGCATTACCCCGCCACCTAACAGGTTAGCGCGTGCTTCACAGAGAAAACCACCATAGCTACAAACAGACATCTGCCCAGGCTCGTCTCAGCTCCGCGCCTGACAAACGTTGTCTCAATTCGCTCCCACAGCAACCGCATCGACACAATTCGTCATTTACAGATGGGGAAACTGAGTCCTCATTGCCTCCAGACGACAGCATTGAGAGACTGCTGGTTTTTCAAAAAGATCTAACAATATCTTACATAGGACCTTCTACCTAATGTACAGGGAGGCACTGGAATCCAAGGGAAGCAAAGAGAGGAAGGACCCTGGAAGCCAAGGACATTCTTGGGCCACACAGGGCCTTGGTTTGGACCAGCAGCCAAGAGACTTAGTCTCCCAGCCCAATTCACCTGATATCAGCTGTCAGACTACCTCCACCCCAGCCCCCACCACACACACTTTTGCAGTATTATCTGATGTGGGTTAGCCTGCCCATTGCTAGACGGTCTGAGTGAAGTGACCTGCCAAAACCCAGCTGCTGTGATCTGTTCCCGGGAAGGAGAAGGATGGGACAGGAAGACATACAGGACAGCAACAGGAATATCGGGGTCAGGTGTGGTGGCACACACCTTTAATCCCAGCACTCCAGCGGATCTCTGTGAGTTCAAGATCAGCCTGGTCTATATAGAGTTCCAGCAGGTTATAGGGAGGTTATTGGGAAGCTAGGCGTTACTTTCCTCCTCCCCACAAATGTCATTTAAATGAAACTCTGAGGGTTTGTATGCACTGAGGACAAAGGACTGGGCATAAGGGTAAGGCTCTCATCCCAGAGTCACTACCACACATTCTCGGTCTCATTCTTACGTTCAGCCCAGCGCCATGAACCTTTTCCATTTGGTCGACAAGGGCGCAGAGACCTACAGGTAAGTTCACTGACCTGTCTAACATGCAAGGGGAGCCAGGGTTAAGGATGTCTGAGATCAGTCTTTGATTCCTGCCAGAGGCACAGTATGCCTGAGCTCAGGAAAGCCTGAAGATCACGTCTCTCTCATTATATTCCCATTGCATCAAGCAAGCACTTGCAACGTGAGGATAAATGTATGGCAAAGGGTCTGGGTCTGAGGAGCTGGAATGGCTACTTCTTAGGCAGCATCTCCTCATAACTCTGGGCTAGAGACTGGATGAGCTGACGGACACTGGCCCTGACAATCACCTGAAAGCTCTCTTAGTAGACTGTGGGCACTCATGGTGGCTGAGATGGCAAAGTCACAAGCCAAGGGTCTCCAAGGAAACCCTTGCTGCTTTAGTGTATACTATTTCCTCCCCCCCCCCTCTCTGTTACCCATTCCCCCTACCCCACCTCTATCACTTCACTATTTAGCTCTGACTGGCCTGAAGCTCATTATGTAGACTAGGTTGGCCTCGGGCTCACAGAGATCCACCTGCCTCTGCCTCCAGAGGCATTAACTCCCATGCCTAGCCTTCTTTCTCTTTTCGAAATGTAACTTTGGTGTGTGTGTGTGTGTTGAAAACATAAGATGGACTAATCTTGATTATCAACTTGGTAAGATAGAGAGGCACCTGGGAGATTGGTGAGGCGCACCTCTAGAGAGTCTGTAGGATGCCCCCTGAATGACTGACATGAAGACTGACGTAATGAACGCTCTAACCAACAGACAGATTTAGGCTCCGAACAGGCTCTTGGAAGTGGCAGAACTGTGGACGGTGGTTCCAGAAGAAGGAAGATGGTCTCAGAGCGCACGTCTCTACCCAGCAGGCCTATCTCTGGGCCACTGCCTGTCCTCTGTATTTCTCTTCACGAACTGAGCATCGCCACGCGTCCTCCTTGCCATGATGCAATGAGCCCTCCCGAGTGGAGTACAGCCCCTCCCCCACTAAGCTGTCTCTGCCAGGCACTTTCATACAGTAATGCAAAGTCTAACAGAGCACATAACAAAATATTTATGATTTTTAAATTCGCAAATGGGGCTAGAGAGACAGCTGAGCCACTGCAGGTTAACCTGATAACTGCTCCTGCACACACAAAGAAAAGTTCAGGCATGCTCAGTTCAGTGTACATTAGATACATTTACACTGTTATACAACCATCCCTCCTACAAAGTTCTCAGCATTCCAAACTGAAACTCTGTATGTAGGACTTAACTTCTGTTTCTTTTCCTCCCAGCCCCTGGGGACCACTATGCAACTTTCTCTGCGAACTCTACTATCTATAAATTCACTATACTAAGTATCCCATATACATGGAATCATACATGTTCTTATGTTTGGCCTATTTCATAATTATATGTTTGGTTCATAATTATATGTTTGGTTTATTTCATAATTATAACATTATTTCATAGTTCTATCAAGTTGTAGCATGTGTCAAAATTTCTTTACTTTTAAAGCTGAGCAATATTCCATTGTTTATGGGCATACATCACATTTTGCTTATCTATTCATCCATCATGGAAAGCTGGGTTATTTCTCCCACTAAGTTATTGTATTTAAAAAAGAAAAAAAAAAGGCTGAAAAAATGTAAGTGTTGAGGTGTCTCTTTGAGATCCTGTTTTCAAATCTTCCAGGAAGGCACACTACTGAACTGAAGAAAAATAAAACAAAGCAAAACAATAAAACAAACAAACAAACAAAAATTTAGCAGGAACTGAAGACCAAGGAGACCAGACTGTAATCTCAGGGGAAGAGACACAGTAGGAAGCCTGGGTTTCACTGACGCTGCAGAACATCTGTGGAGCCCGGAGAGGAAAAGGAGTGGAATGTGGTATGCTCCGATTGAACCACTCCCAGCCCACAACAAGAAAAGAGGCAGAAGTTCTGCATGCCTAAGGAGGAGCATTCCCAGGGCACTAGTGTCCTACTATATTAGACAGTGTGAAAACACCAAATTCAGTACATGCCAGCTTCTAGGACTGCTTACATTTTCTGGCCCCTTACAATCTGCAGCTCAGGAAGCACAGGTGGAGACTTAGTTGCCTGTTCTCCAAGAAGCAGGTATTTCAAAGTAACCATTTCGAACCTTTTCAGTTCAATTGTTTTACATTGTAGTTAAATAGAGTGATAGTGGAATTAGCAAAACGAGCATGGTGTAGACGGGTGTGCGCGTGTGCAAAACGAGCATGGTATAGACGGGTGTGCGCGTGTGCAAAACGAGCATGGTATAGACGGGTGTGCGCGTGTGCAAAACGAGCATGGTATAGACGGGTGTGCGCGTGTGCAAAACGAGCATGGTGTAGACGGGTGTGCGCGTGTGCTTGCGTATGTGTGAGACGGGGTCAGTCTGGTCTGGAACTCGTCATCTTCTTGCCTCAGCCTCCTGAGTACCAGGAATACAGATATGTGCCACTTGCTTGGTTCTGGATACTCTGAACTCCTGTGGTAAGTCATAGGTCACACCAGATGCATCCTGGTATGTGTAGTACAACCAGGCATCGGTCAGTAAAACTCAGCAACTAAACACAAAGACTCTGCTATGGTTCCATCTGCCTTCCCTCTAGCCTTAACTGAAGCCACAGGGAACTTTGGGAGCTGGTTATGGAGAACTTGGGAGTTAGAAGGAAGGGTATCACTGGAAGTTTGCAGCCACCTGGTCTCTATAGTGAATTTCTGGTCAGTCAAGCTACAAGACCCTGCCATTGTTTTTTTGTTTGTTTTGTCTTTAAGGTAAACTGGGGGGAAAACCACAAAGTAAATAGAATAGGGAGTCACACCACCAGGCCCAGAAAGGCCAGGAACCAGGCAGTTACCTAAACCTTTACTATCTCTCAACACCTTGATATCTGCTTAGAGATCAGATCCCCGGTGCTGCCTGCAGGAACCTGGCAGCTCCATTCAAATACAGCCAGAGGGGGAGGCGCTCTGTGCTGTGAAAACAGTTTAGCTGACATACCCGACTTGACTCTTCAGAAGATGAGAGGTGATGGAGGAAGGTCATTGGTTAAAAAATAAAGAAACTGCTTGGCCCTCATAGGTTAGAACATAGGTGGGTGGAGTAAACAGAACAGAATGCTGGGAGGAAGAGGAAGTGAGGTAAAACGCCTCAGACAGAGGCCATGCTCCCCTCTCCCGGGCAGACGCCATGAAGCAAGCTGCCAGGTCAGACATGTTGAATCTTTCCCGGTAAGACTGATGCTACACAGATTATTAGAGATGGGTTGATAGGGATATGAGAATTAGCCTGTAAGGGCTAGAGTTAATGGGCCAAGCAGTGTTTAAAAGAATACAATTTGTACATTGTTACTTCGGGGCATAAGCTAGCCAAGTGGCCAGGAGCCAGGCTGTGGGAAGAGGCCCGCAGCTCCCACAAGAGAGGCTTCCCTGAAAGCTATTCTATGGTACACAAATGTACCAAAGACACAAGCACTACCATATCTAGACACTTTTATAGACTATCTGGAATATAGGATAATTGATGATTTAGACTATTAAATGTAGCCGGTCTTTCTTTGGACCACCAGCTCCCAAATAATGACATGGAGACTTCTTAAGTATGAAAGCTTGGCCTTAGCTTAGGCTTGTTCCCAACTAGCTCTTAAAACTTAAATTAGCTGAGCAGTGGTGGCTCATGCCTTTAATTCCAGCACTCAGGAGGTGGAGGCAGGCAGATCTCTGTGAATTTGAGGGCAGCCTGGTTTACAAAGTGAGTTCTAGGACAACCAGAGCTTGAGACAGGAGAATCCCAAGTTCAAACCCAGCCTAGACTCTGTAGTGAGACTCTTAAACAAACAAACAACCAACAGAAGAAAAAAAAACAGCTCAATCCAAGCATGGTGTCATACACCCTTGATCCCAGTACTCAGTAGACAGAGGCAGGCAGATTTCTGTGCGGTTGAGGCCAGTGTGGTGAACAAACTCCAAGATCCTGTCTCAAACAAAACATCTTCTTGCAGTGTAGGAAGACAGAGAGAGCACAGCTACAAGCTCACATGCTGTCTCCATTAGAAAGCTAAAGGTTAGAAGACTAAGGCGCCCTTGCCTGAGATCACAAACCAAGCTCAGAGAAGACCCATGACTAAAACCCAGGTCTCTGGTTCAGAGCACGTTCCTAGCCCGCCAACAAGCGAGGCTATCTAGTACATGAGTCTGGTGTCAGGTGCCCAATATCGCTGGTTCCGTCTAGCGTGGACTCTAAGAACATAAGCCTTCTTGTGGGAACAAGGTTATGGTCCCAGAGGCAGCTTGGAGAACACATTTCCCTGAGAATCTGAGAGCCTGCTATGAAGGGCAGGATCAGCCCTCAATCTGATCGCTGCCGCGTGAGGCGGGGAGCTCTAAGGCACCCTGGCATCAGCTGTGGCCTCAGTCAGAAAGGTGAGAGCCTGCTAACTGATTAGACCCTGCTTGACACGCCCTCCCTCCCTTCAGGATTTTCTCTCCTAGCCTTACTGTGAAAACACACACACAATAAACAAATAAACCAATGTCACTTTCTAAAACTTGAAAAAAGAAATCAGTCCCTTGGGCTGTAAAATAAATATTTACTTTGGTTCAGATATCATGATCGCAGCTCCATAAAATAACCTCCACTGTAACTTACATGCATGAAAATACCCAGAGGCACACTTAAGTACTTCCTTGACATGTTAATCTCCTAACATTTCACACAGAAGGAAAAAAAAAAAAGATCCTTTCTTTAGGTGAAGAAGTAATTTTTAAAATCCATGAGTAAGGGCTGGTGTGCAGCTCAGTAGCAAAGCACTTGCCTCATATACATAAGGCCCTAAATCCCAGCCCTAACGTCACAAAGAGGTGGTGTGTGTGTGTGCGCGCAGGTAAATCAAATCCAGGGTCTCATGCATGCAAAGCAAGCCCTCTGCCAACTGAGCTACAGTTCCAGTCCTAGATTTTTTTTTAATTACATTTATTTTGTTTAATGTGTGGGTGGGGCAGTAGACACAGCTTTCTGCAGCGAGTTCTCTGCTTCTATCATATGGGTCCTGGGCACCATTGTCTGTGAGTTACTCAGTGGCCCTCCCCGGACTCTTGAAATCAGTAAGACAGACACCTGCAAGCCTACTTGAGAAAGGGCCTTGGCCTGGGAAGGGCTAAGGAGTCATGATGGTAAATGTCGCTCTCTACCTTCTCAACAGAATCTGCCCCTCGAGGGCAGGAGATGACCTGGGCTGCAGTCCTCTGGGTTCCACATATGCACTATGGCATATGGTATATGTGCAGGCGCATGCACACACTCAAAACACACACACACAAAATAAACACATAAATCAATGTAACTCTCTAAAGAAATCAGTCCCTTGGGCTGTAAAATATTTACTTTGGTTCAGATGTGATTGATTACAGCTCCATAAAATAACCTCTACTGCTCTGCTCTGACCTTCACAAAGTCAATGAGACCTTGCCCCACGAAGGCTGATTAAACTGCTAAGTGACGTCAATAGAACGTCAGGTACGCAGGCCAAAGAGTCACATTGTTCGATAGTCGATTATTGCTTACAGTCATCCCAGCACACAGTAGGATGCTAAAGTAGAGTTTGAAACCAGCCAGCCTTAGTGAGTTCTAGGCCAGCTTGGGCTGATGTCAGGCCTTGTCGAGGGTGGGGGAAATCACTTAGCCTTACACAGTTGCTAAATTCTTCAGATGACAGGAGGACTCACCTATAAGCTATTCTGACCCACCTGTAGCTGGGTCAGTAAGAATGTAAAATGCGGTTGCAGGCAAGATGGCTCAGAGGATAAGAACACTGTCCTGAGTTCAATTCCCAGCAACCACATGGTGGCTCACAACCATCTGTAATGAGATCCGGCGCCCTCTTCTGGCCCACAGAGATACATGAAGGCAGAGTATTATATATATAATAAATAAATAAATCTTTTTTTAAAAAAAAGTAAAATGCACAAATGGCCCATGCACAGACTCTCCGCTTCATGTACAACCCCACAGCTCGATTTCTCCATCAGTCCCCTTTCCCTGAGCCAGAGCACAACACTCCAGTGAAGAGTCGGGAGCGAAGAACGGGTATGAGGTCAGATAAACGTGGAAATCCTCAGCCCACTGCAGGACTTTAGTAAGGAGCAGGAGGGTCCATGTCAGGTACATCTGAGGGCACCTTCAGAGTCACCGTCTCAGGGTGACCTATCCCAAGCTCGATTCTGTCCACCCTGGCCCTGAGAAACAGCAGACATTCACCGGGAAGCCAGTGTCTGTTTTAAGGAACCTCTGATGTCGGGTCTAGTGGAACCAAAGAGAAAATGGAGGGCATCTAAGAAGATGAGCTGATAAAAACTGCTCAGAAATGGGTCAGACTGCCCTGGTCCCTAGCTCAAAAGGTGAGGAGGAAGTTAAGTGTGCTGTGGAGAAGGAGACAGTGTTTTGTTTTGTTTTTTTTTTTT
>NW_004949099.1:34515785-34522929 GCF_000317375.1 Microtus ochrogaster
TTTGGAGCCTGTCCTGGAACTAGCTCTTGTAGACCAGGCTGGTCTCGAACTTACAAAGATCTGCCTGCCTCTGCCTCCCGAGTGCTGGGATTAAAGGCGTGCGCCACCACCGCCCGGCAAGGAGACAGTGATATAGGGAAAAGATGAAAGGCAAGAGGGCGCCTCCCACTCCCGAGCCGGGCACGGCTCCCAGAGAGAGCAGTGCTACTGCCGTCTGGATCTCATCCACTCTCGTTGATATAAATTTAAACGGTCTCTGGAACGGTCTCCTACTTGGAGTACGTGTAAAGACAGCTAAGGCACAGAGTTTGAACCTTTTTTTTTTCCCCTTCTTGAACATAAACTTGGGTGTTTAGTGATCTCTGATCACCATCTGTATCCTAGTAATACATAAAGCTCTTGGGAAGTTATTAACTGTTTGGCCCTCCCGGGTCTTAGGGGAATACGTTTTCCATGTTCAAAGAGTCTGTTGTAGGCAATTTATTGGGTAAGATGCAAATGTATCCCCTTGGGCTGCTTGGAGCACTAAGCTAGGTTCCCCAGAGTTCCCCACCACACAAACAGATACAGCTTTCTCACAAAACTACAGTCTGTTACCTATTTCAAGCTGGCTTCTTGGACCCGTATATTAGAGTTCTGATGGTTGCATAGAATGGCTCAGAATGGAGATAACGCTTTGAAAAGGCGGTTCGAAAAAAAGGCACAATCAGTCAACAGGTTAGATTTCCCAGGCACCGTGTGGGGCACAGCTGCTTTGTTTGGTGGTCAAGTACAGTTTAACAAACGAAGTTAAGAGTCAGAAAGTTCTGGACTGAGTCCCTGTCTACTACTTTTTCACTATATGCTCTCTGCCAAGTCTGTTATCATTTCAAGATCTCTACTGCCTCATCTTCCAACTGCATCATTCAGGGGCTTGAACAAATTCGGCCAATACGTGCTTCTCCATTCAGTACCCTAGGCTATAGTTTACTGATTTCCCACGCCATGCCAAGCACTGCGAAGCCATTCATTCCCAGTGCAGAACCAGGAAGGAACTCCTTTCCACATCCTACCGATAAGACTGAGGTTTTAAACATTTTACGGCCTTTGCTGCAGATCTCACAAATGGCTGAACTGAGACTCAAACTAGCTCTGTGTGGTTTCAAAGTCCACAGGCTGCTCGGCTGATCCTCAGCCCAACTCTGAGAAGCCTGTCTTATGATGCCTCATTTATGGAGGACAGAAGCTAAGGAAACAGTGGTCAGGCAGCAGGAAGTCACAGGCCAAGTCCCTACATGGCCACTGACACGGGGCTGGCTGCGTTTTTCACAGCCAGTCCTGCCTCCCAACTGTGGTTTTTGCACAGCACCCAGGACAGTTATTTAGATAACACAAAGGACCGGAGAGTCAGAGAAGACTTCATTGTGAAGAGGAACCAAACAGATATTTTGGGGTGGATGCATTTCTGAGTCTCAGAGGCCTGCCCCCACCTACACATGGGTTCCTGCTGGAACCATAAGGTATTTTTCTGAAATAAAAAGCAAACGTTAAAACACTACCTTCCCTGAACCCCAGAGCACAGAAACCTGCCAGGCAGAATCCAGGATCCTTGAGAGTCTTTCCTCTGGCTCTCGCGTGTTCTTCCTCTGTCTTTTTGCTAAAAACTCATTTTCCTGCCTCAAATCATACTGACTTAACTTTGTGGCTGGCTCAGCCCAGGGAGTGTTCTTCCCCGCTCCTACTTCACTCATTGGGCCTGGAGAATATCACCTGCTATTGCCCACCTTCCTACATTTCTTCTGAGTTTTCCTTATATGTAATTTTTAAATTTACCCAGTCTCTATGGTGAACATCTTTGCGGTAACCCACAAAAGTCAAATTTGATATTTACTTCTAAACCTGGGTCCCCCAAAGACAGGCATCTCAGTAAATGGCAACATCCCAAGTCGATCATCTTTGGAGCTGAGGGCATGGCCCAGGGGTGGCGTACTTACTCAGCATGCATGAGGCCTTGAGTTCCATGTCTAGCACTAGAGGTAGGAAGTGAGGGGCAGGTGTTGGCCTGTGGGAGACCTAAGATCTGGCATCCGGCAAGCTCCCAAGGAATTCTTGGGCTAACGGTTCTCAGTCCTTGAGTGGCAAAGTTTTTTGGAAGAACCTTGGTTATCTATAACTGAGCGTAGGTGGTAGAACGCTTCAATCCACAACACTGGGCAATAGCTTCTTGATACTAAAGCAAAGCATTCTCCACCAGTAACCATTCAGCTGTCCTCAATCAATGGTTCCTAAGCAGCTGCCATGATCTCTAGACTGAGTTCCAAAGTGAGACTTTCAAGTCAAAGGATGTACATGTGTTACAACAGAAACACAGACATTAGCGTGTGAGCTTCCCAAAACACTGAAAAACAGTCCATCATCATTTATTGATGTAGGTGGGTCTTCTATCTATCTGTTACTTTCATTGGTTAATTAATAAAGAAAACTGCTTGGCCTGATAGGTCAGAACATAGGTAGGCAGAGTAGACAGAACTGAATGCTGGGAAGAAGACAATGAGGCAGACACTATAGCTCTCCTCTCCAAGATGGACACAGGTTAAGATCCTTCCCGGTAAGCCAGCACCTCGTGGTGCTACACAGATTATTAGAAATGGGTTAATCAAGATGTGAGAATTAGCCAGTAAGAGGCTAGAGCTAATGGGCCCAGCAGTGTTTAAAAGAATACAGTTTCCGTGTAATTATTTTGGGTAAAGCTAGCCGGGTGGAGAGAAGCGGCCCGCAGCTCCATCTACAATTTATATCATTTCAGCATGTTTTAGGGTTAGGATGGATTAGACAATGAAGGCACCTGCCACCAAGCCCAGTGACCTGAGTTCAACCCCCACGGTGGGAAAGAGAACTGACTCCCCACAAATGTGTGCCCTGGTTCGCACCCAGAATAAGTAAATGGAATAAAAGGATTTAAAACTGATTCAAAACACGATGACTTTATAACATGTGTGTGCACGTGTTGTGTGTATTTTGTGAGTATGTGTGTCTTGGTTAGGGCTTCCATTGCTGTGATGAAATACCATGACTAAAAGCAAGTTGGGGAGTAAAGGACATATTTGGCTTACACTTCCACATCACTGTTCATCATAGAAGGAAGCCAGGACAGGAACTCAAACAGGGCAGGAACCTGGCAGCAGGAGCTGATGCAGAGCCCAGGGAAGGGTGCTCCAACTGTGGCTGCCCGTGGCTTATTCAGCCTGCTTTCCTATAGAACCCAAAACCCATGAACAGAGTGGTCCTTATCCAGAAGGGGCTGGGCCCTCCCTTATCAATCATTAATTAAGAACATGCCCTACAGGATTGCTTGCCTACAGACAGATCTTACAGAGGCATTTTCTTAATTGAGGCTCCCTCCTCCCTGGTGACTCTAACTTGTGTCACGCTGACATAAGAACTGGTTGGCACAGTATTCCTGTAACTTGCTCAGTCCCCTCAACAGTCGTAACAAAAGCACTTTTCAACGGCTGTACCCTTCTGTTTGTGTCACACAGCTCCCCATGCTTCTTTCCCACCTGAAACACGGGACAATGAGAATAACAATGTCCATCTATTTCATACTCACTGGAAAAGATATGGAGAAATCAGCACCCTCAGACAAAGGGAAAACAGTCAAAACTCTGAAGGCAGGGGGTGGAAGATTGCCCATGAGTTCTAAGCGAGCAATAAAAAACAAAACGAAAACAACAGAAAAGAAGCAAAAATCACCAGAGGAGGGCCAGTCCTGATAGCCCCAAACTGTAAGCAACCCAACAGCCATCAGCAATTAATGAAGACACTTGGGAGACAGGTGAGCAAGAGGATCAGATAGTGGGTTCAAGGTCAGCCCAGGCTACACAGTGAGTCCCAGGATGGTTGAAGCTGTATAGGGAAGCCCTGACTCAAAAAACAAAAACAGAACCAGGGTGGTGGTGCACACTTTCAATCCCAACTCTGGAAGACAGAGGTAGGTGGATCTCTGTGAGTTTGAGGCCAGCCTGATCTACATAGTGAGTTCCAGGACAGCCAAAAAAAAACAGAGTAAGACCCTATCTCAAAGCAAAAGGAAAAAAATATGTATTTCAAAAGACAAAACAGCCAGGCTGTGGTGGTACATGCCTTCAATCCCAGCACCTGGAAGGCAGAGGCAGGCAGATTTCTATGAGTTTGAGGCCAGCCTGGTCTACACAGAGAGTTCCAGGACAGGCTCCATAGCTACTGAGAAACCCTGTCCCAAAAAAAACAAAAACAAACAAAAAACCTCAGACACAACGGGGCACCTATTACATAGGCCATTCATATGAAATGTTCAGAACAGGCAAATTCCTGGAGATTGAAATAAGAGAGAAGACCTGTGGTTACCTGTTCTGGGGATAGAGAGAAGACTGACTGCCACTGTGTACTTGGTTCCTTTGCAGAAAAAAAATTTAAGAGTTTTGAAATTAAATACCGCTTGCCCTGAACTGTACTTTTCGGGGGCAGGGGAGGGATACGGTGCTGACGCTCACACCCCCAGCCTTGCACAGGGTGGGTGAGAGCACTGCCACCGAGCACTGCCACACCCTCAGCCCCTACTGAACTGTAGCCGGCAATGAATGATTCCTTTTTCTTTTCTAGGATGGGCACTGAGAACCTGACCTCCCTCTCCCGCCCCCAGAACGTCTGTCTGGGTCTCTTCCTCCTCCTTCCCAATGCATCCCCACCCCCAGCTTAATCACCACAGGTCCCCAGAGAGCTGGCAACAGGTTTTTCCTTAGAGCTGACTCCTTAGGATTTGTAGATAGCAGAGCCCCTCCCTCTCGTGCCCAACCCCCTCCTCTTTGCACGCAGATCGTTTACTTATTAAACCAATTAGATTAAATGACTCACACTGCACCCTTGGGTAGGAGCTGGTGTAAACATCTCACAAGAGACTGGCTTGTTCTTGAAAGGCTGTGTCCCTCAGCTGAGTCCTCACCCCCAAGTATTTCTCAGATCACAGAAGCAAGAAACTGGAAGACCATGGAATTGGGGGAAAGTTGCTGCTCCATTCCTGAGCTGTGTCACCCCAAGAAAGACCACACTATCTCCTTAGGGAATTGACACAAAAGCCTTCTTATTTCCCGGGCTTACAAAAACAGCAGGCGGGGTAACCTCATATTAAATTCCTGGTGCTTCAAAGGAATTGGGGGGGGGGGGGGGGTGTCTCACATGCTAGGCAAGGGCTCTATCACTTTTCAAGACCAGCTCTGAGCGTGCAGAGCTATTCACAGCCCTCTGGTCGGCCCAGTGTTGCCACACCTCAGCCCCACCCAGTAACACCCAGAGCTGTGTGTGTCTCATGGTGCTCCACCCCTGATGCAACCTGGTTGGTGTGTGAGAGGCCTTGTCGACAGACAGCATGTGGCATGCCCTGGCCAGCCTAGGCAGCCAAAGCCCATCACTCGCCTTACCTGAAAAGTGAGGAGAAGGGCCTAAATTATTTCTCCAAGCTAAAGATCGACTTAATAACCTTGGACTGGACTCTAGAGCCAGTGCAGGGAACACAGGTGTATGGAGCAGGTCTGGATCCTGGGAAGCAGCAGCAGCAGATCTAATGAAAGACTATAGGCAAGGGGGTAGTTCCAGCGCAGTGTGGCGAAGGTCTAAAAGGGTGTGATGGAGAGAGGTTCCTAGGCCCCCTTTCTTTTCAGCTCCCACCACCCATGTGCTAGCCAGCGACCTAACAAACCCTCCCTGTTTAGAACAAACCCTCCCAGCTCCTGGCACCTCCTCGCAAACACCAGCTCCAGTGCCATCCCTCCAGCCTGCCTGAAATCCAGGGGCGGGGAGTGTGATTTGAGCCGGATCCTGTCCTGGAGTGCAACCACATCCACTTGCCACCCCCACCAGGCATTTCCGAGTCTGTATATTTATGACTCTCTTAAAATAGGTCCCAGCACAGAGGCCCGGGGCTTGATTTAGGTCAATGAAATCAACATTTGGAGAGTGAAGCGTCCCTGGGCAAAGCTGTTGTTTCTGCTCTAATTCTATATCTGGGTTTCCGTACCATCTACATCCCTCGGGAGGCTGCCCCAGTCACCATTCCGTGTTGCCTCAGATCCCTCCTGCCCTGAATATAGTCTCCTGTCCCACTCCAGCAGATGGGTTTCCTAAAACACAGTGGCCTCAGGCTGGGTTCTAATGCTCATTTATTATTAAGCATTTGTGTTTTGCAAAGTATTTCTCTGCTGTCAGCCCTTTTGTTCAATGAACTTAACCACTCCCTTGGAAAAAAGGCTCAGTTACAGTGATGGCCAGTAAGGTCTCAGGACAAATTGCCCATCATCTTTGAAGTACTGGAGGGGAAGCAGTGTCTCGGGTATGTTCCTGGTTCAAATACCTGCAAGATATGGCAGAAATTCTGTGTTGGGTGAGTGAAATTATTGGACCCAGGTTCTACCTTCCCTCCGTACAACAATTGCCTGGCAAGAAAAAGTCTTGGGGCCTGGGCCGCTCCTGTTCCGTCAACTCATAAGACTGTATTCAAGGTAAGGACCTTGCTTCCTGATTCTTCTCTGAGAGGTGATTTCCTCTGTTGTCTAGCTCTCAAGTCCAAAGTCTAGGAGGGTTAACCCAGAGTCTAGGAGAGTTAATTCCAAAAGGACAGAGTCTGTGACTACTGGGCCTATGTAAATCAGAGGTCAGAGGGAGGGAATAAGAGGATGGGAGGGTAAACCCGAGCCATGGAGAATGGTGGCGGCTAATCCGAGGGGTTAAGTAGGTCAGAGGCTCAGGCTTGAACACAGAGAGGCCTAAATCCAAGATCAAATTTATAAAGGAAGTTGTTTCAAAATAGGGAATAGTTATGGGGGCAGAGAGTGTGGGGTCTAGAAGTTTTACCTCTTGTTAACTAATAGGAACTGGATGCTGCCATAAACAGGTGTCTGAGATTAGAGAGATGGACAGAGAAGAGGCAACTAAAGAAAACAACTGGCCAGGCAGTGGTGGCGACACCTTTATAATCCCAGCACTCAGGAGGCAGAGGCAGGTGGATCTCTGAGTTTGAGGCCAACCTGGTCTACAGAGTGAGTTCCAGGACAGAAAGGGAAAGGAAAGGGAAAGGGAAAAAGGGAAGGGAAGGGAAGGGAAGGGAAGGGGAGGCGAGGGGAGGGGAGGGGAA
>NW_004949099.1:34523084-34527421 GCF_000317375.1 Microtus ochrogaster
GAGGAGAGGAGAGGGGAGGGGAAAGGAGAGGAGAGGAGAGGAGGGGAGAGGAGAAAGGAAAGAAAAGGAAAGGGGGGAAAAAAGAATCTGTTGTACTGGGAAGGGACCTCTGGTAAGTAATTTCCCAGATCACTTCTAGTTACTGTTTGGTTGGAAGTGTCACCCCAGCCCCCTGGCACCCCTATATCCAGGAGAGTCTGGAATGTTTTGAGTGGAACTTTCTTCCCTAAGCCCTCTCCCCTGGGAGTTGCTGCAGTCCAGACTTCACCTCCGAGAAAGCCCATCAAAAGGTGACCCCTCCCCAAGGAGGGTCAAGACCACTCCCACAGGCTATTTTATTTAAACTGCCCCCCCCCAGAACAAACATGTGGTCTTCCCAGTTCACTGGAAGGCCACCTGGAAGCACTGGCATCCATTAAACCTGGGCTATTTTAATTCGGTTTGATTTGGTCTGATTTGGATTATCGCATTGGCGGAGAGGCTTATTGGGATGTAAAAACTTTACAGTTACAAACGATGCCACCAGAAGACTACCTCCCCCCCCCCTTTTTGAGACGGGGGTCTCACTATGTAAACTATATAACCTTGGCTGGCCCGAAACTCATGTGGACCAGGTTGTTCTTGAACTCCTAAGAGGTCTGCCTGGTTCTGTTGGGATTAAAGTCAGAAGCACCACACCTGGCCCCAGAGGTTTCCCCTTTATGGGGATAAAGTAGTAAGGTTTGAACCCAGGGCCTCTAGCACACCAGCATGCATACCCTCAGCTCCGGTTCCCAAGCATACCATGCCAGCACTAGGAAACACTGATGGAGGTGGGTCTTGTATCTATCTGTTGATTTCATTGGTTAAATAAAGAAACTGCTTGGCCCTCTGATAGGGTAGAATTTAGATAGGCGGAGTAAACAGAACAAAATGCTGGGAGAAAGAAACTGAGTCGGAGGGTCGCCATGATTCTCCCACTCCAGACAGATGCAGGTAAAGATCTTCCCTAGTAAGCCAACTCATGGGCTACACAGATTATTAGAAATGGGTTAGATCAATATGTAAGAGCTAGCCAATAAGAGGCTAGAGCCAATGGGCCAAGCAGTGTTTAAAAGAATACAGTTTCCGTGTAATTATTTAAGGTATAAAGCTAGTCGGGCGGGCGGCTGGGTGCCAGGGACACAGCCCGCTCCTCATTACAACAGAGTGGCACAACAAAACACTGTGCACACCACAATTCTGCCCCATTGTTAAATGCACACACAGAGACCATGTTCTTTTCTTTTGCAGGGCTTCCTTGGACAAGCCCAGTGTTCCCATGAGTGTTCAAGACACGTCATTTAGTGGGATGAAGAGCAACAGCAGTGCTTCAGTTCACTAGATTTAATTTTTTTTTTAATTTTTGTGCATTGGTGTTTTGCCTGCATGAGGGTATCAAACCCTGGAACTGGAGTAACAGACAATTGTGAGCTGTCATGTGGGTGCTGGGAATTGAACCCAGGTCCTCCAGAAGAGCAGCCATGTAGTATGAGCTGAGGGCTGTGTTCCTGCTGCCCGGCTCCCAGCCACCGGTTAGCTTTACCCGAAATAACGACACACAAATTGTGTTCATTTAAACACTGCCTGGCCCATTAGTTTCAGCCTCTTAACCCATTTCTAATAATGTGTGTAGCACCCCAAGGTGCGCTTACAGGGAAGATTCTAGCCTACGTCCATCCTGGGTTGGAGCTTCGTCGCCTCTGCCCTGGAAAGGAGAGCTATCGAGTCTGAGCTCACTTCCTCTTCCTCCCAGCATTCTGTTCTGTTTACTCTGCCTACCTAATTTTCTGTCCTATCAGGGCCAAGGCAGTTTCTTTATTTAACCAATGACCTTCATCCATCACAGCCAGTGCTCCCAACTGCTGAGCCATCTCTCCAGTCCCTGGCCACCAGATTCTTTCCCAGAGTTGTGTTGGATCATCTACATCAGCTGTTGCTCTGGTGTGACGGCATCAAGGCTCAAAGCTCCAAGGCAGGATGAAGCACCCATCTCTCTAGATGGCACTTAGAGCCCGTGTTACTTTCATAGTAGAGATTATTGATGGTTTTCTTATTGTTGTTTATGAATATTATTTTATAGTAGGAATTTTTAATTTTTATTATTATTGTTATTTATTATTATTCTGTAGTAGGCACTATTATTATTGTTGCCAGGGCAGGGTGAAGACAGGGTAGAACCCTCAGTACATGGCGGGTGATTTGAAATATGTAAGGGGCTGGTGAGTGGCTCAGGGTAGAGCACTTGCCTAGTTAGCAGACACGTGTTAGACTCCCAGTACACACAAGCATGCATGTGCACACTCGCACACACATGTATACATCTTATATACTACCCCAGAGGTGTTCAAAACAGTTATATGGGTGAAATTGCCATATACAGGAAATGTAAAACTACTAAGCAAATAATTAAAACTGTCACATCCAGAACTGGAGAGATGGCTCTGAGGTTACAAGCACTGGCTGCTTTTCTAGAGGACGCAGGTTCAAATCTCAGTTCCCACATGACAGCTCAAAACTACCTATAATTCTGGTTCTAGGGGTCTTGACATCCCCACACAGACATGCACACAGGCAAAACACCAATGCACATAAAATAAAAATAAATTAATTTTAAAAAACCTGTCACAACCAAGAAAGACATTGAGGAAACACAATGACTAAATGGATAGGATCCTGGAACAGAAAAAGATATTAGAAAGGAAATCAAAGTAAAATATGGGGAGGAGGGCTGGAGAGAAGGCACAGTGGTTAAAAGCATTGGATCTTCTTTCAGGGGACCTGGGTTCAATTCCCAGCACCCACATGGTAGTTCACAACTGTCTGTAACTCCAGTCCCAAGAGATCTAATGCCCTCGTCTGGCCTCCTGAGGCACCAGGCCCACATATGGTACAGACACTGATGCAGACAAAACACCTATACACAAAAATAAGTAAACAAGATAAGTACAGAGCAGTGTGTAGAAAAATGTTAGAACCTTTGTTTCCATGTATGAAGGCCTGGCTCGGTCACCAGCGTCACTGAAACAAAACAACAAGTGTGGACGTCAATTTTTTTAAACAGGGTCTAATACAGCCCAAGCCAGCTTCAACTCCCTACTTACATGATCCTCCTGCCTCCACCTCAGAGTTGTGAGCCAGGAGTGCATCCTTGGACTTGGAGCACGTTAGGCAAATAAAATACTCTAGCAGCTGAGCTACAGTCCTAGCCTGATTCTAATTAATATTAGTGCTCCAATACTGGACCATCCACCGATATCATTCTCCTGGAGTAAGATGGTATGAAAACTGGGAGGGATATAAACCCCTGTGGCTAGTGTACCTTTGTAACTATAAAATGACTCTAAAATTAAGTGTATTTCAAAATATACCTATGTCTATAATGTAAATATTATATAATCATAGAAAACTTGGAAGCCAGGATTGAGGGTACACACTTGTAAACACTAGGGAAGCAGAGACAGGAGGATCATCAAAAGGTGAAGGCTAGCCTGGTCTTCACAGTGAGTTCCAGGCCAGCCAGGAAGGGATGGAGCGACCCTGTCTTAAAAGAGAAAAAAGAAAGGAAGGAATAAAGAAAGAAAAAGAGAAAGTGAGGGAGGGTCTAGAAGGAAGCATGTGAAACCTCTGAGAAACCACATGTTTACATGATATGATTTGGAGATTTTTGCGTGTTCATTTCTCGAGAGGGCGTGGTACTGTGGAACCCCGCCCCCCTGGAGTCACATTGAGCAGCTCCTGCTTCATCTGCCTGGGTGCTGACATGGCAGGTGGAAAATTATTGGGTTTTTTTACTTTTTTATTATTATACACTTTAAATAAAAAGCTGTGTATGTGTGTTCATGCAGATGGTCCTGGTTGGAACTGAGAGCGGCTATACATGCTAAGCTTACATGCTATACCATCTTTCTATACCCCAGGCCTGCCCTCAAACTCATCATCTCCCTGCCTCGGGCTATTGAGGTCCTACATATGCCCACACCAAAAACTTTTTTTTTAAAAAAGATTTATTTGGTTATGTACTTGTGTATACGGGTATTTTCTCTACATGTGTGCACGCCAGAAGAGGACATTGTATCCCATGGGACTACAGTTACAGATGGCTGTGAGCCACCATGTGGGTGCTGGGAATTGAACTCAGGACCTCTGGAAGAGCAGCCAGTGCTCTTAACCACTGAGCCATCCTTCCAGTCCCTCAAAAATGCGTTTTTGTTTTAGTTGGCTCAAAGAAAATTTTTTTTGGTAGTGGATATACAGACCTGGTAAATGCTTCAAGCTATGACTTCTATCTTTTTCTTTTTTTTTTTTTTTTTTTTTTT
>NW_004949099.1:34528356-34537762 GCF_000317375.1 Microtus ochrogaster
AGACCAGGCTGGGCTCGAACTCACAGAGATCCACCTGCCTCTGCCTCCCGAGTGCTGGGATTAAAGGCGTGCGCCACCATCGCCCGGCTTTGCCATGTTCCATCATTGCCATGACTGGAAAAGCACTAGGCTAGGAGACAGGAGTCTAGGGCTTGGGACCTCATTATTGTCTAGCTTTGTGATCTGGTCCCGTTTTATCTGGAAAAATGATGCTTCTGGGCTCCTGCAAATATTATGCTCTATTTTTTATTTGTTGTTTGATTGGTTTTTCGTCTGAAACAGGGTCTCTCTCATGTAGCCCACAGTGGTGTCAAACCCACCCCACGGTCTTCCTGCCTCAGTCTTCCCAGAGCTGGGATTAGAGCCGTGCACTAAACTCACAGAAATGCAAACCTCTTGTTGCTAACACACCCTGCGTGGCTTCCTTTAAAGTAACACAGCACCCCAAGGATATTCAAAATTGCTCTGCCTCCAAAGCTGAGTCTTAGAGAATTTCTCAGGGCTGCATCTCCTCAGGGTTTACTTCAGGGTGCCAAGCAGCGTTTGAGAAGTTAAATAAAGAGACAGCTGGGCTACAGTCTGATTTCTTTTTTTTTTTTTTTTTTTTTTTTTTTTGGTTTTTCGAGACAGGGTTTCTCTGTGGCTTTGGAGCCTGTTACAGTCTGATTTCTAAGAGCACAGACTGAAGCTTAACTGGCTCGAATCTATGCAAATGAAAGAGAAGAGAAAAAGATGCCTGAAGCTGCCTGTGGAGGCACACTGCCTGTCTGACCTGGGTCCCTTCCTGGGAGAGGGCTGGAAGCCTGCCCCCCCCCCACCTCCACAGGCCCTCACATGCCTTTGTTTTGGGTCTTTGTTCTCTCTTCCTATCAATCCAGAAGCAGGACAGTTTGAGAGGCAGACCTATTCAGACCCCTATCTCTGCACAGATAGCAATCCGAGGCGGGGCTAACGTAAAACAAGGGTCCTGGGCCTCCCCGCCACGACAATGAAGTGTGCCGGGGCAGACAACACCTTGCACAGTGGGAGAGGTCTCAGAAAAAAAAACAAAAACAAAACAAAACAAAAAAACGGGACAAAGCGTGAGAAAGCCCTACAATTGCAGAAGACAAGCCAATAAAGGGACACATTTCTGCCCACACAGATCTCAGCAAGGGCCAGTTCTTGACTTGGGGTTTATTCAAAGCAGTTCTCGAAAAATAAAACAACAAAAACTAGAACGTGAGAAAGAAAAAGAAAAACTTCTCTAATTGCGGGGAAGGGGAGATCAGTGTCGCCCAAGAGGGACAACTGGAAGACAGGGTATCATCATGATAGCCACTGTGCTGCTGTTTTTCTTCCTTTTTCCCTTTTTAAAACTCCCTTTGTAGACCAGGCTGGCCTCCAACCCGCAGAGGTCCACCTGCCTCTGCCTCCTGAGTGCTGGGATTAAAGGTGCACGCCATCACTCCCTACAAGTGGTCATTTCTTTAGGTGACATCAGCTTGGTATCCATCCTTTTATTCATTCACTAGACATTAATTCATTCAAGAAACAAAGCTAAAACTCAAGTTGCCTAAGAGCTGACAGAATAATCCAGCCAATACCGAAGAACGATAGTGATTTCCTCACCAAGACTGCACATGGACGGGGGGCTTTTGAGGAAGGAGGGAGAGTCTGGATTTGAGGGCAGAGTAGTAGAAAAAAAAGGAAAAGCTGGGCAGTTGGTGGTGCATGACTTTAATCCCAGAATTTGGGAGGCTAAGGCAGACAGATCACTGAGTTTGAGGCCAGCCTGGACTACAGAGCGAGCTCCAGGACAGCCAATTCTAAGCAAAGAAACCCTGTCTTGAAAACAAAACAAAAAAGCAGAAAAGAAATAGAAGATTTAAAAACATGGTCACTATATTATTTAGTGTTTGTGTGTGAGATCAAAAGTAACTGGCAGTTGGTATGTGCTGGGGAATATGCTGAGTGCTGGAAATCCGTGTGTGTGTGTGTGTGTGTGTGTGTATGTGTGTGTGTGTGTTGCTGGCATCAAACCCAGGGCCTCATGCAAGCAATCTACTACTGACCTATACCCTAGTACAGGATATTCTTCAAGAATATTCTACAGGAGTGGATGTTTAGTGTTCAAGCACAAAAAATAAAAATGAAAGAAAGGAAGGAAGGAAGAAAGGAAGGAAGGAAGAAAGGAAAGGAAGGAAGGAAAAAGGAAGAAAAGATGTGAAGTCACAAATATGCTAATTGGCTAAATTTAGCCCTTCTGTGATCTATTATCCACCAGATATAAATTAATAGAGTATAAACGAGTAAGTAAACACAGCTATGCAGCGATTAGCTGAGAATGGATCTCAGGCTGGTGGTTCAGACACACCTGGGTGAGCTCTCTCTTGATGACCTGGGGTTATAGGCAGATGACACTGGAGATCTAGAAATCAGGCCTCCATTGGCATCTGGCACCCTTGCGGCCATCTTTTCTGGACATGGGGTGAGCTGGTTTCTGTTTAGTGTCCTGTCATCCCTTTACAGGATGTGACAGGAATCAACAAGAAAATTATATGGATAGATTTTATAATGTATGATTTGAGGTTTGGGGCAGAGAGGGTTCCACTTCAAACCCACTCTGCGTATTAGTTTCCAAAAACAAAGATCTCCGAAACTGACTGAACACGACCAGTCCGAGCTGCATTCTAGCCTGTGCACACATCAGGTACACAGCTCCATCAGTTCACACTTGACCCAGAGGGGACATAGAGCTGGCATGGACCCGCTCTGTCCAGCATCTGTGTGCCCTTCTGTATCTCAGCACACATGGTGTCCACTGTGTGACAACCGACCACTGCCATGATTCTTCAGCTGGAACTGGACAGCCCCTTTAATTGCCTCCTCCACTCCATACCCATAATCACCACTGAGGCCTTCTGGCAGCTTTGGGATGGCTGTGGGTGTCAGAGCCCCAGACTAGAGGCAACTGCAACCGTCTCTGTTTTCCAGAGCACTTTTCCTTCCCAGGCTCATCCTTTCTCAGGCTTTCTTTCCTTCCTTTTATTGACATTTTTCCCTTTCCCACCACTTTCAATCTGCTACATACTTTACAAGATCAAGACTTCTGATCCATGAGGTGGGAAGATCTCTCTATAAAAAGGGACAGGGGTATCAGCGACTGTCTCTCCCAGCTTATGGCTTAGAGGGTATAAGAAAGGAGAAGAGTATGAAGATTATCATCCTTCCCTCAGTGGCATGGGAGCATGTGGAATGCCCTTCTGTATATGTGTCGCTTTTACTGGGCACCATTGCAAACGGAGACTGCGTTTGTTTCCCCTGGCCACTCAGACTTGAATAGTCACATAGAAACTGTATTAATTACAACACTGTTTGGCCTATTAGCTCAGGCTTCTTATTAGCTAACTCTTTCATCTTAAATCAACCATTTCTATTATTCTGGGTATCACCATAGGCTGTGGCCTACTGGTAAGGTTGTGGAGCATCTTTCTCCTTCAGTAGCTACATGGCGTCTCCTAGACTCCACCTACTGTCTCTATATATCTTTGTTTGGATTTCCTACCTGGCTTTACTCTGGCAAGCTCTTGGCCAAAACAGCTTTATTCATCAACTAATAAAAGCAACACATACTGAAGGACATTCCATCAGCACTATTTTGTTTTCTTACATTTAGCCTTGCCCTTCCCGCTCTGGGTGTTCTCAGAGAGTCAGGGTCACCACTCCCTTAACACACTCATGAGGTGGCCCAAGGTGAGCCCGTGGTTGGCTATTACACCCTTGATCTGGTGAACTTGGCCAGGTATGTGGCATCCAGCATCTCACTCTGAAACACATGATCAATGTAGAAGTACTTGCCGGAGTGAAGGGTTTCTTCTAGGCTAAGCAGAGGGTACAGGCGCTTGTGTGTGTGTGTGTGTGTGTGTGTGTGTGTGTGTGTGTGTGTGTGTGTGTGTGTGAAGCAGATTTTCCCGAGCCTCATCTTCCAGGTGTGCTTGCAATCCTGTCAGCTGTGGCTGCCCTGAGAGTGGGTCTGTGGATCTGTTTGATCTGCTGGACACAGTCCATTGGGAGCTGCAGGGCCTCAGCCAGATCTCACGGGAAGAATGCATCATATTGGTCACATGCTGTGCTGGGTGCTGCCGAGGCTGGAAGAGCTAGCTCATCATGTCTCAGAAGGCGCTCTCAGTGAAGCTGTCCTTAGGCATCTCAGAGAAACCCATCTGTCAGAACTGGGAGAGGACCATGAACAAAAGGAGAAGGTGGCCACTGTCTGGGAGCACATCACAGGCAGAGAAGTTGTAGGGCTTGAAGGGCCGCTCCCTCCAGGAGCTGAAGGCCCTGCCCTTGCTCAGCTGGTAGCTTTTCGGATCACTTCGGGTCAGCAGCTCCATCGACACATTCTTCCCTCATCAGCCAGCTTCTCAGCTTGGCCTGCCTGGACCAGCGGCAACCGCCTCTGTACTTCATCCTCGATACTGGCCACCACTGGGAACACCCAGGGCCCATCTGCTGCACTGCTGTCCGTTAGAATCCACAGTCTTGCTGAAGCCCACCTTGCTGCCGGGCAGCCACATACGCTCACTCTGCACCAAGCCTTCAAGAGGGATGTTTGGAAAAACATGGGCCTCCTGGCTGTGTCTGAAATCTCCTCACCCTCAGTGGTCAGCCCCCAGCACTTGGTGGAATGAAGCTCAGCCTCAATGGCCTCATCCAGAGCCTACAGGCTCTTCACTGCACCCACCACCTGGTGCTCTAGGCCCAGCTGCACGGCCAACTCTGCTGCACTGTCCAGGCCACCATCAGCTGCCTCCAGCCGTCACAGCAATCGCTCCTACACAGGGTTGTCGGCCATGGCTGCCCCCGCAGTGCTTGGTGTGTGAAATGAGTGACTTTTTGTTTGTTTGTTTTCAAAACAGGATTTCCCTGTGTAGCCCTGGCTGTCCTGAAATTCACTCTGTAGACCAGGCTGGCCTCGAACTCAGAGGTCCATCTGCCTCTGCCTCCCGAGTGCTGGGATTAAAGGTGTGTGCCATCACCACACATGCCATCACCACGCAGCAGAAATCAGCGATTTTTATATCTAACTTAAACTCTGGCCTATACTGTTTTCTTTTCTCTTCCTGTGGCACTGTGCAGAACTCAGAGCCTTGAACATCTACACAAGTGCTATACCCCAGCACAAATTCTTTTCCCTGAGCATCATTCTTCAAGAATGGAAGTAGGTATTCCAGAGTTTCTAATGGGGTAGGAGTGGGTGAGATAAAGATTGATAAGCGGTCGGTGGATCTGGAAAGTGAGGTCTTCAGGGGTTCGCAGACCTACATGACTTTCTTATCTGTGTGGTAAATAGTCAGGGGGGAGACGCAGGACTTGAGGCAGGAGGGCAGGTGGAATGAAAGAGAGAGGAGAAGGGACTGTGTGGATCTCACTGTGGCATCTTTGCTCTGACAAGAAACACTTCCCCAAAGACCTCATTCACATCTCAACACGGCAAGCAGTAAGCCTGAGGTTCGTTTTATAGGTCAGAAATCTGAGACACGGACAGGAAAAGAGCTTCGTGCAAGAGCCCAGGGAGGCTTTATCTGCTGATCGCAGAGGACTCTGGCTCCTAGGAAACACAGCAGCAAGGAGGGAAGAGGGGATGAGTGGTGGAGAACACAGAGGGCAGAGAGACTGTAGGGTGTGGTTGCTGAGTGGTGATAGGTGTGTAAGAGAAGGAACAGGTATTCAGGGCTGTAAACCCGGAAAACCCTGTGGTCAGGTGAGTCATGTGTGCACACGCGCCCCACAATCCCTGGGATCTCAATGCTAGGAAACCTTGGCTGGGAAGACAAGCCCAAACCTTTCTACCTTATTGCCTCTGTTGAAACACTACATCCCATCTTCGCAGGGTTTCCTACCCAGGAACTTGCTTAGCCAAACAGGATGACCAAGGGTGCCACGTCACAAGGATGTCATAGCCACAGTAAACAATGGCAAGGGTCATTTCCTCATTGTCACCCCATGCTTATGCTGACGATGCTACCTGGGGCCTTGTACATGCAAGGCAAGCAATCTACTACTGAGCCACATCTCCCAGGCCTGCCATCCAAATCTGACTTCACTTGCCTTGCAGACCCTCTGGGCCCCTCTCTTGCTCAGTCTTCACACTTTTTGCCTTAGCTGTTTCCTTTCTTTTCCTATGTTCACCTGCCTCTGAGACAGGATCTCACTAGCCTGAAACTCACTCTGTAGACCAGGCTGGCCTTAAACTCACGGAGATCCTTCTGGCATCAGTCTTCCAAGCCCTGGGGTACAGGTGTGTTTTCTTCCCATGTCTTCCAGCACTATCTCCCTCTCATCTCGTCCTTATCATTCGGGATGCAATACTAGAATATTATCTCTGTCTGTAACCAGATAGTTTACTTCCGGGGAGGCCCCTAGGTGTGTAATAAGGAAGCGCTCGATACGGCTGCCAGGCAGAAGGGGGCTCAGCAGACAGCAAGTCAGAGCATCTGATACCTAGAGAACAGGAGGAGCACACAGAGTACACAGAAAACCTGTCAACCGCTGGCACACACAGGTCAGCCAACTCCTGGCTCTGTGTCCGAGGAAAAGGGACGGACAAGCTAATTGCCTACAACAGATCTCTCCCTTCTGATCAGGAAGCCAAACCCAATTCTATTCTGTTTACTGCAAAGCCCAATAAGAGACCCAGGTATGGTCTTGTCAATCCTTTGCTCTCAGCCTTAGGGGGATTTAGATCCCACCGAGGGCATGGGGCAGTATGTAAAGGGTGGGATCTAGCCAGCTGCCTGAGAAGCATTCATTAGTCCAACAGTCCCTCCTAGGCACTGAGTTCCTGCCAGAAGGACCATGTTGCCTGCAGCACAGGCTTAGTCAGTGGTTCTCAACCTGTGGGTCACAACACCCACAGGGGTCCCATATCAGATAGCCTGTATATTAGACATTTAATATTATAATTAACATTATATAGCAATGAAATAATTTTATGGTGGGGGAGTCTCCACAACATGAGGAATTGTACTCAAGGTTCACCTCGTTAGGAAGGTTGAGAACCACTGCTCTAAGTGAAAAGGCGGTGGTGACAGAAGAGAGCAACTCTGCCCCTCACAGAACAGTCTGGCTCCCAATTCACCTGTCAATCAAAATCATCAAAATGTGATGGTGACTATGATTCCTGGGCCCTGCCCAGAGCTGCCGAATTAGAATTTCCCAGGCTCCCTTGGTGATTCACTAGCAGCTAAATGGGCACCAACAACTTTTGGGACCCAGTAGGTCATGTCACTAGGCAAACCTCAGCCAATAGTTCTCTGATCCAAACTTCACTAAGTCTTTGCATAGAAGACAAGGCAAGGAGGGAGCAGCTCAGTGGCAGGACACTTTCTAGGCATGCCAGGACCTGGGTTCAATCCCCATGTATAAACGGATGATGCTCCCTTGATGAAGGCGTGGAAATAATCATATCCGCGTATCCTCCTTACAACTGCCCTTCAAATATTAGCATTTTCTTAAAATATCTGTATTTTAAGAAATGAAGAAAATTAAGCTTCCTAGCCTAAGTTACTTATTAAGGAACACTCGACCCAGTAAGGAGTCAGGCTTGATACTCATTTTTATCTAAGACTAAGTTGAAAGTCCCTACCCAGCACCATAGCATGTACACTGACTGCCCCCTGATATCAGCTGTTACCTTGACAACGCAGCACCATCCTGAAGCCCCACTAAGGACCAGGCATTGTTTTGGGTTGGTATGAAGGCCTGGGGATCTAGGGATGGGTGGCACTGACCGTCTATCAGCTGGAGAGCTTGAGTGAGGTGATCACATGGGTGCATATGCTGAATGTCTACAGCTAACGCATACACGCCGACCGCTGTCTTTTGTCCTGGTCAATGAATGCATTCCCTCTCACACTACAAACACTAGCGCTTTGGTTCACCTAAAAGACACGGGAGGAACCACTATATGTAGCACACACACCACGGAAGTTGTCAGACCCTTAGTTTGCCTTCTTCCAAAAATCTTGCAATTAAGCCTGCTCACGGAGCTCTTGAGCATCTTTGACAAGAGGTTAAGGTGTAAGTGAGTGCAGGTGTCGGGGGGCATGTGCCTATGGATGTAGGTAAGTCTGGGTGCACACATGGAGGAAAGAGGTCAGTACAGGGAGTCTTCATCTACTGCTCGCCACCTCTGGTTTTGTTTTGTTGTTTGAGTTCTGGCTGTCCTTGAACTCGCTTTGTAGACTAAGCTGGTCTTGAACTCACAGAGATCCACCTGCCTCTGTCTCCTAGTGCTGAGACCATGCTTGGCCTGAGAATAATTTTTAAGTTGCTTCTCTTTATAGCTGATATACCTGCTAGAGAGCATAACCTTCATTTAGGAACTACAATCTCCTTAGAACTCACAGTGCTTTAGATAATCTGAGACAACATTGAACACTTGGAAAACTTTACACAAAACTACCAATCTCTACTTGTTCTTGAGAAGTAGGGCAAAGTGGGAAACCAGTGCCCATAACCATGTAGAAAAGAGGGCAGGGCTGAGGCCAAACAGTGCCGGTTCCCTATCACTCATTTAGACTTGCACATTTTTATTTATTATCACGGGGCGGGGGTGTGCACCAGATGTGTGGTTAGAGGAGGTTAGAGAACAACTCACAGCAGTTGGCTGTCCCCCTTCCAGCATGTGGGATCAGACTCAGGTTGTCAGGCTCAGTCACCTGGGGAATTCACTACTCCTCACTGAAGTGAGGCAGCGAGGGGCAGATCCCCATGCCTTCACAGAGATGCCTTCCGTGAGTATGAGAAAAACGCCATACAAGCTAACTCCAGAACAGCTAAGGCTACCTACCCCAGGAGGGCCTCTCCTTGGCACCCGCAACTTACACCGAACTGTGGGTCTCACTCATGCCCTGGGAAGAGGAACATCGGGGTAGAAGCCAACCTGCACAGCTGAGCCCAATGGCTCTGAGCACGGGCTTGGAATCCCAGTGGATCACCTTGGGCTGAAAATAGAAGCAAGCTCACAGGTACCATATAGTTCACCTACTACTTGTAGAGGCCTTCAGTAAGAATTTAATTTTTTTTTTTTACCTCAGCAGGCGCGTTTAGAAAACAGGGCATCGGTCAACTACATTAAATTTTACTACAAAAAAACAGGATGAGCCAAGAGTGGTGGCTCAGACCTGCAATCCCAGCACTTCACAAGCTGAGGCAAACAAATTATTGCAAATACATATGAGAAGAGCCTGGATACATGAAGAGTTTCAGGCCAGTCTAGACTACAGTGTGAAGGCCTGTCTCAAAACCAACAACAGGCCGGGCGATGGTGGCGCACGCCTTTAATCCCAGCACTCGGGATGCAGAGGCAGGCGGATCTCTGTGAGTTCGAGACCAGCCTGGTCTACAGAGCTAGTTCCAG
>NW_004949099.1:34541244-34562353 GCF_000317375.1 Microtus ochrogaster
GGCGGCCGGGGTGCTGGGGACGCAGCCCCGCCGCTCCTATTACTACACTGAACAATAAGTCAAGTGACTGAGGACTAGAAGAAGGTTACTAGAGTTTCAGAAGGAGATGAGAAACCCTGAAAGAGCCATGCAAAAGCCTTCCTCGGGTGAGAACCAAAACAAACCATGTTAGGAGAGTACTAAATACACGGAAGCAATTAGGACTCTGAAGTCAGGGAGAACGCAGTTATTGTGAATGTGGTTCCTGGGACATGTCAACCTTTCTCAGCCTTAATTTACTTAACCTATAAGGAAAAATAAAGCCTGATGGACAAAGAGTCATAAGAGGTGACCTGCCAAGGCCAGCTATCCCCAGAGTGACACTTCTGGCAGAACTGGAAGCCAAACAAAGTATTAGGTGACCTTTGTATCCCCTGATTTCCTAGTTTCTAAGCCAAAAAAAAGTTCAGGGCTTTTCAGACTACCACCACCATGCAGAAGGCTCCGGATGCTCACCTGTCACTGCTTCCAGCAGGAAATGTCACCCAGAGACAGGACAACTCCACCGGCAGGCTCAGTCAGCGCATCCACCGACCCTCCCACCACTGCCACCCTCAGATGCCCTGTATTCCACTCTGGCGTCCTTATCCCTTGCTTCTCAAAATGGCAGCTCTGTGGGTCCTGCATACTCCTTTTCCAGTGTCCCTGCTTCTCGTACTACCCAGAGCCTCTAATATGGAGAAACCCTTATCTCAAAAAAATTCTCTCGCCGGGCGGTGATGGCGCACACCTTTAATCCCAGCACTTGGGAGGCAGAGGCAGGCGGATCTATGTGAGTTCGAGACCAGCCTGGTCTACAAGAGCTAGTCCCAGGACAGGCTCCAAAACCACAGAGAAACCCTGTCTTGAAAAACCAAAAAAAAAAAAAAAAAAAAAATCTCTCAAGGCACAGCAATTAGATTGGTGTGTTGGCCATGATGGCTTAAACCATGGTCCCGTGTGCTGGTGTGGACAATGGTACATTTGTTAGGGGTTTACCTCCAGTCAGTCTGCTTAGGTGTTAGCGACGGTCAACAGCTGTGTTAGCTACGGCAGCAGCACCTTCAACAGCAGGAGCAGGAGCTACACCAGAGCCTCTAAAGCCAGAGTCTAACTCTGTCTCCTCAGCAACAGCAGCAGCTTGAGAGATGGCTCAGAGTGTAAGAGCATGGCTTTCCCTTCCAGAGGACCTGGGTTTGATTCTCAGCACCCAGATGGTGGTTCCCAACAGTCTGCAGTTCAGGGAATGATGCCCAGGCAGAACACCCATACACATAAAATAAAAACATAAAAATAAAAAAAGGAAATGGCCCTGAGGACAGAAGGAGAGGATAGAACATTTAAGCTATTTACAGTAACTCAAGTAAGAAGGTAGAGATTCTTCTGGGTTTCGTGGCATAGGACTACAACCCCAGCTACACACGTGGTCTGTCCACCAGTTCAAGGCCTGCCTGGGCAATTTAGTGAGGCTCTGTCTAAAAATAAAAATAAGACAGGAGTGAGCATATATCCTAGAGATAGAGCACTTATCTAGCATGAACCAGGTAGTAGAGTCTGTCCTTAGTAACACACAGAGAAAGAGAGAGAGATTCCAAGTCAACGTGGTCATTGTGAAGATAAAGGAGGCGAGTTTTTTCTGGCTGGTAGGAGACCCAAGGAGAGGGGTGACACTGACCGTCCGCAAACAGAAAATCAGCTGACTTCTTTTTATCATAGCGTTAGCATTTCCTCATAGAGGTCTTCGTAGTTAGGTTCCTTCCTCATAGAGGTTCTTTGTATTTATACTTAAGTATCTCATTTCAGACAAGCAATAATATAAACCTAAGTGTGTTTTCAATCTCGAATTTTCTTTGTTCAAGTTGAGTAACAGTACGTACCTTTAATTCCAGCACATGGGAGATGCAGGCCAACCTGATCTACAGAACAAGGCCAGCAAATCTGTCTCAAGGGGTGGGGGGGACGGACACGGGCGTGATTGACAGTCATATTACTTTGTGCTCTGTGACCTTGCCAACCTTAGAGGTTTCTGGAAAACCTTCAGACTTCTGCATCAGCTATCATGGAATTTGGGCACAATGAACATTTATTACTTCCTTGCAATCATTATACTTTTATTACCTTTGTCTTGTCTTATCCCATTAGCCAGGACTTCTAGGACGAAGGGCTAGGGAAGAAGGTTTCATTGTTTCAGAGTTCGCAGAGTGAGTGGGACACTACTGCTGTGCGCTGCTAGGTGTGACGGTAGCCGCAGAGTTTGTACAGCCGTCATCAAGTTGTAGGAATTTAGATTTTCTCCTCACTTGTGTTATGTCTTGGTTTAAAGACTGGTATGATGCTGGCCCTACAGGAAGAGATAGCAGGTGTCCCCTTTGCTTTTGCTTTCTGGAAAGCAAATGTAGAGAATTAGCCATATCTTCCTTAAATGTCTGGTAGTATCTATCACCAACCTGGGGTTGGTGCTTTTGGTTCTAGGTTACTGATTCAATGTCTCTAACAGATGATCTATTACATATCTAGAACAGCCTATTCGGATGATCTAGTTCTTCTCAAATATTAGCAGATTCTGTCTTTCAGATATTTATGGGCACAGAACTGTTCACATTCTTTTTTAAAGATTTATTTTGTTGCCAGGCAGTGGTGGCACACGCCTTTAATCCCAGCACTTGGGAGACAGAAGCAGATGGATTTCTGTGAGTTCAAGGTCAACCTGGTCTACAAGAGCTAGTTGCAGGACAAGCTCTAAAGCTACAGAGAAACCCTGTCTTGGAAAACCAAAAAAAAAATTTTATTTTGTTGCTGGGCACGGTGGCGCGTGCCTTTAATCCAAGAACTAAGGAGGCAGAAGCAGGTGGATCTCTGAGGTCAGCCTAGACTACATAGTGCGTTCCAGGGCAGCCAGAGTTATACAAGAGACTCTGTGTTAAAACAGAACATTTGTAATTATTAATATCTGTGCATGTTTATATCTGGGTATATGCACATGAATACAGCATCCTTGGAGGCCAGAGGCATCAGATGCCCGGGAGCAATTGTGAGTCCCCTGATGTGGGTACTGAAGGCTGAACTTGGGTCCTATGGAAAAGCAGCAAGTGCTCTTAATGGTTGAGCCATCTCTCAGCTGCCACCGTCTGTTTTGAGACAGGGTTTCTCACTGAACCTGGAGCTTGCTATTCCAGGTACAGTAGCTGGCCCGCAGATGCTCCCTACCTCGGGCTAGTGATCTGTTACTCCTCCCCCAGCACTGGGATTTATAGGTGCACGCTGTCACACCCAGATTTTATGTGGGAGCTGGGGTCCCTATTCAGGTCTGCTAGCACAGCAAGCGCTTCTCCACTGAGTCATGTCCCCAGCCCTCTCAGTGCCCTCTTAATGCCATTAGGCTTGTAACTGCACAACCCTGTTACTCTGAACATCAGCAATTTGCCATCTCTCTTTTTTCTTAGGGAGCCTGAGTTAGAAGTTTGCCTACTTTATTGACATTTTCAAAAGTCCAGCTTCTGGATTTGTTGATTTTCTCTTAATTCAGTTTCACTGACTTTACCCCAGTCTTCAGTATTCCTCCAACTTACCTGGAACTCAGTTTGCGCTGCGCTTTCTAGCCTCCCGTGGTAGAAGCACAGAGTACAGATCTTTCTTTTCTTATCTACACATTCAGTGCCATGAATTTCTTTCTGGGTATTCCTTTTGTTATGTCCCAGAAATTTTGCTAAGTTATATTTTCATTTTTATTAGGTTCAAAGTATTTTAAAATTTTCTTGACATTTCTTCTTGGATCCATGTGCAGTTTGGAAGTTTAATATCAGCATGTTTTTAAATCTTCCAGTTATCTTCCTGCTGCTGGTTTTTAGTTTAGTTCTACACAGCCTGAGGACAGATATTATATATGATTGTAGCCTCATAAATTGGTAAGGTGTGCTTTATAGCCCAGAATGTGATTTGTCTTGCTGAATGCTCCTTGTCAGCTGGAGAGGAATGTGTGCTGTGTTGATTCTGGATGATCCAGTCTACAGGTGTCAATCATAGCCAGTTGATTGATGGCGCCGCTGAGGTCAACTATGTCTTCATTGATTTTCTGCCTGCTAGACAGATACATTTCTGAAGGGCAGGTTAAGTTTCCAGCTACAACAATGGGCTCATTCATTTCTCGTTGCAGCCATATCAGTTTCTGATTTGTGTATTTTGACACCACCTGTAAGCACATAGACCCTAAGGATTGTCATTTCTTCTTAGAATACTTAGCCCTTTGTCATTATGTAATGTCCCTCTTTACCCTTGATAAGTTTCTTTACCTTGCAATCTGCTCTATCTAAAATTAATGCAGCTGTTTCTGCTTTTGTCAACATGAGAGTGCTTTACTTTTTGTCATTTTATATAACTATATAGTTTTGTTTTCTTTTTCTTTTTTTTTTTTTTTTGGACAGGGTTTTATTGGCCCGAAACTCACAAGGTAACCAAGATTAGCCACAAACCCACGAGCTATCTCAAACTACAACTAGAATCATGTGCCACTACTCCCAGCCCGCTTCTGCAGTTTCAGCTGGCACGGAGGGTGAATCCTGTGTCTTCCTGACTTTTTGAGGGTCTCTCACTGAATAACTCAACAATGCTGTCTAGCTAAAGAGCTCTGGGGGGTCCTCCTATCTCCATCTCCACGGCGCTGGATTGTGTATTGTGCAGACGTGTCCCTGAGCCCCACTTTTGCATGCATACCGAGGATCAGAACCTGTGTCTTCATGCTTGTGGCAGAGGGCATTTACCAACAGCCACATCTCTACCCTTTTTCTGATCGTGACAGGGTCTCTCTCGCTCTGTGGACCAGGCTGGCTTCAAACTTCCAGCACCGCCCCTGGGTGCTAGCGTCACAGGCCTGTGCCACCATATTCAGCTAAAACTTCTTCCCTTACGCTTAGTGGCATCCTGCTATTTGCACAAATGTATTTACAGTGAATGCACATCCACTTTAAAACAATACTGACGTTTATAACTATACCTTTACACTAATATCTCCAATCCCCTTATCCTGCGTGTCACCGCTGTCATTCATCTTATCCGTGTAAAAGCATGTACAAGTATAAATACGCATGTGTAGTCACATGCATTATTATTTCTAACACTGTTAGAGCAACTAAGATTTTTAAAAAGCTTTTATTTTTATCTTCACTTATTCTCCTTTTGATCTATCACTTTCTTCTCCTGACCTGTCTTGTAAGGCAGACAAACCGGCACAGCTGCCTCAGTTTGCCGTTACCGGAGACAGGACATTTCCTCTTTGCCTTTGATGTTTCATGGAGACAGAACCCAGCTCTTTAAATAGTCCGCTCTGCTCTCTCCCTCCCTGTATCATTTCTGAAGTCAGGAATAATCATTGACAGATTAAATACAGCTCTATTTTGTAAGCTGAGAAACAGGCTTAGAGAGGTGGGGGACTCTCCTTCCGCCCGCCCAGCCCCCTCCCAACCAGCCCCTCTCTGGCACCTCATTTCCCTGCACCATCAGGACAGTCACAGCAGACTGCATGGGCGATTCACCATGACACCTAGGACAAGGTGAGGGACCTCTGTAAACTGGGAATCGAAAGGTTTCTGTCCCCACAGGGCCATTGAGATCACATGTCAAGCACGCACAGGTGGACTCTTATTGTTATGGCTCTGCCTAGCCCTTAGCATCCTGCCTGCTAATTTACTTATGTTTCTTTTTCCAACTTAAGTTTCTCCTCCTTGCCTAACCAGATCAGTTTCTCCAACCTGTGAACTTCCTCAAATTTTCAATTACTTTGCAAAGAAATCTATCAGAAGGGCTGGAGTGAGATGGATGGATCTCACAGGATGGATGACGGACACCTGGGGCCTACCCCTCCGCTATAAACCAGAGAACATTCCTTTGGAACTTTCTGGCATCTCTTCAAATTCCCAGTCCTCTTCCCAGAAACCATCCCTTCCCAAACAGTCTGCTTTCTGGAGGATTTTCGTTCTGTTTTGTTCTGTTAGCAGTGCTAGAGAGGGTCTCACCTATGCTAGACTGGCACTCACCACTGAGCTACACTCCCAGCATCTTTTTTTTTGTTGTTGTTGTTTTGATTTGGTTTTTTTGTTGGTTTTTTTGTTTTGTTTTGTTTTGTTTTTTGAGACAGGGTTTTTCTGTAGCTTTGGAGCCTGTCCTGGAACTAGCTCTTGTTGCAAGAAAGTTGTTTGTTTGTCCAGGCTGCCCAGAACTGAAATAATCACACAGAGACTATATTATTTAAATCACTGCTTGGTCCATTCGCTCTAGCTTCTTAGTGGCTAACTTTTACATCTTTACATCTTACAAATTTAACCCATTTCTATTAATCTGTGCATCTCCACAAGGTCGTGGCCTACCAGCAAAGTTTCAGCACGTCTGTCTCCACCCACGGCTCCATGGCTTCTCTGCCTCTGCCTCCCTTCTTCCTCCCAGCATTCAGCCCAGTCCTCCCTGCCTAGCTCTGCTCCGCCCTGCCCTGCTCTGCTATAGGCCCAAAGCAGTTTTTTATTCATTAACGGTAATCACAGCATACAGAGGGAAATCCACATCACCTCCCCTTTTCTGTTTAAATAAAAAAGAGGGTTTTAACTTTAACATAGTAAAATTACATATAACCAAACAATACTGAACTTTATAACTATATTATTACTATCTCTGTGAGTTCAAGGCCAGCCTGATCTACAGAGAGAGTTCTAGGAGAGCCAGGGCTGCAAAGAGAAACACTGTCTCAAAAAATAAACAAACAAAAACAAAATTTAAAAAAATGGAATGGCGCCATCTTCCTGACTTCCCTTCCAGTGTCCCCTGGGATGGGCGTTGATGAGACAATACCGGAAAATAACACTGGGGTTTCCCCAGCAGAGCGCCCAGAACACTTGTGTTTCAGATGGGTAGCAAAAGTACCGTGGAGTCAATCCTGGGACCTGGGGGAGCAGAAGCAAGGAGCTGCTGTGTCCAACAGAGACCTTCATTTCTTTTTTTTAAAATATTTATTTATTTATTATGTATATAATATTCTGTCTGTATGTATGCCTGCAGGCCAGAAGAGGGCACCAGACCTCATTACAGATGGTTGTGAGCCACCATGTGGTTGCTGGGAATTGAACTCAGGACCTCTGAAAGAGCAGGCAATGCTCTTAACCTCTGAGCCATCTCTCCAGCCCCCAGACCTTCATTTCTTTATCCCTATGTGTGACTTAATCTTTTTTTCCCGTTTACTATATACGTCAATAGGAAAAAGATCAAAAAATACAAAATTAGATGCTCGGATCAGTAACGAGTGGGAGCCTGGATATGTACTCTCAAGTCCTCTCCTGCCTGCTTTTGGAGTCTCAAAGCCCCATGCCTTGGGCACTATCTTAGCAGTTTCTAGTCTCCAAAGCCACCTGGACACAGCCTGAGAAGACTGGAAAAATCCTAACACAAGTACAAAGGCGATTAGAGAAAGTGGCGGTGTCTGCACCCTCCCTCTGGTGCACAGAAGCCTACCTCCGGCTTTCTCTGCAACAGAGGCTGAGGCAGGAATGTGCCCCTCCCCACCACCAGCCTCGTGCGTGGCTCCCAGTTAGGAGACAGACCCCAGTTGTCCGGCCAGCTGCCTGGGAGTCTCCAAGTCTAAAATTAGCCTGGAGCTCTCCACCCAGGCAGTTCCTCCTCTCAGCTCTGGCAAACAGGGCCTTGCGGTGAGGTAATGACTGGGAGCTTGTCTGCCCTGCCCCAGGCAACTAGGGGTTAGGGAAAGGCACACAAAGCAACCTCCCACCCTTCCACCGTGGTCACCAAGCAGGCCACCTGGAGTTTGACAGTTCTGTGGTTGCTCTTGCCCCACATCTGCAGAGGGCGTCACACTCAGCCCGATTCTGAGCCCCAGGTACTGTAACCAAGGGGAAAGAGGGTTTGCTGAAAATTTGAGATGTGCCAGGGTTTCACCTTGTGCCGTCGGCATCATCATTACCATTAAATAGATCACCGCGGGGATGCTCATCAGACCAGCCACCTAAACTGAGCCAGCCTGGAGGGGAGAATTCAGAACTACTACTCCCCATGAGATGCAAGGGAAATTGGCTTTCTGGATGGGCACCTCTGCCAAGGGCTTCTTCCCCGTGGCTGCACCCATGACTCACGAACTCCTACTTCTAATTCCCCCCCACTTCTGATGGTCTGGTCAAGCTTGTGGCAGGAACTGCCAAAATTAGTGGGCAATTCCTCAGCCAGCCCCTGAACAGAAGTCTTCCCACCCCCAAGCTAAGCACACAGCAGTGTTTATGTGATGGCCGACCAGCAGGCAGGAGGAACAGAGGGCGAGGCCCTAGGGGAGGGCCCAGTCCAGTTTACAGCTCACAAGTTTAGGGGGGAGGGCTGTGAGATTAATGACAGTGGTGACCAGGACTTACAGAAATGTCCCCAAGTCACTGGGCCTCTTCATCTAAAGCGCCCCACATCAATACCCAACCTTTAGCCTTCCTCAGAGCCACCTTGGGAGGCTTCCTTCCTTCCGCAGCAGGGGTTGGGGGTGGGGGCAGGGTGAGGGGCGGAGCTGTCTCAGGACAGGAGTGGGCCCAGCCCAGTCTTCCAGCTCACTTGAGTGTGGCAAGTTTACAGAGCTAGCGGCTGTAAGGAGGCGGGACCTGAGCCCAGGCATCTTCCTTAGTCTCCTTTTCGCTAATCTCTCTCTGGCCACATTCAACTCAAGGTACGGAAAGCTGAGACAAGCACCATTTCTCTGAGGACAACGTCAGAGTTAGATAAGACCAGGAATCCTGGTCAGAGCTCTGTGTTGACAAAGACTGAGCCCCAGACAGCAAAGAGCAGGACTGACTCACTGAAAGATGGACACCCAGTTCATATCAGAACAAGACTGGAAATCTAGCCCATGATGCCCAGTTCTTCTGTGTGCTGGAAAGAGGAAAGATTGATATCTGCTCCCGCCACACACATACTTTTTCTTTTCTGGGGTGAGGGGACAGTACTGGGGAGTGAGACTAGGGCCTCAAACATGATGCCAAGCGAGTGCTTTATCACTGAACAGCCTCTTTTTCCTTTTCTCTTTTTCTTTTTAAGCCTTATTTGGTACAGGGTCTCCTTAAGTTATTCAGGCTGGCCTTGAATTCACTTTGTGCCCCGTGCAAGCCTTGAGCTTGCGATTCTTCTGCCTCACCTCCCCTGGTAGCTGGGATAACAGCTGTACACTGTTTTCTAAGCCAGTTCTGAATATCAGTCCCATCCTATTACTGCTTGAGACACCCCAGGATCCACTGCAGTTACACGTGGTAAAAGCACACAGCTGCCATGAAAGGCCCAGGCCAGGAGCCAGTGGCAGGGCTCCGCGGCAAAGCATCTGCCACCAAGACTGATGGCCCAGGACCCACGTGGTGGAGGGAACCAACTCTCTTATGTTGTCCTCTGATCTCTACACGTGTGCCGTGGCATGTGCACACACACACACATACATGAATAAATAATGATTTGTAAAAAGGCTTTCCAAGGAGGAGGAAGGAAGAGACAAGGAGGAGCTTAACACTGAATGGGCTCTGTTCTCGGGACGGGAGCCTAAAGCAAAGGAATCTGTCAGATGAAGAGCGTCAAGTCTGTCAAGTCTTCGTCAAGTCTTGACCTGCCCCTTGCAACATGAGACTTCAACACCAATAGGAACATCTTTGCAGGATGCTCCCAACCACTAATACCAAAGCAGGTGTCACGAGAGAAATTTCAGGAAAGCCACAGATCACCGCTAACAGCCGCTGAGCTGGAAACATGATCCACTTGCAACTAAGTGGCAGTGACTTCAGCTGCCTCACTGGTACGAAAAGATAAACACCCACTGAGGTGTTGCTCCATTAGAGTCCTTGGCATGCATGATGCACCGGGTTCCATCCCCAGCACTGAGGAAATAAAGCATCACTTAAGGCAGAGGTTCTCAACTTTCCTAACACTGTGACCCTTTAATACAGTTCCTCGTGTTGTGGTGACCCCCCCAACCACAAAACTATTTTCATTGCTACTTCATAACTGGAATTTTGCTAGTTTGTGAGTCATAATGTAAAAGTCTGTGTTTTCTGACAGTCTTCAAGACCCCTGTGAAAGGATCATTTGACACCCCCCCCCAGGGGTCGAGAACTGTTGACTTAAAGGGAGGAAGAAGAAAGCATTAGCAAAGAAAGGGGAAATGAGAAGGCAGAATGACGATCACTAACTGGCAGGGGGGGAAAATGTATCAGGAGTTCGGAGTTCAATTCTCCTATCTGCTCAAGGCCTTAAAATCTTCACTGGTAAAGCCCTGAAGTTGGGCAAACAGATTCCATTTTAAAGAATAACTCAGACCATTCGTTGCAATGCCTCCGTGAACCATGTTGAGAAGGATCCTCAGATTACATAGAGGCTCAGTCAAAGAATTCCACGTTCTACCGTGGATGTCTGTCTGCCATGGTCTAGAATGAAAAACACAGATAGCAGTCATCTCAAAAACTTTAATCTCTAAAATTTGGGGCTTGCGAACAGGTATCCTTATGATGTATTAGAGACAGCCTTGAAACCAAGCAAGGGAGACAATGAGGAGCCTTACAAACCCACCACAAGGCTGGAGATGTGGCTGAGTCTCTAGATTGTTGCCTACCATGCACAAGGCTCTGACTGGCATATGCCTGTCATCCCATTACTTGGGAAGCAGAGACAGGAGGATCAGAAGTTAAGGTCATCCTCAACTATACAGAGAGTTTAAAGGCCAGCTTGAGCGCCACGTCTCTCTGGGAGGTAGGGAACTAGTACCCACTAATAGCAGGTGGTATGGGTGGCATCGTGGCAACCTCAGAGGAAGAAGCATGAGCTTTGCCAGCTTGAGTCTAAGGTGACTACCTGCCTCTTCAGCTGCCCCCACGAATGTTTACAGAGCAATGAGCTGCCCTGACAAGATACTCAGGAGTCTCTCAGGCTGTCAATACAGGAGACAGACCCAGATGATAAGCCTCACATAACTGTAACAAAGTTCTAAAGAGGATAAAGTCAGCTGATTCTGAAACAGTCAAAGAAGGCTCTGGGCAGGGGATGAATTCAGAGGATGGGCAGGACTTGAAAAGCAGGCAGAAGGGACGAAATGACAGCAGAACACAGCATGAACAATGGCAAAGATGTGAGACAAGGCTAGCCCAAGGCTTCAGGATAGCCACAGGCCCCTGAACAGCTCTGCCCTCTGGATGGGTGCAGCCGGTTTATACGCTCCCTCGTACAGGCACTCTGAATAGCCATCCTCGAAACTAAAGGAGGTCTAGTTAGCTCCCATCAGTCAGACTCCAAGTGCTTACCAGAAAACTGGGTGAAACTCTTAGGAAATTACCGCCTGAGGATTCCAGGGTCAGAGGACTGAGTAACTCCCCAAGATAGGATGTGGAATTATTTAAGGGGTGAACAAACTTGTGGAGAAAGGGGCCACAGTTTCCCCATGAGATTCCTGCAGGTATACACAATCCAACAAAGTGTTAAAAATCTCTGTACCAGGGAGCTAAACGGGGGGCAATTCCTAAGTACAGCACTCCAGAAATTCATGATCTCTTGGGGGAAGACAAACCCAGACAGAAATAACTCTGATGCAAGCAGACTTTGATAAGTGCACTAATGGAGGCCTGGGGAGCGCTGTGAGGGAACGGGAGCAGAGGTTAATTCCAGCCAGGCTTTCAGGAGGAGAGGAAGGACCCAGCCCTACCCGGACTTGTTTTGGGATCCAGGTTTACACTATGATGGGTCTCTCTCCAGACCCAGAATAACCCTGAGTAAAGAGCCCAGAGACAGCGGCTGGCTCTTCCTGCCAGGAGGTAAAAGGGCAAAGCTTCAAGGACGGCGGGGAGGGTAGAAAGGAGGCACTGAAAACCAGCCCCACCTCCGTTCTGTCCTTTTCCATCGTCTCCCAGGCTCCCACTGTCTGAACCACTAAAGGCCTTACTTAAATCTCCACATGGATCAGGCACTTCATCATACCCTGCACCACTAAGACACCTGCTTTCAGAATGTCACCTCTTGGGAATCCCTTTCTCTTCCCTCCACGCAGTCACTTTGGGCCACTCTTGAATTTCAGTAGCAATACATACTATGCTCCCAATGCAGAGGACATTGCCTGGTGTTTCACAAATACTCAGGAGGTGTCTGCTGAATGCTGACTTGTCTCCGATCCCTTAACACTGCTCTCTGGGACTAGTGCAGTGCCCAGATCCCAGATGAAGACGTGAGAAGAAATGAAGCACTTCCTTCTCACAAGAACACTTTTGAAATACTGGACAGATACAGCATCCCTTAATAAAAATGATCAAGACAATGGAGCCAGAGAATCCCATCTGAAGCCCATAATGTCATATTTTCTCCTTTACTACATCGACTCTGTCACCAAACTCTATCACATCTTTCCTTGGGATGGCTCAGCTTTTGTCTGCCTCCCTTCAGAGCTAGACACTCGCTGCCTACCCTTGGAATCACTATAACAGCCACTAGGTGGTTTGGGTTTGAGGAGGTCATTTGTTCGTTCGTTCATTCATTCATTATCCATTCATTTGAGACAGTGTCTGGCTATGTCACCCTAGCTGACCTGGAACTCAAAGATCCACATACCTCTGCCTACTGAGTGCTGGAATTAAAGGCCCATGCCACACACCTGGCTACTGATTTAAGACAGGGCTGGGCTGTAGCCAGGCATAGCGGAGGCAGAGGCAGGCAGAGATCTTTGTGAGTTCAAGGCCAGCCTGATCTACATGGTGAGTCCCAGAACAGCCAGGTATACATAGTGATACCCTGTCTCAAAAATAAATAAATAAAATTAAAAATTTAAAAAAAAAAGACAGAACTGTACCACATGGGCAAAGCTGACCTCAAATTTGCAGCACCCTGTCTCAGTCTCCTGAGAACTGGGATTACAGACATGTGGTAGCATGACCAGCTCTAGATACCTATCACCAGCCACCTTGTAAACTTCCAACATCTTTATCTACAGTTATGTCACACTTCCTGGAACATACAAAAATTCAATAAATGTCTGAAGAATTGAAATACAATTTAGTGGATTTTTTTTGAGACAGGGTTTCTCTGTGCAGTCCTATCTGTCTTAGAACTCACTCTATAGAGCAGGCTAACCTCATACTCACTGATATCCACCTGCCTCTGTCTCCCACGTGCTGGGATTAAAGGTGTACACCACCACCGCCAGGCTAAATTAGTGAACTGTTTCAAGGGGCCTTTCATTATCTCATACTCCTGCCTAATGGAATTTATGCTGCTACCCCACCCCTTGCCAAGTCTGAACTCTGCAGAGTGGCATCAAGAGACCTCACATGAGGACGCTCACCTTCATTCTCCCAATCCCAGGCAAACACCTGTGAACAGGCTCCTCAACTGTTCCTCAACTCAACAAGCTGGTTCCCTCAGCTGTCACTTAGCTAATGCTATCTGCTTTCCACAGAAATATTCACCTCTGCATGCACATGTACACATATGCACACACATGCACATGCATATACACACACACACACACAATCAGACAGCAGAACTTGAAAGCTCTAGCTAAAGGAGGAAGGTCAGCTGGCTCAGTACCCACCAAGACCCAAATTTGGTCCCAGCATCCACATCAGGCTGATTACAATCACAAGTCCAGTTCAGGGGAGTCCAAAGCCATCTCTGGCTTCCATAGGCACTCACATGGACACACAGGCAAACGCAAACAAAAAAAAATTGATAAAAATAAATCTTGATGGGCTGTGGTGGTAGCCCACACCTTTAATCTCAACACTCAGGGGGCAGAGGCAGGTGGATCTGGGAGCCAGTCTGATTTATAGAGTGAGTTCCAGGACAGGTCAGGACTATACAGAGAAACCCTGCCTTAAGAAAACAAAAAAACAAACAAAATAACAACAAAACAAAAAACTCTTAAAAGGGCACTTAAGTCAAAGGACTTCTTCAGAAAAATACACCAAAATGATGTCTACAAATACTGCATGCAATATTACCTTTGAATGCAAGCTTCTTTTTAAGGACACAGCTAAGTCCTTCATAATCTCTGAGGACCAAAACATAAGGTATAACCATCAGAGCAGCAAGCAGATACAGGCCCCTTAGTTTGGGAAGCAATCAGCAATATTAGATTGTGAAGTTGTTTACAACTGACAAAAAGCATACAATTAATATAGCATTTTAAGGGAACTAAAATTGTTGAGGTAGAATTAAATAAAACTTATAGAGGAAAAAAAGTCACTAGACTGAAAAGAGACTAAGATTCTCCCCCTTGGGCTCCTGTCCTCAGCCTTCCTCCCTTGTACAATAGTCACAGACTCTGCGGAAAGTCATCCCCTGGGCTCTCCCATCTCCCACTCAGCCAAAATGGGAAGGAAGGAGACCCAAGAGCTGAGAACTCTGGTTCTGGAGGAAGACCTCAGGGTCCTCACTCCTTCTGCCAGTCTTGGACCCAGCAGTGGCTGGGACACCGGCTGAGCTCACTGCACAAGGAGGGTGCGAGTGAGCACTGCCACACAGCTCTGTGAGCTCTGGTTGGCAGACAAGTTGGAAAGGGTGGATCAAGGCATTTGTAAGGAGATCTCAGCAGAGAGACCTTTAATCCTCAAGGCAACAGCTTGTATTGAGACCACACTAGAGATGACCTCGGCCAGAGGCTCTGGGAAAATGGTCACCACTAAGAATTTAGGCAACTGAGTCTTCAAGACCATAACCAGAACACTAAACGTGACTGTCCCCTCAACTCCTAAGTGACAAGGAAGAGTTCCAAACCTACTCCCAATGAGAATAAAGCTAAAGCCTTCAAATTTGATATCGTTTTAGTTCAAATTTATTGTTTTAATGGTTAATCTTCAACTTGACTGGACTTAAAATCATGTGTACAAACACCTGTGCTGGTACGAAAGTGTTTCCAGAAAGACTGGATAGAGGAGAAAAGGCCCAAATAACTTCAGGTGGCCCCATCTCATGAGCTGCTGTCCCAAAACTGAATGAAAAGGAGAAAGCAAGCCGGGCAGTGGTGGCGCACGCCTTTAATCCCAGCACTCGGTAGGCAGAGGCAGACGGATCTCTGTGAGTTCGAGACCAGCCTGGTCTACAAGAGCTAGTTCCAGGAGAGGAACCAAAAAGCTATGGAGAAACCCTGTCTCGAACATCAAAAAAAAGAAAGAAAGAAAGAAAGAAAGAAAGAAAGAAAGAAAGAAAGAAAGAAAGAAAGAAAGAAAGAAAAGGAGAAAGCAGCAGAGAACCAGCATCCTTCTCTCCATGGTTTTTTTTTTTTTTTTTTTTTTTTTGGTTTTTCGAGACAGGGTTTCTCTGTGGTTTTGGAGCCTGTCCTGGAACTAGCTCTTGTAGACCAGGCTGGTCTCGAACTCACAGAGATCCACCTGCCTCTGTCTCCCGAGTGCTGGGATTAAAGGCGTGCGCCACCACCGCCCGGCTTCTCCATGTTCTTGAGTGAGACACAAAGACCTTAGCACCAGCACGGTGGACTGCAGCCCAAATTTCTAGCCAAGGAAAGCCCTTTCTTCCTCTCCTTGTCACATTCCTGTGGCTGAGATAAACATTGTGGCTAAAAACAACAGGGAAGCCCAGGCAGGAACCTGGAGGCAGGGACTGTGGAGGAACTTCCTGACTCGTTGCCTCTGGCTAGCTTATCTACCTGTCTGACGCCGCCCTGGCTCACCATCCAGGGATGACCCCTACCTCCCACTTCAATCACAAAGCAAGAAAACTCCCCCACAGACGTGGCTGCTGGAAGCCAATAGAAGCAATTCCTGAAGTGAGGGTCCCTCTCCCAGGGTTACCCACTATACTTCCTCAAGTTGCTTCTGACAGCTATTTTGTTATAGCAGCAAGAAAAGTAATTAATACTGTTCCTTCTAAAATTTTATTCTTTGTTTTTAAATCATTTAAATTTATTTTATCTAATTTGTTAACCATAACAAATCAGAGTTAAGATTTAAGTTATTTTTATTTTATTTTATTGCTTGAGACGGGGTCTCACTATGTAGCCTTGGCTGGCCTGTAAACTGTAAACTCACTTTACTTAGATCAGGCAGGCCTTGAACTCATAAAGTTCAACCTACCTCTGCCTGTGGTGGGATTAAAGGCATGTGCAGTCACCACTAAAATTTAAATTAGGGTTACTGTGAAGGTTCCTGCCTTCCAGTGCTTTCCATCCTCAACACGCTGTCCAGACCACGCAGCACATGATAGGCTGCTCATCGCCTGTGCTTTCCTGTCCTGCTACACAAACGGTGCTCAGTCTCCCAGCCGCAGGTGCTGAGCAGGGACGGCTGGGCACAGGTTTGTCTAACGTGAAGAGGCATCTGGCCAAAGGACCAGTTGAGGACTGCAACCCATGCATGCCTGCCTGGGCATTCTCCCTTCTCGCAGACTGGAAAGTTCAAGGAGGAGGAGGTGGGACCCAACGTTCCCTAAGCACTTAACTCCTACCAGCTCTAACTAGGCACCTGTGTGTGGTAGGCTCACTAATCTCACTGTAAGAAGAAAAGCTCTCCATCAAGCAGTGTGACCTCTGGCCCAGATGAGGCATCGGAGGCTTGGAAAGGAATAATTACCTTACTGAGGTCTTCACTTGGTGAATAACTGGGATTAAAACCCTGCCTTGTCTTCAAATTCTGCATTTTTTCCAGGAACCATCAAGGCTTTATTCCATTCAGCGAGCCACAAAAAAGCAAATGTTCCATAGACATTTTCCCTTAAGCTTTAAAGTGAATCATCTCCGTTACCAGTCAAGATTTGCAAACTGAAAACTGAAAAGCACACATCATTCAATTTCCTGGGTGCTTACATAGAAAATCTCTTGGAAGTCCTCTCTCCATCCCTATCCTCCACCTTCCTCTCCCTCTTTCCTTCCTTCCTTATTTATGTTTATTTTATGGACACTGATGTTTTGCCTACATGAGGGTGTCAGAAGTCCGGGACTGGAGTTACAGACAGGTGTGAGCTTCCACGTGAGTGCTGGGAGCTGAACAAGGGTCCTCTGGAAGAGCAGCCAGTGCTCTGAAACTGCTGAACCCTCTCTTCAGCCCCCCTACTCCTTTTAGAGACAATATCTCACTGTGTAGCTCTGGCTGGCCCAGAAGTCACTATGTAGACCAGGCTGGCCTCAAACTCACAAAGTGCATAGATTAAAGGTGTGCACAACCAGATACCTTTTGGTTTTAGTTTGGTTTTGATTTTTTGAGACAGGGTTTCTTTCTCTTTGTTCCCCTCGCTATCCCAGACCAGGCTGGCCTCAAACTCAAGAGATTTGCCTGCCTCTGCCTCCTGAGTGCTGGGACTAAAGGTACCACTTGGCAATACTTTTTTTTTTCTTCCTTTCTCATCCTTCATCCATCTTCTAAGGGCCTGATTCTACAAAGTATAATTTTATCTACACAGGTAGGTAACAGGATACAGCACAGCCTCTGCTAGGTCAAAAAAAAACATGGTCTAAAAGAAATGAAGGCCAAGTACAATGTTGCACTCCTCCAATCCCAGCACTCAGCAGGGTCAGGAGGATCTCTGTGATTTTTTTAAAAAATATTTATTTATTTATTTACAATATTCTGTCTCTGTGTATGCCTGCAGGCCGGAAGAGGGCACCAGACCTCTTTACAGATGGCTGTGAGCCACCATGTGGTTGCCGGGAATTGAACTCAGGACTTTTGGAAGAACAGGCAATGCTCTTAACCACTGAGCCATCTCTCCAGCCCCGGATCTCTGTGATTTTAAGGTCAGTCTAGGTTATATAGTGAGGGCCTCTTCCTTTAAAAAAAAAGGGGGGGGTGGAATGGGTGCTGGATATAAGGATAGAATCCTGTAATCTCAACATTTGAAAGACGGAGGAAGGAGAACCATAGATGAGCTATCTGAGGAGACTATCTCAGAAAACTGCAAAAAGTAAAAGGGTAAGAAATTGGAGGTCGAGGCAAGCAAAGGCTCTTCCCTGGCTTGTTTTCTCCCTCTTCAGAAAGGGAGGAACCTCTGCTGTCTGTGATTTTCTGGCTCTGTCAGGCACAGGCTTCGTAGCAGACATAGTTCATCACCTCCATGACTTCTCTGTCACTCTCCTGTCTTCCTCTCAACAGTTAGGGTCAAGGCTAGAAAATGAGTTTTCTAGCCCAGCAGTGGTGGTGCACACCTTTAATCCCAGCACTCGGAAAGGCAGAGGCAGGCGGATCTCTGTGAGTTCGAGACCAGCCTGGTCTACAGAGCAAGTTCCAGGACAGGCTCCAAAGCTACACAGAGAAATACTGTCTTGAAAAACCAAAATAAAAAAAAATAAAAAAAAAAAAGAAAAGGAAGAAAAGAGTTTTTAGCCTTGCTGGCTAGTGCCTGGATTGTGTGGCAAGCAGTGCTGCCAACCAGCTCATTGAACTTTATTTACTTTATTTACTTATTTTGCAGGCTTTTTCCCAATAATCTCCTGTAGGAGTAGCAGATCAGAGGCAATTTTTAAATGTTCCTATGTATACCATAGCACTTTTATTGATTTCTTGATTAAGTTAAGTGGCTTGTAAGAACCACAGACTGTTAAGAAGGTATAAACTGGAAGTAATTATAGGACAGAAAGAAAGTAATAGAAAAACACAGATCTGGGCACACTGCTCTGTAGTAGAGGGCTTGATTAACATGGGAAGTTCTGGGTTCCATCCCTAGTGCTATACAGGGAAGGAAGGAAGACTCAGGGAGGGAAAAAAAGGAGGGAGGGAGGAAGGGAGGGAAGAAAAGAGGGAGGGAGGAAAGAAGGGAGGGAAGAAAAGAGGGGGGAGGGAGGAAGGAAGGGATGGAAGAAAGGTTATAAACCATAAAATCCCTTCCACTTTTGTCCAGGTGAAGGAAGAATTAAATTCTAAGGCTTTCTAATGACAACACAAAGGGAGAAACCAGGGTAGCTACACAACTGATTTGACCAACAAAAACTAAGCTACTCAAGAGAAACAGTAACAAGACTGGAAAGAAACACTTTGGGGAGTTTCACAATAAAAGCAACAACCCCCAGGTCTACCACACAGCAGCTCCCCAGGGCTGTGTTGTGACACAGAGCAGCTGAGCCCCTAGCCCTCCTCATCCCCTGGTGACTACAGTGCTAGCCCAGGACAGTGAGCTGCGCATGTGCCTTAACATGGTCCAGCTAGAGAGCTGTCTTTTGGAACGAGGAGTGATCACTATTTTCAGAAACATAAAGAATATTTTAAAGTCAGGCATGGTGGCACACACCTGTAATACTAGTACTTGGGAAGTAGAGGCAAGGTCAGGAATTCAAGACCAACTTCAGGTACACAGTGAGTTTGAGGCCAGACTATTACATTAGACACTGTCTCAAGATAAACTCTGTGTGTGTGTGTGTGTAACTTATATAATAAATCACATATTGAATGATTTCATTTATATGATGACATAAAAAAGTAGTCTAAGTTCATCTATGCTGGTGCCAGTAATTCAAAGGGAAGTCCAAGGGGACTTATAGAACTGTTTCTTCATCATGGCTGGCTATGTTGATACATTGTTTACCCAAGTTGGACACTTACAGAGCAACCCCCCCCCCCCCCCGCCTGTGTGTGTGTGTGTGTGTGTGTGTGTGTGTGTGTCTGTCTGTCTGTCTGTCTGTCTGCCTGCCTGCCTGCCTGCCTGTCTGTCTGTCTTTCATCAAAAGGTTTTTTAAAAACTGGAAACTGGGGAGGGAGATGGCTCAGTAGCTAAGAACATGTATACTGCTCTTGCAGAGAATTCAAGTTGGATTCTTAGCACCCACATCAGGTAGCTTATAACTGCTGATGATATAACTCTAGCTACCATAGGGGTACGATACCTTTGGCATCCACAACCACACAGGCAAACATAAGTGTAGTGTTACAAAGTCATAGCTCAAACTCCAGCATGGCAACAAATAATGAAGATGATCATTTTTGTTTATCTAATGGATGTTTCCAACATTAGAAGAACCTGAGTCAGAGACACAGCTGTTGTAAAGCGCTTGCCTAGCATGCAGGAAGCCCGGGCTGATCCTCCGCACCACATAAAAGAACGGGGTGTCGTGGAGCACATCTTTAATCCCAGGTGTCAGATTCATTCAGGAAGTAAAGGCAAAAGGCCTAGAAGTTCAAGGTCATCCTTGGTTACTTCGGGACTTGGAGGCCAGCCTGGGATACATGAAACCCTGTCTAAAACGGGGAGGGGGGGGACGGGACTGGACGGGACAGAAAAGCAGAACCTGTGAGCATAAAAAACTAAAGGCCTATCACGCTTTGCTCAGAATACACAACCTATTCATTCAGTCTCACACCTTTTGTATATATATATGTATGTGTTGTGTGTATATATATATACATATATATATATATATACACACCATCCAAACTTATCTGTCCCAGCAGTATTCTTTTGAGTTAATCTATAAACCTACGAATTAGGTCTATTCAAAGGTCAAAGGTCAAAGAAGAACTGCATCGAAGTGTAAATGTGTGGCTGACTTAGTTTAGACCCCACCGTCTTGGGACATAAGGAAAGTGCTTGTGGAAAAATTTTACAGGGGAGGCGTTTGAGACTGGTGAAACTGGGTAGACACTAGGCTGTGCAGCAACTCCAAGAACAGTCTCCAGGCCCCCTTCCAAAGCAAACTCCATGGCGGCTGCTATGCTCTGCTCCATAAAGCTCAACCCTAGAGGGCCAGGCCAGATTCTGTGGCCTGGAAAATTACTGCAGTGTACCTTCCAGCTGCCAATGAAGCAGCACAAAATCAGCCATTTCAGAAGACCCTGGGCTGCGAAGTCGGAGAATTGCGCCCTTTACAAACCCAAGGACAGGGAGTGTCTGGCAGCTTCAGTGTGGCAGAACTTAGACTGAGGATCCCCAGGTGGAGAACAGGATGAAGCTGGGGATGCCTTGCCAAGATACCCGCTGGCTCCATGAGGACAGGAACAAGGAGGGCAGGTAAAGGACAGAAACAAATAAGGGCAGTCTCCTCTAGCCAACACCACCCACCTGCCTGCCCGGACACACTCAGACAGCACAAGCAGCTCAATTCTTTTCTTTATTATTATTTTTGTTTTCTCTCTCTCTCTCTCTCTCTCTCTCTCTCTCTCTCTCTCTCTCT
>NW_004949099.1:34562453-34565304 GCF_000317375.1 Microtus ochrogaster
TCTTCTTCTTCTTCTTCTTCTTCTTCTTCTTCTTCTTCTTCTTCTCCTTCTCCTTCTCCTTCTCCTTCTCCTTCTCCTTCTCCTTCTTCTTCTTTGTACTTTGAGACAGAGTTTCTCTGTGTAACAGGCCTGGCTGTTCTGGAACTCGCTTTGTAGACCAGGCTGGCCTCTAACTCAGAGATCCACCTGCGCCACCACTGCCCAGCAATTCTTTTATTTTCAATTATATAGAGAGAGGTCTGTGTTTGTGCACACGAGTCCAGGTGCCCTCAGAGGCTCTGATCCCCTGAAGCTGGAGTTACAGGCAATGTAAGGTGCCCAACAAGGGTACTAGGAACCAAACTCTGGGCGTCTGCAAGAAGATTGTGTGCTTTTGAGTGCTGAGCCATCTCTCCAGCCCAAACCACTCAGTTCTTATCGTTGACATTCATATTCAAAGGCATTGTGTGATGGTACACAGGAAAAGAATTCCTGGGTTTTATCTTTGGATTAGCTACTGTTAAGTTAGGGTCTGCTAACACAAATTGTCGGGTGCTTTGAAATCTCCAACTGCACAATGGTTACCAGGGGTGTTTAGGCAATTACCAGTCTGCCCCGGGTTACCTCTGCTACAGGAAGTTTCTGTCCTTTCTAGTAGAATGGCTGTGGTGATAGGGGAGCAACTTGTCTGTCTGACATCTGTGGGTGTCCCTCCCTCCCTGAGTCGACTCAAGCCAACCAAAATGATAAGGGCCAACTGGAAATGTGGGGCAGACCTTAGAAGCAGCAAAAGATAATTAGTTCCCTAAGCTTGAGAGGGCTTTGGTGTCCAGCAGGTAAGCCTGGTAGTTGGGAAGGAATATGCCAGGTTCAACTCTGAAATAAAACCAGTATGAGCACTATCTCTCTGTGCTAGCTTTGTATCGAATGTCATCTATCAGCTCTGGCACCAAGTCGACCAACTGCAAGTCCTTTCTATAACCTAGAAAGCATCTTAGTGCCACCTCTGCCCTCTGAAGAGCCTTACCAGATTCCATACGAACAAACGGATATAACTAGCTAAAGTCTATGCGAGTGGAGAACCCTGAACAGTTTGCTCTCGGGGCTGCTATCCATCCACTGCACATCAACATAGCTACACCAGTTACTAAAATACTGAAAGACTTAGGTGCACATCTGAATACACTGTCACCTGGGGTCCTCTGAGCACCACCACTACTGTGATGACAGACCCCAGAGCATCTCTGACCACCAGTCATTTAAGGATTTATGGGATACAGCAAAGAGCTCTCAAGACCCTATTCCAACACAACTACCCATCCTCAAAGTATTATTAAACAGATCTTCTATGGCCCTTGCCTGTCCCACACAGCAATGTTATTCTACCTAAAACTCCTAACTGCTTTTCTGCTTTTCGTGAACTAAATGCCACGTTTCCCTCTTACTCAAAGTCTTGCACAAGAGCTGCGATGAAGCTCACCCTTCATTTACCTACACACCTCTGTCTTACCACACTCAGCTGCTCAATCTTACCAATTTACACTAACTTTTCCCTGGCTCCTGGTGTTGGCTGCCTGTGAGTAGCCTTTTTTCTATTCTCCATTAGAATCTTCTTTTTCCTCCTTTCAGGTTTTTTTGCTTTGTTTGTTTGTTTGTTTCATACAGCACAGGCTGGCCTTGAACTTCCGACCCTCCTGTCTCCACCTCAGAATGCTATGATTGCAGGTGTACAGCACATCCAGTTCTATATGGGTCTTAAGAATCAAACCCAGAACTGCATCCACACTAGGCAAGCATACTACCAACCAAGCTACCTCCCAGCCTCAATCCATCAGAATGTTTCTAGTCTGTGCATGCTTCTCATCAGTAAGTACACCGTGCGCATGCTATCCTGGTAGAGGCCAAAAGTGGGCACTGGATCCTGTGTACTGGAATTCAGATCACTATGAGCCACCATATTGATCCTGCAGACCAAACCTCGGTCTTCTTCAAGAGCAGCAAGGGCTCTTAACCCAAGGGCCATCTCACCAGACCCCACACATCAGAATTTAACTAACTCCTTGCCATCTCTCTAAATGTCTCTACTTCTATAAAATTATCTGAAAGCTGTATCCCATTTTCAGAAATATCACTGCAACATCTACCTTCTACTTTTGAAATTTTTAATTAATGTTTGCCGGATAGGGTTTCTCTGTGTAGTTCTGGCTGTCCTGGAACTCACTTTGTAGACCAGGGTGGTCTTGAACTCAGAAATCCACCTGCCTCTGCTTTCCAAACACTAGATTAAGGGTGTGTGGCACCACCACCCAGCCTAATTTTTTTTCATATCAACACCTTGTCCCACTCCTAGACAGAAAGTTATAGAACAAAGAAACCATTATGTGCTGGCTAGTTTTATGTCAGCTTGACACAGGCTAGACTGACTGGAGAGGAGGGAGCCTCAACCGAGAAAATGCCTCCATCAGATCAGGCTGCAGGCAAGCCTGTAGAGCATTTTCTTAGTGATTGATGTGGAAGGACCCAGCCCATTATCGGTAGTGCTATCCTTGAGCTGGTAGTCCTGAGGTGTATAAGAAAGCAGGCTGGAGAGATGGCTCAGTGGTTAAGAGCACTGGCTGCTCTTCCAGAAGACCCAGATTCAGTTCCCAGCACCCACATGGCAGTTCATAAATGTCTGTAACTCCAGTTCCAGGGCTTCTGACATCCTCACACAGACATATATGCAGGCAAAACACCCATGGACAGAAAGAGAAAGAGAGAGAGAGAGAGAGAGAGAGAGAGAGAGAGACAGAGAGAGAGAGACAGAGAGAGAGAGACAGAGAGAGAGAGACAGAGAGAGAGAGACAGAGAGAAAGAGAGAGGAGGAGGAGGA
>NW_004949099.1:34565404-34572875 GCF_000317375.1 Microtus ochrogaster
AAGGAAGGAAGGAAGGAAGGAAGGAAGGAAGGAAGGAAGGAAGGAAGGAAGAAAGGAAGGGAGGAAGGAAGGTAGGTTAAATCACGTGGAACAAGCCAGCAAGCAGCAACCCTCCATGATCTTGGCATCAGCTCCTGCCTCCAGATTCCTGCCCAGACGTCCTTCAATGATGGATTGTAATGTGAAAGCGTAAGCCAAATAAACTCTTTCCTCCCCAATTTGCTTTAGGTCAAGGTGTTTCATTATAGCATTAGCAACCCTAACTAAGACGCCATATCTTGGTCATCATATCCAAACAACCTAGCACATTGCTTTGTTTGAGCTATGTATTAAACAAACATGACTGGGTGAAAGGCTGTGATCATTTCGGCCAAGAAATCTTCTTCTATTTGTTAATAATTTTAGTTATTTTCCTTTAAAGCTATCCCAACAGTGGTTATGTCTTTTTCTGCATATGGAGCCCAAATTGCACACCATCCATATCTTAAACTACCAGGTTATTTTGTGAAGACGGAGCAGGAAGTGTGCTCCCCTGTCATTACTTTGCCACCCTAGAGTTTGGGACTGCCATCCTCTGTACACTTTTCCAGGGCTAAACCAATATACCTCACACAGGGACAAGCAAATGACAGGCTCTGGGCACTGGAGGCCAGCCTCACAGATGACACGAAGGCGGGTGGTGGCCTGAGCTGGCAGAGATTGCTAGAAAGTGGCAGGGTGGCTCGTTGGGGCTCTGGTGGCTGTGGTCAAGCTCTGGGTACAGCTGGGAGGGGCAGCTTTACTACTCTGGTAGCTCTTGGTATGCAGGGTGTGGAGGAGGGAACACTAGCAACCCCCTTCCTACTTCTCCATTCCTACCTAATTCCCTGCTCCTTCCCAGAGGAACAGCTCTGAGCTGGGAGTAAGACACAGCATAGGAGGGAATTTTGATGCAAAACATCTGGGCTTCTTAAAACAAAAATGAAAAAGTTTAGGGAACAAGTATAGCCATCTTTCAAATCTCACCCTACCTCCCTCCACTCCCCATCCCCCCCCCTCCCCCCACCCCACCCCCGCACCATAAAGAAATCAAGACAGGACTGGGACACATGTCACAGCGGATGAACTTAGAGTCCTAGGAATCTAAGAAGAGGGAATCGTGACCCTCAGTGGCCAGGCTTGGGCTCTTGTTAGAAGTCACAACAAGGACCAGGCATGGCGGCACATGTCTTTAACTCCAGCACTGGGGAGGCAGAGGTAGGTGGATCTCTGTGAGCTTGAGCCAGCCTGGCCTACAGAGTGAGTTCGGGGACAGCCAGGACTACACAGAGAAATCCTGACTCAAAAACAAAAAACAAAAAAACCCAGAAAGAAAGAAATCACAAGGAGAAAAGCAGAAAGACAGACTATCTGACATACACCCACTGTCAGCACTGGGGAAACTGAGGCAGGAAGATCTTGAAATCCAGCCCAGCCTGCAATATAGCAAGCTGCAGATTAGCATGGGCTACAGAGTGAAAAGCTGTCTCAAAAAGAAAAAAGGAAACCACAAGGAGCACAAAGTCAATTTTGGAATAAGAAGCTGGGAACATATTTTTGGAGAAGGGTCAGTTTGGAAAAAGAAATAATTTTTTTAAATAAAAGTTTAAAAGCCCACAAGTCAGATCCACCGAGGAGAGAAACACAACAGATTCAGAAACTGGTATAAAGAAGCCAGCAAAATCCAGAGGCTAGAAGGGAGCCAGAGTGCAAGCTTTTTCTTCTTCTTCTTCTTCTTCTTCTTCTTCTTCTTCTTCTTATTATTATTATTATTAATTATTTTATTACGGCCAGCTGGGCCTGGTCTTGGACCAGAAAGCACTCCTGAGGTAGAGGAAAAGTGAAGAGGAGGGATAGCAACCACTGACTTCAGGACCACAGAGCAACGGCTTTCCTGTCTAGTGTATAGAGTACCCCCACGAACCATGCTGGCAAAGGGTGTTCCGAGCAGGAAGTGAATTCAAGCCTCCCCCACCCCTACACACTCCAAGGAAACTCAGCCACCTGCACCTGGGTGACCAGAGTGTGAAGGCTTCTACAAAAAACAAAACCTGAGGAGGGAGGCTGGGGTCAAGCGAAGAAAGAATTCTAGGTATGGCTACACGCTTGCATCTCAGAGCAACATTCTTCCCCAGGTGCACCGGCTCTTTCACCTCGACAGTGCTCAAGAGGCAGAGGCCATAGTCTCTTATCCCAACTGAGAGGGGCCCTGGAGACCAGGTAGGCCAAATCCCTCCTTTCCTCTTGATCTCTAGCTACATATAGTAGGTTGATCTCTTGCGACAGCCAGTCTCCTAGCTCACAGCTAGAATTATGTTCTTTGCCACGGAGAGGTTGGGCTATAAGCACACGTCTCCAAACCGTCCCTGCTTAGACAATAATTTTTTCTGAGCCACAACAGACAAAAGACCACATCCAGTTGTTGACCAAAGTATCTACCAAGAGGGTAATTTTTGAGATTCCTTAAGCAGAAAAGCGAAATCCAGGCAGAAGATAAATGCGAACTTCCTCTTTAGGCTTGGGAAGGGCACCTGACCCTTCTGGAAACTTCTCCACTCCTTTCTGGCTACCATATGACATTTAACTTTGTTAAGCTAATCAAAAGTATATTGGAAGTCACTGTGGATAAGCATACCTATTGAAGAAGGGAAAGGCCATTTCCTCCCGTTTTCCTAAGCAGAAACGTGAATGCTTTGTTGAAATAAAAACAAAGGAGAAATAAAAACCCCATGGCAGGGTCGCCTTGAGAGGGATCTTGGGAGTTTGTTAGATCCGCGGGCTTTGCAAGGGCTTCAAACACTGGAGGAGGCAGTCTGGACGAGTGGAGAACTACGCATTCAGTAGGTGGGATACTTGGAAACAGTGGCGCACGGGATGCGGGAAGACCAGGCGGCTCTCTCGAAGGTGTAATTGAAAAAGAACCCCAGAAATTTCAGCCGGAGGGGAAACAGGGAGCCCACCACACACCAGCAAGCGGAGGGCAAAGCTGGGGCGGCGCCGACCGCAGCGTGCGGCCGAATTGCGCCGCAGCGCCGGAACCCGCGCTCGCTAACCACGCGTTTCTGTTCGCGATGCTGCTTTTTCCGCACGGTGGAAGGCTCCCCAAACCTCTCCCGGCGCTCCAGGAGCCACGAGAGCGTCCTGGTCCCACTCTGCCAGAATCAGGGACCCACGGCGGACCCCACCAGCCAGGGTCGCGGGTAAAGCGAGGGGCGGCGCTGGCACCTGGAGCCTGCTCGGAGAGGCGGATCCCTGCTCCGGAGCGCCCGCCCACCTCTGCCACCTCCTTGGGCCCCCGGCGCTACGTACTGCGATTCAGGGGGTTCCCGCCGGCCTGGGCCGACGCCACCAGCTCCAGATACAGAGTCCAGAGTCCCACCGACACCACGGCGAGCAGCAGCAGCAGCCGGAAGCGCCTCCTCAGCAGCTTGATCGGACGCAGGAGCAGCATCAGCAGCGCGGCGCGGGGGCTCCCCATGGCTCTGCGCCCGGCCGGCCGCCCAAGCACGGGCTACCCCGTACCCGCTGCCCTGACCCGGCTCCGCCGCTCAGCGCGGCGCGCAAGAAGTCTCCCCCGGTCGCTCTCCGGCCAGCCGGCCGCTCATGCTCCGCGCGCTGGGGTCCCTCGGCTGCGCGGGCGTCTCGCAGGTCTCTCTCCGGCCGCGGAGCCCGGCTCCTCCTCCCCAAGTGTCCACTCCACGCCTCTCCTCGTCGCAGGCCCGCCACTTCCCTCCCTCCCTCCCCGCTCGCTCCTGCACCCAGCCTAGGAGGCTCTCCTAGGTGCCCGCAGGCTCCTGCACTCGCTCGCTACAGTTAGGGCGCTTTCTCTTGGAGCTTTACCTTACACCCTACCTGTCCCGCCTCCTCCTCGGCCCCGCCCCCAGGCACAGGTGGGCCCTGCCCCCTAGAGGCAGAGGGCTGGCGAGAGGTGGGGCCAGAGAGCAAGTCCCTGGTGCCGCCACCCGCTTGGGGTTAGGTGGGAGGGTGTGTGGGATGTGTGATGAGGGAGATTTGAGAATGAAAGAAGATTCGAGTTAAGACGTGGGCTCTGTGACTGAAGGAAACTCAGGCACCGCCAAGATATTTGAGGGTGCTCCTTCCGAAGCTTGTGTGGAGTTGAGACTCATTTTTGTTAGAGTGTCCTGGGTGACCTTGGCCTCAAGGCTTTTCTCTGTCTAGCCCCAAGGGACACTTAGCCTTAACTCTGTCTTCCAAGTCAAATTTGAATACCGTTCTTTCCTGGTCACAACCACACTCGGAAAGGCACCAGGGGGGGGTCTTAACAAGGAGTTTCCCCCATTTCGGGTGGAAGTGATGCTGGAGAACATAAAAAAGAAAAAAAGACTGGAGGTGCAGCTCAATAGTAGACTACATGCTTGGCTTGTAGGAGGCCCTGGGTTCCATTCCTAGAACTATAAAAGAAATAAGGAAATGAAGAGTGAGGCGAGCTGTTGTAGAGATGGCTCACCCATGGGTGTGTGATGCTCTCTACAGGGCCTGAACTGGGTTCACCTGCAAACCTAACTTTCTCTGCAAGCTTCTGCTGCTGCAGCCTCCGCTCATGCGTATTACCCACACAGAGACACACGCATGCACACAGAATGTGTGTGTGTGTGTGTGTGTGTGTGTGTGTGTGTGTGTGTGTGTGTGTGTGTTTCGAGGGAGGGTGTCTCTGTATAACAAACAGTATTGGCTGTCCCAGAACTCGCTTGGTAGACTAGATTGGCCTCGAACTCACTGAGATCACCTTACCTCTCCCTCCCAAGTGCTGGGGATTAAAGATGTGCACCACCACCCCTAGCTAAAATAAAATATTTTAAAAAGAGGAAAAAAAGAAAAATGAAAAGGAGGGGCACCTCTTCCTTAAGGAGCCCATACCACTGTTGCATATGCATTACTTCCTTCTGAGTCCCTCTTTTTCTCCACCCTCATGCTTAAGTCTTTATTAAAATACCTTTAATAAAATTTGGAGCTTTACTTCGCACGCGCGCGCGCACACACACACACACACACACACACACACTGAAAAGGAGGGGGAAAATCACTCAGGGTTGAAAGGGTCCAGATACTCCACATTCCAAGGCCCTGACTTTAGGCAGAGAAAGCAGTATTACCTGATTAAAATGGGAAAGTTAAAAACCCAGATGGGCAGAGTGAATTATCAGAGGTCACCCAGCGGCTGGAGGCTCAATTTTTCCCTCTTGTGGAGAAAAAAAGTCAGAAGAATGTGGAGAGATCTGGGCATGGTGACACCTGCCTGTGATCCCAGGGATCAGAGGTAAATGTAAGGAGGACCTGAAATTCAAAAGTCATCCTCAGCTACATAGTTGAATTTGAGGCCAGCCTAAGATACATAAAAGTACATACATAGGGGGAAAAATTGGAAGAGGAGGAAAAGTGGAAAGTTCCAATGTGTCCCAGGATATCTTAAAATCAAGCACCTGCCAAGAAAGGCTGTAGAAGGGCAGGATCTACGGACTAAGCATTTCCTCAGTCCAGTTCTTCAGTGGGAGGGAGCACAAAGGGCAGCTTCTGAGGGACGTCCCTGGGAAGTGTCCCTGTGTCATTCCAAAGCCCTGGATAGCTGTTCATTTGTTTGTTTACCAAAAGTCCAAAGCAGGAGGGCAGCTTGTTCAAGATGGCCTGAGTCTGCCGGGAAGGGACTGGGGTCCCTGTCAAATCTCTCTCTTTCATTGGGAGCAGCACTGCTGGGTGTCAGGCTGAGTCACTTGCAGCGATTTGTCATGGAAATGGGTGGTAGCCTGTTCCTACCATGACTCTCTCCTGAAAGCTGGCAAGCATTTCATTCAACCGAATAAATGCTCAAAGTGGGAACTGGGAGAGACGGGAAACAGGGAGCATGCTGTCTCGTGGAGGAGAAAAGGTATTCACAAAGAAATCAGACGCTTTACAGGTCAAATTTCTGGCCCAAGCAGTAAGTTTGCAAGAAAGTCAGAAGAAGAATGAAACCACCTTGCCCCTCTCCACCTGTGCCCTCCTCACCTCTCTTTTTTTCGACTTTGTTTCTTTGCTAAGGACTGGGCTCAGGTCTTGGGCATGCTAGACCCCTGAGCCACACCCTAGCCCTGTGTTCTGTTCTTATAAAACTTCCCTGATAAAGATGGAGGTGTGGGGAGAGGAGAGCAGGAAATTCGCATGGTTCCCCTCTCCTCTCTTCTGTCCACGTTCCTGCTGCATGTGCCTCTGTGGTACCCTGCTTGCTCTACACCCCTTTGCATGCTGGGCAGGTGGCAGAGCACTGATTGACACCTGACCTTTACATTATTCCTTTTGGGCTTCTGGTGTATCACAGACTCTGGCACTCAAGTCTCTTTCCCGATTGACTGAACTCCAGAGCTAAGTACATGGGTTGGAATACTCACGCTGACCCACATACACAGGCTAATATATTGAATATATTGCTTATCATGTCATCTTGTTGTGTCGACTGGAGACTCACTAATTCTTCAGATGTCTTTTAGTGACTTTTTACCCTCTGACACTGACCCTACCATAACCCAGAGTCACAATGCAAAGGCTGCGCCAGAAAGGAAAATTAATTTCTTTCCTATTACCTGCAGTATCATTTGGGAAGCGCTTTCTCTGGGTTTGAGTTTGGCAAGAATCTCAGGGCAAGCCATGCCACAGAAAAAGTCTTCTTTTCTGATTATAGAATCTTTGAAAGAAAGGTCAAGGCAAGCTTTGTTTTTGTTTTTGTTTTTGTTTTTTTTTGTTTTTCGAGACAGGGTTTCTCTGTGGTTTTGGAGCCTGTCCTGGAACTAGCTCTTGTAGACCAGGCTGGTCTCGAACTCACAGAGATCCGCCTGCCTCTGCCTCCCGAGTGCTGGGATTAAAGGCGTGCGCCACCACCGCCCGGCTCAAGGCAAGCTTTGTAAAGTGGGCAAAAACGGTCAGCACAGAGACACAAGGATTCTGGGGGTAGAGAAAACAGAAGCCAAGAGTGAGCTGGGGTGTATCTCAGTGCTAGAGGATGTGTTTAGCATACACAAAGCCTTGGGTGTGATCCCCAGTGCAGGTGGGTGCACACTAACATGCACTTGTGTGCACATGAATATACACAGGAACCCCCACCCCCAAAAAATAATCCTCAAAGTAAGAGGAGGGGGGGAAAGGTGATATGCATATGATATGAAAGCAGAAGGAAAACTAGGGGAAGGAAGAGTAACCGAGGGGCAACAAGTGAGGAAAATCAGTGTGGGAGAGGACTGAATAAGAACAAACATAATGAAACATGTGTGCATACATGCATGTGTGTGTGCATGTGTGTACCACAATAAAGTTAATCACTTCGTATACTCTAAAAAAATTATTTTAAAAAGGAAGTGAGGAGCTGGAGAGATGGTTCAGTGGTTAAGAGCATTGCCTGCTCTTCCAGAAGACCTGGGTTCAATTCCCAGCAACCACATGGTGGCTCACAACCATCTGTAATGAG
>NW_004949099.1:34573325-34607249 GCF_000317375.1 Microtus ochrogaster
AAAAAAAAAAAAAAAAAAAAAGCCTAATAGTCTAGGTAGGGTAGCAGCAATCAATGCCGAATAGACAACAATTCTTTTAAAAAATATATCTTTTAGACTTATTTTATGTATATGAATGTGTGTACCTCCGAGGACAGAAGAGGGCAACCTGGAGTCACGGGTGGCTGTTACCTACCATGTGGGTGCTGGAGACACAGATGGCTGTTACCCACCATGTGGGTGCTGGAGTCACAGATGGCTGTTACCCACCATGTGGGTGCTGAGAATCAAACCCAGGTCCTCTGGAAGAACAGCCAGTGCTCTTAATGACAGAGCCATCTCTCCAGCCCCTTCAGAGCAATTAGTGTTCTACCACATAGAGATATATGAGGCCCTAGGCTAGGGATGCAGCTCAGTCAGTAGAGGGCTAACCTAGCCTTCACAAAGCCCTAGGCTCAGTCCCTAGTGTTACACCAAACTAACCTGCAATCCCAGCACTCCAGAGGTGGAAGTAGGAAAATCAGAAATTTAGGTCATCCTGAGTTACATAGTGAATTTGAAGCCAGCCTGGGTTACATAGCAAGAGCCTGTCTCAAACCCCCCATCACCCAAAATAAACACATTTAAGTAAGTGAGAAACTGTGTTAGAGCGCTATTCATCTTGGCAAGGCTTCAGTTTTTTTTCTCTCAACTCATGAAAATCATTTATAGAGAAGCAATAGGTTTCACTGGTTCATTTTACAGATAAAATACATAGGCTCAAAGATGTTAAATGCTAGATGCTGTACAGGCAACTCATGAGTCTTGAGCAAAAGAAAAAAGAAAGGAAAGGAGGAAGGAAGAAGGAAGGAAGGAAGGAAGGAAGGAAGGAAGGAAGGAAGGAAGGAAGGAAGGAAGGAAGGAAACAAATCTTTCTGGTGTTAGAGATGGGGAATATCAAATTCAGGACTTGTACTGCTGGCCAGACACCTTGACCTGCATGCATTCCTGACCTCATCTGTATCTTACACCAGACTCCAACCCCGAAGCTCTTACTCCAGGTCCTGTGTTCATTTCTTTTTGAGGTTCTGGGGATGGAACCCAGGACCTTACGAATGCTTTCACACAGAGCTGTATCCCAAGCCCCGGGAGCCAGTGTCTTTTTATTCCTCCCTTGCACATGCTGCTTCCAGGAAACGGAAGTTCCCCTGGAGAAATGAATTCACCTTGGAAACTCTGAGCTCCCTTTCAGCACATCTGCAACTCATTCAGACATGCTCTGCTCCTCACCCTTCCTCTCCCTGGCCTCAGCAGGGCCACCTGCTCTCTTCTTTAGTGAAGACATGTTTATTTCCGTCCATGGTTTCCTGGGTTCATTAGCTACAAATAATCTTACAGAGTTTGCTTCTACAGGGCCACTTCCAAGAGCAGGTAGAAACCCTTACTGAGTTAATTGCTCTTATTGTGCTATTTTATTACAGCAGGATCTCAGTATGTCACCCAGGCTAGTCTCTCAATTCCTGGACTAAAACAATCCTCCTGCCTATGCCGCCACCAACCGGCACCATAAGCATGCTTCACCACACAAGGCCTGAACCCTCCTTCCTGGTTTCTTCTCTTACTTGCCAGTATGGTCAGGTCATTCCATCTGGATGATAGAATAAGCATCAGGAACTCTGCTGAAGTCCTCTGTCTGTAACTTTACAGACAGAAAAAGTGGTGGACGCTTACCTTCTCCACGCAAGAAGAGATGCAGACCTGTAATCCCAGAGAGTAAGGAAGCTAAAACAGAAGAATCTCAAAGTCAGGTCAGTCTGGACTATAGACTGACTCAGAGGCAGCCACAGCAAACACAGCACCAATGTTATGTTTTAAATGAAGAAGGACTGAAGATAGAGGATTTGCCTAACGTGGGTGGGTCCTGTATTCAGCCCCCAACGCTGAAAATAAAGGGCAAGATTGAGCCACAAGAGTTGAGGGATGTTGAACAGGATGGCAGTTTATTAGTCAAACAGATTGCTGTGAGTTCGAAGCCAGCCTAGTCTACTTAGTGAGTTCCAAACCAACCAGGACTATATACATAGTGAGACCCTGTCTCAAAAACAAAAAACAAACAAATAAATCCACACTTTTGTTTGTTTGTTTTGTTTTTTCGAAATGATTTCTCTGTGAAACAGTCCTGGTTGTCCTGGAACTTGTTCTGTAGGTCAGGCTGACCTCCAACTCACAAAGATCTTCCTGTTTCTGCTTCCGGAATGCTGAAATTAAAGGTGTGTGCCACCACTGCCCAGTTACAAATTCATACTTTTTAAAAAAGGAACAAAAGGCTGGATTTTGATATTCAAACATAGTTGGGCTATGTAAGTTTGAGGCCAGCCTGGTCTACAGAGTGAGTTCCAGGACAGGCTACACAGAGAAACCCTGTCTAGAAAAAAAAAGAAAGAAAGAAAAAGAAAAACAATGGAAAGAAAAAGAAAAGAAGGAACAAAAGAAATCAGACAAAGGAAGGTACAGAAAAGAAGAAAGGTGGACAATGTTATACTCAAATCAAAGTAAAGCTCTCAGACCAGGGGAAACCCTCACCATCCACATGCTAGGAGACCCTGACTTTATTATACCCCGTTCCCCAGTTTTCAGCACAGTGTTCAGGGAACGGCAAGGAGGTATTCCCAGAGCAGAAGTATGTGCTTTGAAGTTTTCCATTGAGCAATCCATTGCTTGGACTTGCTTCCTTTTCCAGTTCAAAGTGAGAACGCACCCTACACACCCATTACTTTTTAGACAGGATTTTATGTAGCCCACGCTGGCCCCAAACTCCGTTGGTACAGGAGGCTAACCTTGACCATCTGATCCTCCTGCCTTCACCTCCCAAGTGCTAAGGTTACAAATATGTAATACTATGACCAGTTTGGGCTTTGTATTTTGAAATGGGGCTCACTATGTGACAGGCTGGCTGAGGTCTTCCTGCCTCAGTCTTTGGAATGCTAGGATGATAGCCTTGTGCCTCGGGCAGGCTTGTTAGTTTGTGCACTGCGGATCAAACTCTGAGCCTCACACATGACAGGTATTTTTACCATTGAGCTACATGCCCACATTTTCTCTTCTAGCTGACCAAGTTTGACCCAAGTGTGCCACCATGGGCTGGTTTATGTGTTGCTTGGCATCAACTTTGTGCAGGCTAAGAAAAGATTGTTTCCACTGAGTTGTATCTTAACTCCTGCTTCCAAATCATGACAACCATGCTTCCTGCCTTCCATCAGTAAAAGGGATTCCCCAGAAATTCACCAGAACTTATGGGGGAGGAATGCAGTTTTATTTGCTTGGGCTTTTCAATAGAATAATATCACTTATTTTCCCCACTGAGGTTTGCTCTATTGCTAGGAAGCCCAGAGGCTATAGTTAAAAAGCACTCTTCTTCCCCTCTATCTTTTTAGAGTTTGGTGTTGACACCAAGTCTTTAGATCATTCATGACAAGCAACTCTAGCCCTGAGCTGCACTCCTAACCCCCAGAAAGGTCATTTGGATTTCTCTTTACATTTCATTTTTATTTTTGTACTACAATTGAAAGTTTATCTTATCACTTAGGACAGAAAACCTCTTTAATTGATGCCAAAACTTAAGTCAGAAGAGCTTCCCCTGAAGCTCTACTTCCTGTGTCTCTGAAGCCCCACAGAACTGCAGGTGCTGCCCAGTGAAGAGCCCTTGCCTGGCATGCTGAAGCCCTGGTGTCTGTGCTTGCGGGGCAGGGTTGGGAGGCAGCAGGAGTTCTAAACTTGAAAGACACTGCTCCCTTACCTTTCTCCAGGAAGACACTCTCGTGCCTGCATCCTGCACTCTGGTACCACTGATAATGGTGGGGAATGGGGAAGCTGAAACTAAGGGACAGCAGAGTCACTTCTCAGGCTAAGCTGAGTCTGGCATGTCCCCAAGCCACGTCTACCAGCTAGCTATGTGGCTCACCGTTCCTCTAAGAAGCCATTCCCAGCTACAGTGAGGACCTGACACTTTTCTTCTGTCCTGCAAGGACGTATTTCACAGGCTTATTTCTCAGAAGCTTGCACACATGCATGAGTCTGCACTCCCTGGTAGGGAGCTGCACAGACCATGGACCCAGAAGCAGCTCCTGGGCACACTTCAGCTCTCTGGCTCCACCTTCTGCATCTCTGGGGATGTTCCCAGCATTTTCAGAACAGGCTGAAGGACCCTGGGCCTCTGGTGTTTCCCCTCTCTCTCTATCCTTCCATTGTGAAGAAAGAAACTCTTTAAGGGTCCTCACGTATATATATAGGCAAATATACTGTTACTGATCTAAGTCTTTAGACCTGAGCAATCTTTTGTTTGTTCTGGTTTTGTTTTGTTTGAGACAAGATCTTCTCTTAGCCTCTGTTGGTCTGAAACTCACTGTGTAGTTCTATCTGGAGTTCAATACTCATTGATCCTCCTGCCTCAGCTTTCTAAATGCTGGGGTTATTGTCATGGCTTCTGACCTGTTTTTATACTTCTGGCGATCTGCCTGCCTCTTTAGCATCCAGTTGAAAAAAATCACTCAATAAATATTCTTTTTTTTTTTTTCCCCTAGGGACAGGCAACCCTGGCTGCCCTGGAAGTTGCTCTGTAGACCAGGCTGGCCTTAATCTCAGAGATCTACCTGCCTCTGCCGCCTCAGTGCTGAGATTGATTAGAGGCATGCACCACCTCTGCCTGGCATCCATAAACATTCTGTAATAATGGAAACTAAGCCTAACCTCTATTCACATGAGTCTCTGTCTCCTCGACAGGCCACTCACCTAATGCCTTCCCCCTAGTAAAGCAGGCATGGTCCAGCCTGAAGCTGTAGCTCGGTGACTGGCTCTTGCCTAACACATTCAAAGCTTCGGACTCAAATTCCAGAATGGAAAAAGGAGGAGGAAGAGAAGTTGAAGAGGAGGAGGAGGAAGAAGACAAAGAGAAGGGAAAGGAAGAGAAAGAAGAAAAAAGAAAGGAAGGAGGAAGGAAAGAGGGAAGGAAGGAAAGAAAGAAAAAGAAAGGAAGAAAAAATGAAGAAAGAAAGGAACACATCTATACTCCATTTCTGCTTTTCTTTCTCTGACTTTCACATTGTTCCTCAAACACAGTTGCACCCACTCACCTGCCTGGATCGTTGTAGGCACCTTGGACAAATAGCTCCTTACTGTGCTACATTAACCTACCTTCTGCTTTGCCGGGGAAGGACAATGGTCCTAAAACCCAGTACATCTGCCAAGTGTCACAAAACAGCAGCAGCACTCAAGTCCTGAACAGACTTTCTGAAAACCGTCTTTGTCTAGGTCCTCTGGTCCGGGCTGTAAACCCGGTAAGAGAGCCCAGTCGGGCCACTCAGCCATCAGCCACTGCGGCATCTCAGCGGCGGGGTAGATTTCCAGACAGCGAAGCTGGGCACTGATGCAAGCCGGAGCAGCTGGTTTAGGGTTTCTCTGCCATGTTATCTAAGGACCGGCTGCTTGGGATTTGATCAGGGCTGGTTTGGGAGAGAGGCAGACGCCGGCTTCTTCCCAGGACAGACTGCTCTTTGAGCCCTGCCGCCACCGGGACTGGGGATGGATGAAAGAAAACAAAAATCCCCACTGTATGTGGTTTTCTGGAATTTAGTTTGGCCCTGGAGAGGGAAAATTAGAGAACAACATTGCTCCCCGACTCCCTACGCCCTCTGCAGGCAGTAAACCCCGCTAAAGCCTTGTCGAGGCTGGAAAGAGAAAGGGTGAGACAAAATTTCCCCAAATCCTGTCAACAGTTGGAGGCTCCCATTTCATTCCCAGGGAAGCAGCAAGCTGCTAGTGAAAAAGCCTGGTGTGTCAGTGTGTGCTGTTGCTCTGAGGCGCAGGGGGGAATTCTGGACCTCCGACGGGCCAGGCAGGAGCTCTACCTCTGAGCCACACCCCAGGCCTGAAGTTCACTGTAAAGTCAGTTCGAAAGTCCCCACTGAAACCCGACATGCTGATCTGGCTAAGGAATGAAGAAGGTGGTGGCTTTAGCTCCCATTTTGGTTCCTTCATCCATAAGCTGCACGCATGGTGTGTGTGTGTGTGTGTGTGTGTGTGTGTGTGTGTGTGTGTGTGTGTGTGTGTGTTTACAGGGAGCTGGGGTTGGGTGGGTAGGGGATGGGGGGGTGGAGGTGATGGAAGTGGAGGGGAGCCAGTGAGTGTGGGTGTTGAGGATAAGCAGAGGCCTCCCAGGGAAAATGGAGGGTTGAGTTCATCTTAGCACTTGTTGCCTTGGCGCTCCGAAAACATTCTTGTGTCTTGAGGATTCTGCTATTCCTTCAGGAGTCTGACTCACAGAGGGATGTCAGGGCAGGTTAAAGACAGATGTGTGTGATGGGGCCTTCTGTTCTATCATTCTGTGTCTTTCTGTTGTTGTTGTTGTTGTTGTTTGTTTGTTTGCTTTTCCCTGAAGCTGAGGACAGAACCCGGAGCCTTGTGCTTGCTAGGCAAGTGCTCTTCCACTGAGCTAAATCCCCAACCTGTCATCCTATGACTTTAAAAGCAAAACAAGGGCTGGAGATTTAGTTCAGTGGTAGAGAACTTGCCTATCAAGCTTACATCCCTGGGTTCTGTCCTCAGCTCCAGTTCTGGAAAGAAAGGAGAGAGAGAGAGAGAGAGAGAGAGAGAGAGAGAGAGAGAGAGAGAGAGAGAGCGAGGGTGAGAGAGAGAGAGAGAGAGAGAGAGAGAGAGAGAGAGAGAGAGAGAGAGAGAGAGCGAGCCTGGTGTGGTGGCACATGTGATGTGGGAGTCTTCTTTTTGTGTTGATTTCATTGATTAAATAAAGAAACTGCCTTGGCCCTTTAATAGAACAGAAAATTAGGTAGGCGGAGTAAACAGAACAGAATGCTGGGAGAAAGAAGCCAAGTGAGGAGGAGTCGCCATGATTCTCCCACTCCAGACAGATGCAGGTTAAGATCTTCCCTGGTAAGCCACCTTGTGGGCTACACAGATTATTAGAAATGGGATAGATCAATATGTAAGAGCTAGCCAATAAGAGACTGGAACTAATGGGCCAGGAAGTGTTTAAAAGAATACAGTTTCCGTGTAATTATTTCAGGTAAAGCTAGCCGGGCGGCAGGACACAGCCCGCTGCTCCTATTATAACAGAGTGGCGTTATGCCTTTGCCTTCACACATGCCTTTAATCCCAGCACTGGGGAGACAGAGGCAGGCTGATCTCTGTGAATTAGAGTCTCCAAAAGTAAGTGCTTTGGAGGAGAGGGCTAGAGGCCAGGAGAGAGCACCTGCACTGGAGAAGGGGTAGGAAGTCTAAGAGACGGCTGGGCAGGCTGCCTTTGACTGACGGAAACAAGAAGGGAATGCGTAGCAAAGGAAGGGTCTCACATAGTTGTTTTTTAAAGGAAGGAGATTATTGCTTTGACATAAACTAAGAAAGAGCAGGAGCCAGGCAGTGATGGCACACACCTTTAGTTCCTACACTCGGGAGGCAGAGGCAGGTAGATCTCTGTGAGTTCTAGGCCAGCCTGGTCTACAGAGCAATTTCCAGAACAGGCTCCAAAGCTACAGAGAAATCCTGTCTCAAAAAAATAAAGGAAGGGAGGGAGGGAGGGAGGGAGGGACGGACGGACGGACGAAGGGACGGAGGGACGGAGGGAGGGAGGGAGAGAAAGAAAAAAAGAAAGAGGGAGGCATGGTCGTTAGCACAGAGAACAGAGCTCTTTCCCACAAACGCTGACAGGAGTTGGTCTGGGAAGTGACACAGCAGATGCAAGGCTAATCTAAGTAAAAGAGCTCCAGACAGATCAGTCTAGACTGTTTACGGAGCCTGAAGCCAAATGAGATCTTACAAAAGCTTATATGATGACATGACATTAGACTCATTCAGATTCTGGGTCCTGCATTTAATATTTAACTGTCCTCCAGATGTCAAGGCAAGGTTGACAATTAAAGGCTCTGAGGCCGTTAGCATACTCATATTAAAGCTGTGCTAATTTAAGATTAGCACTTCTATTGTTAAATGCTGAGATGATCAGTGGGTAGGACAACGGTGAGCCAGAAGTGAAACAGAACAGCACAAAGCCACCACAGGCCAACAGGCAGCATGGGGACACACAGTCACTGCAGCTGTGTCAGGGGAAGTCACAGACTCAGGGATATTGGGGCCAATGTATACTGGACCACCGTATTATCTACTACAGCTGAATGCAAATGTATAGTTATCTCAAAGATAGAGACAAACGAGCTGAATTATCTAGGATAATAAGATATGTATTTAGCCAAATCAAAAAAAAATAGTTATCAACATGAAATTCCTGAATCATATTAACCTAGTATCTAGTTTTAATTTAATCTATTAATATGTGAATAAAATACAACTGTGTGTGTATGTATGTGTATGTATATGTGTATGTGTGTATGTGTGCATGTGTGTATTTGTGTGTATGTCTGCATATATGTGTGTATGTATGTGTTTGTGTGTGTATGTGTGCATGTATGTATGTATGTGCTTATATATGTGTGTATGTGTGTGTATTTGTGTGTGTATGTGTGTGTGTGCATGTGTGTGTGTTGCTGGAGGTGAGTCCAGAGCTCTTGGATGCTAGACAGTGGTGTACCACAGCTCCAGCAGCACTTCTTTTTTCCAGTGCTGGGGTTTGAACTCAGGACCTTATGCAAAGGACTATCTGGCAGGTGTGTGTGTGTGTGTGTGTGTGTGTGTGTGTGTGTGTGTGTGTGTATGAGAGAGAGAGAGAAAGAGAAAGAGAGAGAGAGAGAGAGAGAGAGAGAGAGAGAGAGAGAGAGAGAGATTATGCTAGCCAAGATGCAAAAGAGACAAGATGTCAAGAAAATCAGCAAATAGCAACTATCATTGTTCCTACTGGAAGGTGAAGCTCCCTGAAGGCAGAGGCAAGGCCTTTGTATTTCTCAGATCAGTCCTACTCTGTACACTCTCAGTCGCCACTTTAAATGTGCTTATTTTGCTCTGGCCATCCCAAGGCACAGTGTACGATCTCCAAATGAGGAACAGCCTAGTCCCAACCACTCAGCTATGTTGTGCTGTCCCCAGGATATCAGGTGATGAAGTCCAGGGCAGATTCACAGTTGCTGTGTATAAGGCTGATTCGAAACTAAGCCACCAGCCCAGACCAGAAGTGAAGAATTTCACAGTTTTGCCTATAGAGTGGAGATTAAATACTCTTTTAAAAGCGTTTTCTTTGCAGTGCCTCCTTTCAATGGCAGCCAACTCCTCCTTCCAGCTTTATCCTTTCCCCTGGGCCCCCTCATCTTGGCTAGTCTGGACCCATTTTGACTCTGTGTCCTTCCCTCTCAGTGCGCAGAAGCCGACTGCGATTTGCTGCAAGCCCAGGCAGATTTCACTGGCTAACAATTCAACTCAATAAATCCTGCATCGAGACCTGTGGCTCAGCAGTAGAACACTTGCCTAACATGTGCAAGGCCCTGGATCTCAGTCCCCGAGTCCAGAAACACACAAACCGGGCGGTGGTGGCACACACCAACTCACAGAGATCCCGCCTTCCTCTGCCTCCCAATGCTAGGATTAAAGGCTGTGCCACCACTGCCTGGCTCCAGTATCTTTCTTATCAATAGCCCCTCTTATTCTTCTGTCTTGAGATCCCTTTTTCTGGTCTTTTCATTTTAACCTACAAAGTGACTATGTCTTCCCCAGTCTAAAATTGGAAGTGTCCCAAGTAGGACTATCATTTCCATAAAGTACACACGCTACCTCCTGACATGTGGGTGAATGCTTCAGTAACCTTCCTATACTCTCCATGTATTCAGCTATCTATAATCCGCAAATCTTACCTTTTTGGCTGGTGTTTTGAACACCACTGCTCTTGGTGGTTAATGCTTGCTGTGGCTGGAGGAGTTCATTTCTTTTATGGGTGTAGTCGCTGGTAATTTGTTCATGTTCCAGGAAGTAACCCCAACCAATGCTCATGCAAACAACCCTGATTAAACTCAGTGGGTCACCAAGGGGAAAAAGCCATAGCTACATATGGGGGTGTACACCTTCAATACCAGTACTTGGGAGGCAGAGGTAAGCAGATATTTCCGAGCTTGAGGTCAGCCTGGGCTATGTAATGAGACCCTATCTCAAAAAACAAAATAAAAGAAACAAAAAGCCAGAAAACCAAACCAAACGAAAGACATAAAAATAGGAGAATGAGGGGGAGAGGAGTGGGGGGGGGAAGAAGGGTGGGAGGAGGGGGAGGGAAATGGGAGGCTGGGAGGAGGCAGAAACTTTTTTTTCCTTTTCTCAATAAAAAAAATAAATAAATAAAAATTAAAAAAAATAGGAGGATGACCCCACGGCCTGTGGCATGGTGGCTCAGCGACGGTGGCTCAGCGACGGGGAGATCACACCTCCAGGTCTCTCTTATTATTAAACTTAAAATCCCTGCAGTTCAAAAATTGTGGCTTTTCCATACAATATGTGACTGCTGCCATTTTGACTGAGGTCAGGAAACCTTACCATCATCTTTTTTTTTTTTTTTTTTCCTTACCATCATCTTAACTGAGGTTAGGTGACTTCACTGTCATCTTAACTGAGTGGCTTCTCCATATAACATGTGACCACTGCCATTTTGATTGAAGTCAGGTAACCTTACTACCATCTTAACTGAGGTCAGGTAACTTCACTGCCATCTTAAGTGAGAGGCCAAGTCAGGTAACCAAGTTCCACCATCTTTACTGAGGTATTCCCTGTCTGGTCCCCCAATGCTGACGCTGTTGCATGTGTGTTTTGGGCAGTAGAATGCCTTTGGTAGGGCCCACCAAGAGCATCCACTTTGCCCAATTCCTGTTCACTGTGTGTGTGTGTTCATATATGTAACTTAAATGCGCTTATGTTTACTGTTAAATGTTGTAATTGTCTGTTCATTGCATCTCATTTCAGACTACAAAAACAATAAGTCTCATATTTTAAACTGTATGTACTTTTAAGTCTATTACAAAAATACTTTATATTTAATCCAACCCTCATTTAAAATATATTAAGATGTTGTCTACTATTATTAGTTCTGCTGTTAACATTCTATTGCAAGCAGTTTTTTCTTCTTTCTGTCTTTTTACTTCTTAAGAGCTAGTACAGTCAATCTCAGACCCAGCTCTCCAAGCAGATTCTATACTGTAGTTACATCTGATAAACAGCCCTCAACTGCTCAGAGATCTGGGGAATATGGTATTTAAATATTTAATTATTAAAAAATTTTTATGACAAAAAGAGATAGGCTGGCTCTTAGCAGCAGCATCCTACTTCTTCCAAAGAAGACAGAAGACAAACAGGCACAGAACAATGTCCATCTGCAATTCACTTCAACTTCCAAGCGCTGATTACTGGACAAAACTGACTTTCTTCTACACTAAAGATCACCAGACAGTGGGAAGAATCACTGGAATCAACAGCCTAGCTGCTCAGGTCAAGGTAGGCTTGTCTTCCTACAGATTTCTTAGCCTACAGGATCTTCTGGAACCTAAACAGCAAAATGCAAATATGACCTTCAGCAACCATGGAGGACCCTGAGGAGTAGCTCTAGGTGCCAACCAACTAAGTTCTCTGTCATTTTTTAATCAGTAAATCAAGTAAAATTTTATCCTTCTCAAAGATCTCTGATGCAGTTTGACAGCTGAGAGGTTTTGTCCTTTAAAAGGACAGCCTCACCAAACAAATTTCAATAAGCTACAAGTTAACAAAATTCTCTCTCATGCATGCCTTTCATAGTCTTAAAAATACTTTTCATTCTGCAAAAATATCTGTCACAGTCATTCTGTTTAAAACTTATGTTTTCACAAACCCAAAAAATTCTTATGAGTTCCAGGGAGGCGAATTGAAGGATCTACCTTCAATAGATCAGATACACCCCTCTCAATTCCCTGGTCCAAAAAAAAAAAATTCCCTTAACTTTGTCCTCTGTTCTGCCAATACCTTAAACAGGTGTAAGAGACACCAGACATTTCCATACCACAAACACCAGACAGGAACAAACAGACCAACTACACCAGGATATGACCAGCACCCAGCCTTCTGAGGTTCCCCCAAAAAGACGATGCCCACAAATAAGCAGGAAGCAGTCTTGAGAATCTGCCACCCCAATTCCTTCAACCTGTGGTGCCTAACCTCCCACCTTTTTATTATAAAAAAGAGAGGGGAATGTAATAGTCTATGCTGTCCCTCCCCACCCACTCCCTCCCCCATCCACTGAGGCAGGCAGATCTTCCTTCCTGTTTGTAGCCCAAGCCCTTTTCTTTTTCTGTCTCTCTCCCAGAGAGGTAGCTGCTGCTGTGGCTCCTCTCCTCCCTCCCCTGTTTCTCTCTCTCTCTCTCTCTCTCTCTCTCTCTCTCTCTCTCTCTCTCTCCCCCTCTCTCCTCCCATCTCCCCCTCCCCTTTCCCCTCCATAACCCACTAAATAAATATCCAACCTCACTCTGCATGGCGTGCCTATCTGTCTGTCTCTCTCCCACCTGCCCAGGACCAGCCACCTTAGGAGACCTGCAGCATAGTCTCATGGCATATCAATCCATCTGTCTCTCCTTGTGGAACTGGCTGTCCCATCGAGGTCTCTCACCCATCACACGGCTCCCTGCCTGGGACTTGCTGCCCCTCGTGGCCCACTGCAGCCACTTGGGGAACTGTGTCTTCCCTGCCTGAAACTGGCTGCTCTCGGGACCTGCAGCCCACTGTTTGCCACCACTTAGGGGATCTGTGGTGTAGTCTCATGGCCCACTGCCCACTGCAGCCACTTGGGGACCTGCAGCATTTTACTTTTACCATTACAAAAGGGGGTTCAGCAGGAGCAGGAGAGGGGTGAGAAAATGGAATGGACTGGTTGTGAAAATTACTCAAATATGTTACATACATGTAAGTTATTATAAAAATTAGTCTAGTTCATCAGTGTTTTGAATGCATATGCCACTCTAGCCAATGCCCCTCTTGCCAGGCTTCAGTTAGATCTTGTCAGGGCCTGAAAGCAGGAGGGATTTTCTGCAACACACACTTTACTCTTGGAAGGTTCTGAAACGATGGAGCAAAGAATTAAACTCATATTTTGCTCTGAGCCTTTCAGATGTTTCTGCAAAGCCAAATACTTTTCTTCCTGACTTACCAATTCCTTCATTAAAAAATGTATATATTGTTATTTTGTGTGTGTGTGTGTGTGTGTACGCTTGCCTGCATATATGTCATTCATCATATGAATTCCTAGTGCCCTCAGAGGACAGACAAGGGCCTCTGATTTCCTGGAGCTGGAATTACAGGCAGTTGTGGTCCACCATGTGGGTGCTGGGAACAAATATGGGTCCTCTGTAAGAGCAGCCAGTGCTCTTCGCTGCTGGACCACCTCTCCAGCCCCTCGCTCCTTCATTTTATCCTCTGCCTCCTCTTTTCATGCACACCCAACCTTCTCTGCTTTTGGAAAGAACCTTGGGTTCAATCTCTGTGCTGGTCACAATTGCCAGTGGCCATACTAGCAACCTAGCAAATTCTCCACCGATCCCATGTACAGAGGGTGAGGTTACCCCAACAGTGAGCACTATAATGGCATTTCCTGTTAGCCCCAACTTCCAGACACGTTGTAAAGTCATAATCCACCTCTTCAGACTTTGGGACTATTTTTTTCTGATGCTAAGAAATCAAAACCAGGGCCTCAACACATATTGGCTAAAAGTTCTACCACCACATTTAGGCAGCAAATGCCCCACTTCCCCTTTAGGAATTCTGACAAGAGATTCAAATGTAGAGTTCTCATTCCCTGCTTGAAAATTGTCTATCTGCAACACCTGCAGTTGCATCCTTGATCCAGGGATGTGCTGGCTATGTTTATGCCAACTGGACGGGCTAGAGCTCTCCAAGAAGAGGGAATCCCTGCTGAGAAAATTCCTCCATAAGATTGGGCTGTAGGCAATCCTGTAGGCTATTCTCTTTACTGTCTTTCTTTCGTCTTTCTTCTTTCTTTCTTTCTTTTTTTAAGTGCATTGGTGTTTTGCCTAAATGTCTGTATGGGTGATGTGGAAGGGCCCAGCCCATTGTGGCTTATGTCACACCTGGGCTGGTGGTCCTGGGTTCCATAAGAAAGGAGATAGCAAGGGCTGGAGAGATGGCTCAGTGGTTAGGAGCATTGCCTGCTCTTCCAAAGGTCCTGAGTTCAATTTCCAGCAATCACATGGTGGCTCACAACCATCTGTAATGAGGTCTGGTGCCCTCTTCTGGACTACAGGCATACATGTAGACAGAATATTGTATACATAATAAATAAAAATATTTTTAAAAAGTAATAAAACAACTAAAAAATAAAAAAAAAGAAAGAAAGGAGATAGCAAGCCAGTAAGCAGCAACCCTCCATGGCCTCTGTGTTAGTTCCTGTCTCCAAGTCCTGTTTTGGATTCCTGTCCTGACTTGCTTGGACTATGATGTGGAAGTGTAAGCCAAATAAATTCTTTTCTTCCCAACTTGCTTTTGTTCATCACAATATTAATAACCCAAACTATGACAAGGGTTCACTTTGTGAGACAGGAAAAAAGAAAATGGAGGTAGTGGGGGTAAGGACAGAACAGTAGCTTCACACCTTCCCACTTCTTTTCTTTAGAAAACCCCAGAAAAGTAGAAGGACTTATTTACTATGTCTCTCAAATTGAATGTGAGCATGAATTCATGGAAAAGCCAGCCCCTCATCCTGTTTCTCTCTTACTTTTTAAGAAATCAAGCCAGGTCTGGCAGTGGTGGCACAGCCTTTAATCCTAACACTCAGGAGACAGAAGAAGGTGGATCTCTGTGAGTTCATTTGAGGTCAGCCTGGTCTACAGAGCTAGTTCCAGGATAGCTAGGGCTGTTACTCAGAGAAGCCCTGTCTTGAAAAACAAAGAGAGAGAGAGAGAGACAGAGAGAGAGAGAGAGACAGAGAGACAGAGAGACAGAGAGAAAGAAATCAAGCTAGGCAATTGAGGCACACACCTTTAATCCCAGCACCTAGGAGGCAGAGGCAGGCAGAGCACTGAGTTGGAGGCTAGCTTCCAGGGTAGCCAGGGCTACACAGAGAAACCCTGTCTTGAAACTGTAATTATTTCAGCTACAAATAAGGCTACACTTCTGGGTTCTAGAGCCATGCATATGCAGACAAACCCTTAGGCAGAAATGCCTGGATGTTAAAGGACCCCATGAGAACCATGTGCGTGCGTGCGTTTTTACATCCACTGTGACTCAGCTAAGCCCTTGCACGCATGCATGAGCCCGTCATCTGCGTATGACGTAGTCATGCCAACCCCCTGTGCACATGCACTAGACAGCTTTTAAAAACCTGGACACGCCCCCCCCCTCTCTGCACACTGATTCCCCAGGCCTGTACACGCCTCCTCTAATAAACTCCTAAGCAGGTGTGCTGTGTGTTCTGTGTTTCCTTCTCATTTGCACCAGGTACTTTCATTGGTGCCATGAGACTCGGGAGGCTCTCCCACCCCGAGCTCCTCGCCAGGGGTTGGGATCCAAAACCAGGTATTTTCTCCACAACAACCATGTGTTCCATCTGACTGAGCATTATTTCTCCATACAACACCAGCATCAATTGGTGAGTTTCCCCTTTCTGGTCAGCTTAACCATTTCTCTGAACCCAAGGAATTGACTGTTGAGCTCTGGCCAGTTTCTACTGTTCCTATAAATGGGGGGGACTGCCCCAACCATAGTCTTCAAGGCTATGGTTGAGCCCTTCACTGACATTCCTCTCTGGATTGTTTCTTTTAGCAGAAATTGTGTTTGGAATGGCCCAGGGCCGATCTACCTGTGACTAGGGGCCCAGGATCCCTCAGATTCTTAATTCTCCTTTTTCCTTTCCTTTTCTCTTTTTCCCGCTCGCCTCTGGCCTCTCTGGCTTCCAAGTCACCCCAACTGGATCCAGCCAGGCTATAGAATCCCACCTATGGGTGGGGATGCTCTCCCACAGGTCCTGTGATGTTCACAAGCTGATCCACACCCCACCCATAGTGAAGAGATGTCTTACTTTGCGCCTTGTGGTGTCAATGTTTGTCATGGGTTTTCACAGTTTCAGCTATGGGTAGCAAGCCATCAAAGGCCATCAATCCAGCCTCTCCCTTGGCATGACTTTTAGAGACCCTGAAACCCCAGGCCTTAATGCCCTACCTACAGATTCCCACACTTGTCCATCTTGTTAAAAAAAAATGGCCTCGTTACAATTTAGATAGCAATCTAAAGTGGCCGCCTAACAGCACCTTTGATCCCAATATTTTATGGGAGCTTTCTAACTTCTGTCAGCGCACAGGCAAATGGAAGGAGTTTCCTTACACCCAAGCCTTTTACTATCTAGGCTCTAAGCCTAAGCCCTCTGTCCTAACAAGTTGTTTGCCTGCTCAAATGTTCCTGGCTATGCCATCTGTACCAGAAGAACCCTCCACTTCTGCTCTGGACCCTGCTAACAAACCTCTGCCTTTTTTACCTCAGTGGGTAGTTACCCCCATTACCCTAGTCCTTACCCCTGTTCCTTTAGTTCCTACCCCTGTTCCTTTAGTTCCTACCCCTGTTCCTTTAGTTCCTACCACTGTTCCTTCAGCTCCTACTCTAGACCCTAATAAGGAATCCACACCTTCCCGACCTCAGCAGACAGATCCTTCTGCTCCTTTACTTCACGCTGCCTTGCCACCTCCCTCCGCTCACTCTTCATCTGTCTCGCTTTCTCCCCTCCCCACTAACTACTCCAGCAGCCCTGCTGAGTCATTTTTCCTCTCTGGTGCATGGCCGCAGCAGTTACCCAGTACTGGCTCCCACATTTACCCCTCTTCTTGCACGCTCATGTGCTGCTATGGAACCCAACCCTAACCAAGCTAAGCCCATTGCAGTTCTCCTGTTGCAAGAAGTGGCCGGCATAGATGGATTGATTAGGGTACATGTTCCTTTCTCATACTCAGAACTCTCCCATATAGAACAAAAACTGGGGTCCTATACGTCTAATTCTACCTCTTTCATAAAACAATTTCAACATATTACCCTGTCTTATAATCTCACCTTTTATGATATCTATATGATCCTATCTAATAACCTACTTCATGAAGAGCACAGGCAAGTTTGGGAGCAGGCCAGACAACATGCAGATGAGACTCACCAAACTCATGCAACACACCCTCTGGGGGGCAGAGGTGGTCCCCAAGCAGGAACCTCACTGGGACTATAACACTCCAGGTGGGATTTTAGCTAGGGACAGGTTTTTGACTTGTCTCCTGGCAGGTCTCTGCAAGGCTGCCCTCAAGCAAGTAAACTATAATAAGCTCTCAGAGGTTATTCAAGATACGAAGGAAAATCCTTCCACATTTTTGGAACGCCTCACTAAAGCCCTGTTACAGTGCACTAGCTTAGATCCAGGAACCCCGGAAGGCAGACAGCTACTCATGACTCATTTTTTTTTCTCTCTCTGCTACCCTGATATTAGGGATAAACTTAGACTCTGACCCCACAGGCAGAAGTCTTAGAGGTGGCTTTTCAGGTGTACCATGTGAAGAATGACAAAGCCCGCAATCACTGTCCTGTGCAGACATGCCCTCAGGCAGAAGTGCCTGAATGTTAAAGGGTCCCGTGTGGCCCATGTGCACACGTGTGTGGTTACATCCACTGTGACTCAGCTAAGCCCTTGTGCGCATGTGTGAGCCCGTCATCTGCATATGACGTAGTCACACCAAACCCCTGTGCACATGCGCTAGGCAGCTTTTAAAAAGCTGGACACACCATCTTTCTCTCTGCACACCGATTCCCCAGGCCTGTACACACCCCCTCTAATAAACTCTAAGTGGGTTTGTTGCATGTTCCACGTTTCCTTCTCACTCACGACAGGTAATTTAAGAAACCCCCTCCAAGATATATAAAATAAAATAAATAGATCTTTAAAAGGAATCTACATAAAGGAAACAGAACTATTTGGAGGAAGTATTCCAAAAATCCCAGTTTCTCAGGCAGGGAAATGGCTAGGTTGATAAAGACACTTGTCACCAAGCCTGATAACCTAAATTGAATCCCTCAAATCCACATGGTCAAAAACAAAGCAAGCTGTCCTCTGACCTCCAAGCACACAAAATGACATATGTCCCCATACATAAATGCAAATACATAATACATACAATAAAAAAATGTTAATCTCTATTTTTTTATCCAAGTGTTCACTGTAGTCTTATCACCTGTTGCTTTGTCTACATTTTCCCAATATGATTGTGCCAACAGGCTATAGGATCACAGCCCACAGGGCTCCCATATCATAAAAGCCTCTTCCCGACATAACTTCACCGACACACATGTGACTCCACGTTTCTAGTCCAGTGGGCCCTGTCCTTTAACTTGATAGACTCCATTGTCTTCTGACAGTTTTGGATTTATCATCTTCATCTTTGTTTTTGGCTTCTTAAATCCCTCTAAACTATATGATAAATTGAATGACCTTGCTTGGGATACTGTAAGGTTTGGGGAGCAATAGGGAAATCCACACAACTTTGACAATATTACATCAACATTTCAGATTATTATTAATAATCTCTGTGTGTGTGTGTGTGTGTGTGTGTGTGTGTGTGTGTGTGTGTGTGTGTGTTACAACCAGATACCTTCTCTCTGCCACCTACCCACCAAGCAAGTCTGTCTCACCAAAGCTTACAACTGGTTTTGAGGCTAGTGTGGGTTGTGGCTTTCTCTGAGGGTGAGACTGTAGTCTGTTCTTACAAGGGTCCCCAGCTTACTTTTTGGACAAGTCTTTCTTCCCCTCTCCCCTACCCAGGAGGCTTCCTTTCTATACACCAACAGCCTCTTTTTCTTTGTACTTTTCAGGTATTGTACCATTCACTACCTTTGTGAGGTTCTTTATCTCTTTGGAATAAGACCTGGCTAATTTTTCTTATTCTGACTCTTCTTTTCTGGGTCACAGGGAAGCAGCTACTAAGCTACCAACTGTTCTGGTTTGAATAAGAATGGCCCCCATAGGCTCAAATATTTGAATTGTTAGTCATCAGGAAGTGGGCACTATTTGAGAAGTAAGAGATGGTGGCGTTGTTGGAGGAAGTGTGTCACTGCGGATGGGTGTTGTATATTTTGTTTGTGTTCTGACAAATAAAGCTTGCCTGGTGATCAGAGGGCAGAGCTAGTTACCAGTTAACCATAGAAGCTGTGTAGCGGTGGCTCACTTCTTTGATCCCAGCACTCAGGAGGTGGAGAGGATATCCTCTCAACCCTTTTGGTCAGAGGATTGGGAGAGGCAAGAGGTCACCGGTGTCTTTTCTTCTGCTTCTCTGATCTTTCAGGTTAGTACCCTGATATCTGACTCCAGGTTTTTATCGATAAGATTAATTGGATTTATGCTCCAGATGGGCTTTGAGTATAGAGTCAAGCCATGATGAGATCAATAGAGGCCTGAGTTTCAGATTACCTGGTTCTAGGAAAGACCACAAACTGGTACTACCCAGGAATGAACCATCCAAAGGGAAAGTACCCAACATTATAGATAGGACCAACTTGTGTCCCTTAGCACAGCACACATCCATTCCCTTTCACCAAATACCCCTAGACAAATGTCAGCCAATCAGGTGTCCTGAACCTTAGACATCCCTCACCCCAACCTCTGGTATAATAAAAATCACACCCTGAGTATGAGACTCTCTGATCGTGCCAAAGAGCTGGACACACGGAAATTCCAAGTTTGAACTTGAATAATGGCTCTTTGGTTTTACATATAGGACTTGGTCTCCTTGTATTTTGCAGAACTCCATGATCTGGGTACACATTTGGGGGCTCATTTGGGATCACCCAAACCCACTGGAATCAGACCGACCTGTAGAGCCTTCAGTCGACTGGCAAGTTTCCTGTGTTTATGTATTTTGTTTCATGTCTTTCTGTTTTGGATATCCTTCTTAAGTGGTCCCAGTCCAGAATCTATAAGAACCTGTTGATGGTCTGAGTGGACATGTGCAAGATGACCAGAGGTGGTTTGTCTGAGAAGACATTCTGGGGCCCATTTGTATGGGAATGGATCCCTCTGGTTAATTTGGGTACCAGGACTTTTCTGTATGGGATTGGATTCCTCTGGTTTCTATAAAAAGAGGAGTGGGTCGCTCCCCCTTCTGGCATGGAGCCTGTGTCTTCAGTTTAGTTTTTCCTCTGGGCACCAGGAGTACTCTGTATTGTTCTGTATACTGTTTTGTTTTGTTTTGTTTTTCTTTTGTCCATCCTCTCTCTGACTTACGAGACTGATATAATGGGACAGACTTAAAGCATGACTCCTTTGACTCTGATATTGGATCACTTACAGGACTTTAGAGATAGGGACATAAGTGTACGGTTTGAGGCTTTAAAAGGGGGTATATTTTCCTGAAAGGTATGAGACAATCTCTACCCACTTTGAACATTTCATTGAAATGAGGAAGCCTCAGCCCATTGCACAGGGGTAACCTGGGCAGTCAGGGCCAGGTTTGCCCAGGTATGCCATCCCATCTTGATAAACGTGTCCATATGACTTAAGTTATTCAAGGAAAAACAACTCCTCCTAGCTGTGAGGGCCAAACTAGATGACTCTTCTAATATTTTCAATCACACTAACAAGCCTCAACCCATAGTCCCTTCTCTTTCCCTCCAGCCTCTCTGTTTCCCTTTCTCCCTTTTCAGCAACAGGCTGCCCATCTAGTTAGGGCTGAGGCAGTCCCTGAACATGACCCTGAATAAAATTAAAATATTCCAGGGGGCATCCTTGCTAGGGATCAGGTTGCAACTTGTCTCCTTGCTGGCCACCCTTCAAGAGGTAAATTATGAAAGAATCTAAGAGGTCATTCAGGATAAGCACAATAACCTATCTCAATTCCTAGACTGCCTCGCAAAGGTCCTCTTACAGTATACCAATTGGATCTCAAGACCACAGATGGAAGGCAATTCCTCATGACCTACTTCCTCCAGAATTTCCCTGAGATTGGGGCCAAATTTAAAGTCCAGAGAAAGGACTCCTTACTCCAAAGGTGGAAGTCTTATCAATGGCCTTTAAGGTGTACCATGGGAAAGATGAAAAAATTACCTATGCTAACAAAGGCCTTTTGATTGGCCATAGCAACTTCCCAGGCTTCCTGGATCCCTCTTTCAAACGCAGTCAGGAGGGTCACCAGGCCTGGGCCCGGGCCTGTCTGATCTCTCATAAACTACCCAGACCATGTACAAGGTGCTGTCAAAAAGGATATTGGGCTGTTGACTGCTCTCATGTCTGTCAAGGCATGGGAACATCAAGCCCAGGTATCCCTTCAGTCAACCTAGATCTGGTCATGTACATCCGAGGGGGTCCAGGCTACTTTGGCCTGACCACTGCTCTCTCTCACTGGGAGCCTCAGGTAGACATCACATATCAGGGTGATCTACCTCTCTCCTTCCAGACACGGGGGCCCACCTATTTAGTCTTGATGGAGTTTTAGGGACCCACATCTTCTTGTTCTCCTATTGTCAGGGTAGGGTTACAGCTTTAACAGCCTCATAAAAATCCACCAAATTTATCACCCAGGCTCACTATTCACTCTCTCTGTACTGCCCACCACATGGGCATAGTCTCCACAATGCCCTTCACAGCCCCACGACGTTGCAATTCTACTATGACACTGTGCTTCAGCATTTGCTCCTGCACTTGCTCTGAGCTCTTGCCCCTCCCTTTCACTATGGACTCCCACCTTTGTTTGCTCTTACAACAAAAGCTGCACAGGTCAGCCAGGATACCTTTGTCTTCAGAGCTGTAAAACATTTTGATGCCAAAACCCCAGGCTGACTACTTCCTTGGCTGTTTGCCGTCAGGTTTCCTCTCAGTTCACCCAGGATCACAACGGGTAGCTCAGACCAGCCTTACCCTCCAGGGTCAAGTAGACTTCATTAGGCCACCATAAGTACTACAAAATTGGTGAGGATTAGATTTACTTACAGCAGAGAGAGGTGGTCTTGGTCTCTTCCTCAGGGAGGAATGTTGCTTCTACGTCAACAAGTCAGGTATAGTAAAAGATAAGATATGACAACTCTAGATGGATCTCCAAAACCATAAGAAACAGCTTGATGCCTCTGGTTAGTGGCTCATTGACAATCCAATATGGAATTGGACACTACCCTTCCAAACACTCTCCTTTTCTTAATCCTACTAGTTACACCCTGCCTTATAAACTTCTTGTCTAGATTTCTTCAACAACAGATTCAAAAGATCTCTAACCAGACTTTCCATCAGTTGCTATTACAGGAATGCCCAGTACTAGGTACAGAGCCAGAAGCCAGTGACTCCCGATTATTTCCTGATGGTGAAGATCCATTTCACCCAAAGGACTTCGATGCCCAGATCCAACAGGAAGTAGTCTAATGATAACATCGTTCCCTTTCCTGTGACCAGGTTTTTTTTTTTCCCAATAATAAACAAAAAAGGAGGAATGTAAGCTCCTTGAGCCACATGAGTAACCAGGTCCCTTCCCTCAGGAACCGCTAACTGATAGGTTCCACACACAGAATTGTTGATGGAGGCTATTCATTCGTTCCTGGTTGCCCAGACCTGAAATAATCACACAGAAGCTATATTATTTGTAATACTGTTTGGCCAATAGCTTAAGCACATTGTAGCTAGCTCTTATATCTTAAATTAACCCATTTCTATTAATCTGTGTATTGCCATGTGGTTGTGACCTACTGGTAAGGTTCAGTCTGGGATCAGTCTCCTTTGGCAGCTCCAAAACTTCTTGACTCTGCCTACTCTCTCCTCCTCTATCTGCTTGGGATTCTCACCTTGCTTATTCTGTGCTACAAACTCCACCTGGAAAGCACAATCTTGAAAAGTTGCACCCCCTTCCCAAGAAACTCTCTATAAGCCCTGTATCCTGTTCAGTTTGTTGCTGTTTCTTGCCCAAGCAGAGGCATCCACCCTCCTGGTGTTTTCACTCCCAATAAATCTCTGGTGTGAGGTTTATTGTGTAAGGTGACTTTGTGATATTCCTTGGCTCTGGACTGCCAGGATACCTTTCCATCTGAGCTGTAATCCTTACAATAGGTGAGAGCTTGTTTCTAGGATGAACACCTTAGCACAATACCAGAAGAAACTCTTGTTTCTTTTATTTTTTTTGGTTAGGTTTATTCTAATTTGTTTTTGTTTTAAAGGCTACTGTGTATTTGGTGCATATGTTGAGAATGTAATGCCCCCTTGACAGTTTGTCCTTTATTTATTTACTTATCTCTCAGCTATTAGAGTAGCAATGCCTGCTTATTCCTAATTTGATTTTCTTGGAATACCCTTTCCAACCTTTTATCCTAAGATACTATCTACCTCTGGTGACGAGAAATCTCTGGGAAGCACCAAATAGATGGATCCTGCTTTTAAGTCCAGTTTGCTAGTCACTGTCTTATGATTGGAAACCATTAATAATCACAAGTGTTATTGAAAGGTGTGCATTAATTATTGTCATTTTGCTAATTTTGTAGTTTTTGATGGTTCTCAAATTCTTATTTGTTTAGCTATCATTGTAGCATCTAAAGCTTCTTAGCTATGTTCACCATTCTCTTCAATCCAAAGAACCCCTTCCAGTATCTTCTATGAATCTGGTTTAGTGGCCATGATTTACTTATCCTGCTTTTATTAGAGGATATTCTTTTTCTATCCATCTTAACAGATAGTTTTCCTGGATATACTTGTTAGGTTCAAAGCAGACCCTAAAACTGGCTGGTGACAATATCCTAAGCAGGACTCTGAGCAAGTAAACAGAAGAATGGGGTCTCCTAAGGAAACCCCACCACCTCCCTTATCCCCTTATCCACCCCAGCTACCTAGAGCTAGGACATCTAGTTCCTGATGAATTGATCCTAGCAGCCGGCATCAGCTCAAACACCCTCCTCCTGCTGCCTGTTGTATAGAACCTGCTCACTTTCCTGCCAAGCTGCTATCATCTACCTGTTCTTGGAGTCAGATTGGCAGTTTGTTCCTCCAATAAACTTTTCTTTCTACCCATTGAGTAGTTCAGTTTGGTGGTTTCATTGAACCTTTACTAACAATACTAATCTGGGTGGCCATTACTGTCTTTCCAAGCCTGAAGCATATATTTCCATGTTCTGGCTTTTATTTAAAGTTTCCATTGAGAAATGAACTGCTACTCAGGTGGGGATGCCTTTATATGTGACTCCTGTTCAGTTGGAACATGCAGCTCACCCCTACAAGACCCAGAAAGCCCCATTCCTTTCTCTCCAAACCCAGCCCACTCAGAGACTCAGAGAAAGAGAAGGCATCAAAAACCCCAGGCCCACATTCTTGGCTGCTGCAGCTTCCTTCCCTCAAGTCCCATCTGCTCAAGTCCTAAAGCGTTCAGCTTTTGACCATACTTGGGCACAAACCCAACTTGTGGTGTTATACCCGAATTCCGGAACCCAAAGCACCACCACAAGACCGACTCCAATGCAAAAACAGAGTTTTTATTCATGAGTTCACTCAGGTCCCTCCACCTGTCCAAAGTGGCAGAGGCAGCCACAACACCAGTAGCAATAACAACAGCACCAGGAACAGTGCAGGAGAGATGTGGGGGGTGTTTATATAGGGGCATTCCAAGCCTCAGGGCTTGTGACTAGCTGACCCCTAGTGGTGTGATGAAGAATTTCAGACTTCCAGGCTTAGATTTGGCTGCAGGTATAAGGACCTGAGGAGAATTCCCAACTGCCAGTAACTGCTGAGGCTCTGATTGGTCCATTTTCCCTGCTCAGGGATCTGTTGGTTTCTAGTCAGGGGCAGAAATGGCTCTACTTCTGGGGCCAAACTGTTTCCTTTCTGGTTCTTTCTTTTTTAATCTTAATCTTTGGTATGCCCTGAATCTAGGGATTTAGTGTATTTGTTTGGTCCTAGTTTCAGGGTTTGACGGCTTTTCTCTGGCTCTAGGTTTGGGGTCAAAGTGTCTGTTCCCCGGCTCTGATTCCATTTTCAGATTGTGTTTTTTCCCCCTGGGTCGGGGGTTGGAGCCTAGTAGTTCGTGGTTTGTGTGGGGGCTGCAGATCAGGGATTTTCTAGGACCTGAGTCTCTCAGTACCGGACATATCATCACCCCTTACCCACAACTTATATGATGTTGCTTTTGTTTGGGCATGTGGATTCTCTGGCCCTGATCTCTGGAACTGGAGAACCCGCCCGGGAGTTGCTTTGCTCAAATAAACCTGTTATTATACTTTTTCACTTTGGCTTCCTGACTTATCTGCATCAGCGGAAAAATCTATTATTGGGGGTAGAAAAAACTATTATCTTGGTGCCAAAGCCCAGGAGGAGGTGAGTTCTCCCACTTGGTGGACCAGATCCTCCAGCCATGTGGGGGGAACCCCTCCTCTCCCTTTATTTGTCTGTCCACCAGACATGATCAACTTTTGACTTGGGGCCAGGCGGTGGTGGTGCACACCTTTAATCCCAGCACTCGGGAGGCAGAGGCAGGTGGATCTCTGGGAGTTCGAGGCCAGCCTGGTCTACAAGAGCTAGTTCCGGGACAGGCACCAAAGCTACGAAGAAACCCTGTCTCGAAAAAAACAAAAAACAAAAAACTTTTGACTTGGGGTAAGTCACCCATTTCCTAGTCAGCCTCGGAATCCCCTACCAAGCCACTGCTGTGGCAGGGCAAGCCCAATCTGTTTCCAGAACAGAAACAGCTTCTGTTGGGGGGAGGGTGTAAGGAGATACCCTTCTCAAAGACTACCCAACCCCCACTGCTTGACCCCAGGCTATCTCTTGGGCACCTTACCCTAGTCTTCAGTCTCAAGCTTGGAAATGGGCAACACTGGGTCTAAACCCAAATCCCAGTCAGCCCTGGGATGTCTGCTGTGAAATTTATCCAAATTGGGGCTGTCTCACACCATACACCCAAAACAAATGGTTTGAACTCCCTTATGTGCAGGGTTTTTGAGATCTGTACTACCCCACCTCCCCCGTTGCCGTGTTCAGCAGTCCAGGGTTTGTTGGCCAGGGTTGTGGTGGCTCCAGAGACTGATCCTGAGCCTCCACCCTAAGCCATCCAAGTCACTGGCACCCCCATCTCTCTTCCTCCTTTCTTCCCTGTTCTGTCTGCCTGCTTCTCTCATGTCCCCACTCCGAGACAGCCTTTCAGTCTTTCACTACCCCCACCCCCAATAAGCCTCTTGCAATAACTCTGTTGCATGTGGTGTGTTCACTACCCCCACTCCCCAAAAAGCCTCTTGCACTAACTCTGTTGCATGTGGTGTGTTCTCTTAGTGGTACACCTTGACAGAGTCCACTGAAAAGTACCTACTCCACTTTTTTTTTTTCCATTGCTGTCAAAGACTTACTAGGTTCTCCTGGTATTTGGTCTGGCCATGTTGGGATCCTACCTGCCCATTCCACCCACAACAGATTTGATCTCCGTTTGTTTCTATCGGCTCTCCACCCTAAACTTTGTAAATGTCTGGTCTACACGCTTATTGCTATGTGGGAGTCAGAGCCAGAGAGGCCAGCTGCCACATGCCCAGCACATACCTATCCTCTTTTGCAGCATCTAGTGATCTAACTCTCAATAAGACATGCCAGCTCCTGGCAGCACCTCTATCTCCTCCAAAGAAAATGGTTGTGTGCAGAAGAACCTCTCAAGTTTCAGTACCAAGGCAATGCGTTTTCTGTCCCCCCAGTAACAGGTTTCTCCGCCAATGAAGCAAGCCAAATCAAGCCTAATTGAGAAAGCATAATAACAGGTGTATTTGAGCAAAGCAACTTGGAGTTTCTTTGTTCTGAACACTTAGTATTTAACTATAATACAATGTAGAGAGTTTCTCTTTTTGTCCTATTTGGTGTTATATATGTCTTTTTTTTTTTTAATTCAATGGGCCTCTTTCCCTCTAGATTTTGGAATTTTCCTACTATGATTATATTGAAAACATTTTCTATGCCTTTGACATGAAGTTCTTCTATGCACATAATTTATAGATTTTCTCTTTTCATGGTGTCCAAAGGCTTTGCATGTTTGTTTTTGATTTATTTTTATTTTATTTATTTATTTTTTATTGTTTTAGTCTTTTGAGATAGGGTTTCTCTGTAGCTTTGGAACCTGTCCTGGAACTAACTTTTGTAGACCAGGCTGGACTTGAACTCACAGAGACCCACCTGCCTCTGCCTCCTGAGTGCTGGGATTAAAAGTGTGCACCACCACTGCCCAGTTGCATGTTTGTTGTTTTTTAAAAAAAAAAAAAAAACCTACCATCCTTGACTAAACATACCAATTAATGGTAGAAATCTTTTTTCTCAAGATTTATTTATTTTTTATGTATACAGTGTTCTGTCTGTATGTATGCTTGCAGGCCAGAAGAGGCACCAGTTCTCATTACTGATAACTGTGAGCCACCATGTAGTTCCTGGGAATTGAACTCAGGACCTCTGGAAGAGCAGTCAGTGCTCTTAACCTCTGAGCCATCTCTCCAGCCCCCTAATTGTGGAAATCTTGTCTTCAAGATCTGATACTCTGTTCTTCCTATAAGCCATTCTATTGTCTATAGCTGAGACTTTCCAATGACTTTATTTTTAATTTTGTTTATGAATTTTTACTTGTTGGAAACCAGGCCCTGGTGAAAGGACAAAGAGAATGCTAATTTTGTGTCCTTGTCCAGGGGCAGTCTTGGGAAGGTCTGGTCTGGGGCTGGAGCCAGCACTTCAAAAGAGTTAAGGTTTAAATTCCTAGGAACGTATGCCGGGCGGTGGTGGAGCACGCCTTTAATCCCAGCACTTGGGAGGCAGAGGCAGGCGGATCTCTGTGAGTTCGAGACCAGCCTGGTCTACAAGGGCTAGCTCCAAAACCACAGAGAAACCCTGTCTCGAAAAACCAAAATAAATAAATAAATAAATAAATAAATAAATTCCTAGGAACGTGGCTTTTTCCCTTGAAGAGGCTGGAATGTTTGTGTTATGCAACAGTGCTCAATAACATTCCTGCTGACATCATCCCATTATATGAATGCTTTCTGCTGACTAGGTCCTATATCCTCCTCTACAAAACATACATAAGATACTGTACCTTGTAAGCTTGCTTAGTAAGCTTGTGCAAGACCTCCTGATTCCAAACTTTTCTATCTCCTTCATTTTCTGATCTCCTGGTCCTTCCTCTCAAAAGCACTGATGAACAACGACCTGCTGCTGGTCCACATTACTCATTCATTTAAAAACAGTTTAATTGTTTTTATTTCTTTTTTTAAATATTTATATATTTATTATGTATACAATATTCTGTCTGTGTGTATGCCTGCAGGCCAGAAGAGGGCACCAGACCTCTCTACAGATGGTTGTGAGCCACCATGTGGTTGCTGGGAATTGAACTCAGGACCTTTGGAAGAACAGGCAATGCTCTTAACCGCTGAGCCATCTCTCCAGCCCCCTGTTTTTATTTCTTTGGTATATATATGTTTGTATGTGCACACACACATGCCAATAATACACATGTGGGGGCTGGAGAGATGACTCTGGATAAGAACACATACCATTCTTGCAGAATTCAATTCCCAGCACCCACATTACACAGTTCACAACTGCCTATAACTCTAGCTCCAGGTATCTGACACTCCTCTGACCTACTCCTACATAGACAGATACACACCCACACACTAACAATAATTAAAATGAAGAGAATGGCTTATAAAAAATGTGAAAGTTAAAGACTAACTTAACTTTAGAGTTAAGTTCTAGATAAATTCAGGTCATCATGCTTGGCAGCAGGTACCTAGCTGGACCATTTCACCCGTACTATATATTATTGTGTTTGGAAGATGGAGGTGGGCATGTGCCACATAGCATATGCAGAGGTCAGATGACAACTTCCAGGAATGGGATCTCTCCGTCCACCATGGTCAGACTTGCTGAACACCCCCCTCTCAGTCTCCCAAGACAGGGTTTCTCTGGGTAGCCCTGGTTGTGCTGGAACTCACTCTGTAGATCAATCAAGCTGGCCTCAAACTCAGAGATCTGCCAGTTTCTGCCTCCCAAGTGCTGGGATTAAAGGTGTGCACCATGGCTGAGCGATCCTGACATGGATTTACTCAACTTCTATTTCTAGCTAGTTTTCCATTTAATTCCACTTGTGCATCCTACATTGACTCTGGGGGCCATTATCTGAGATTTATAAATTTCAGAGAAAAAAACTCCTTGATTTTTCAAGTTTTACGTGTGTGTGTGTGTGTGTTTGTAGGAACTTGCACATCAAGAGTTAAATTGGGGGCTGGAGAGGTGGCTCAGTGGTTAAGAGCACTGAATGTTCTTCCAGAGGACCTGAGTTCAATTCCCATCAACCATCTGTATAGACAGGGTCTTACTAAATATATTTGGCTGGCATAGAACTCACTGTGTAGACCAGGCAGGCCTCAAATTCAGAGATCCACCTGTCTCTTCTTCTGGAGTGTTAAAATTAAAGGCATGCACCACCACACCCACCCCTTAAATAATCTTTAAAAACAAACAAATCTAGCCATGATAGTGGCCATGAATGGAAAGAGAAAAGAAATAAACACAGTAAGACCAGTAATTAGTATTGGGATTTTAGAAAGTAGAAGAGAAATATAAACTTTAGGGACAAAAAAAAAAGTTGGGGGAGGATGAGAGAATTTTGCTTAAGTAGACTGAAAAGACAGAGCTTCCTGAGAGATATCTCAGGAGGCTGAGGCAGCAAGACTCTGAAAACCAGGCCAGACTACATTCTTTAGAGGAAGAAAAAGCCAGGGAAAGAATATGGAGAGAAGGCTCTCACAGGGGAGGGGCAGATGTGGGGGTAAAAGGCCAAAAGCAAGATAGGACAAAAAGGGGTAAAATAACTGTGGGCACTAAAGAGGGAGAATTCCTGGGTGGAGTCACGGGATATAAAAACTGACTGGCCTCTTTCACACTCCTACCCTGCAGCCAGGAGGTGCTCTGTGAGGGGTGTCCCATTTTGCTGAGTCTTCGTTTGGTTGATTATATCACCAGCGCTGTCCAGTCTGTGGGCAGTGCTTCACAAGAGGGACCACAGACCTGTTCAAGCCTGTTAACACCCTCAGGGCATGCTGCTTGGAGTCTGTGAAGGTTCTGGTGTATCCTTCAGGTTCACCAAGTTGTCAGCTTCCTGGACATTGAGTTTCTTTTTTTTTTTTTGGTTTATCAAGACAGGGTTTCTCTGTAGTTTTGGAGCCTGTCCTGGAACTAGCTCTTGTACACCAGGCTGGCCTCAAACTCACAAAGATCCGCCTGCCTCTGCCTCCTGAGTGCTGGAATTAAAAGCATGCGCCATCACCTCCCGGCTAACACCGAATATTTTGTCAGGCCCTAGCACGTAGCATTTACTTACGCTTAGATTCCTGGGAGTGTGGTTCACAGAGGGTCTCAGGTTGCTGAACTGTGAGAGAAGCTATTTAAATGATTCAGCCACACAATGTGGCTGACACTTCTGAGTTCCAGGGCCACACATGTGTGGACAAGCCCTCCGGCAGAAGTGCCTAGTGGTCCCGGGAATCTTAAAGGACCTCATGTGACCCACATGCAGTATGGTTGCACCATCTACATATGACGCAGCTCTGTGAGCCCTTGCACGCATGCGTGAGCTCTGTCATCTGCGTATGACGTAACCACGCCATGCCCCTGCGCACATGTGCCAGGCAGCTCTTAAAAGCTGGAGGCGCCATCTTCAGTTCTGTCTCTATCTCTTTCTCTGCACACTGACTTCCCTAGGCCTATACGTGCCCCCTCTAATAAACCCCTAAGCGGGATTGTTGCGGGTTCCATGTTTATTTCTCACTTGCACCAGGTAATTTCAATGGTGCTGTGAGACTCTGCAGGCTCTCCCTGCTGGAGCCCCTCTCCCAGGGTCGGGATCCAGAACCAGGTATTTTTCTACAAGAACCACGTGTTCCATCTGCCTGAGCATGAATTCTATACACACCACTGGCTTCAATTGCTGAGTTTCCCCATTCTGGTCAGCTTAACCGTCTCTTCAAACCTGAGGAATTAACCGTTGAGCTCCTGGCAATCTTCAGGTGTTCCTAGAAATGGGGGGGGGGGGGGGGCAGCCCCCAACCACAGCCTTCACGGCTACAGTTGAGCCCTTTGCTGACATTCATCTCTGGATTGCTTCCCTTAGCTAAAATCTTGCTTGGATGACCCGGGTCAGACCTCCTACAACTGCAGGCTCCGGGGTCCCTCAGATTTTTCTTTCTCCTTTTTTTTTTCTTTTGTATCACTCGTCAGTGGTCCTCGCCGTGGCCTCTCTGGCTTCTGAGTCGCCCTGACAGGAGCCAGTCAGGCTTTAACACCCCACCTGTAGGTAGAGAACGCTTTCCTACAAGCCCTGCGGTGTTCGCTGCCGTCACACCCTGCCTATAGAAGGGAGACGTCCCCCTATAAGCCTTGTAGTGTTGCCATTTTTGTGGGTTTTCAGTTTCAGCTATGGGTAGCAAGTCATCCAAGACCATCAATCCAGCCTCCCCACTGGGGTGCCTTTTAGAGGCCCTGAAACCCCAGGTTTTAATGCCCTACCTACAGATTCCCACACTTGTCCATCTTCGTTCAAAAAATTGGCCTCGTTACAATTTAGATAACCATTTATTCATTTATTTATTTATTTATTATGTATACAATATTCTGTCTGCAGGCCAGAAGAGGGCACCAGACCTCATTACAGATGGTTGTGAGCCACCATGTGGTTGCCGGGAATTGAACTCAGGACCTTTGGAAGAGCAGGCAGTGCTCTTAACCACTGAGCCATCTCCCCAGCCCCCTAGATAACAATTTAAAGTGGCTGCCTAACGGCACCTTTGATCCTGATATTCTACAGTAGCTTTCTAACTACTGTCAGCGCACATGCAAACAGGAGTTTCCTTCTATCCAAGCCTTTTACTATCTAAGCTCTAAGCCTAAACCCTAAACCCTCTGTCCCTGTTCACCTGCTCATGTGTTCCTGACTATGCCGTCTGAGCCAGAACAGCCCACTTCCGCTCTGACTCAGCTAATGAATTCCCACCTCTTTGACCTCAGCGGGCAGTTACCCCCGTTCCTTCAGTTCCTGCTCTGGACCCCACTAAGGAATCCACACCTTCCCGACCTCAGCAGACAGATCCTTCCTCTCCTTTACTTCCCGCTGCCTCACTACCTCCCTCCACTTGCACCCGCGCGGTACAGGCTCCACTGCCCTCTTCAGCTCTCTCTCTCCCCCAGTAAATACTCCATCAGCCCTGCTGGATCATTCTTCCTCTCTGGTGCCTGACTGGAGCAACCACCCAGCTCTGGTACCCACCTTTACCCCTCCTTTCACACACTCACGTGCTGCTATGGAACCCAACCCTCACCAAGCCACGCCAGCTGCAGTTCTCCCGTTGTGAGAGGTGGATGGATTGGTTAGGGTACACGTTCCTTTCTCCCCCTCAGAACTCTCCCATAAAAAACTGGGGTCCTATACATCTAATTCTACCTCTTTCATAAAGCAATTCCAATGTATTACCCAGTCTTAAAATCTCACCTTTCATATCTATATGATCCTATCTAATAACCTACTTCCTGAAGAGTGAAGGCAATATAATCTCACCTTTCATAATATCTATATGATCCTATCTAATAACCTACTTCCTGAAGAGCACAGGCAAGTTTGGGAGCAGGCCAGATTACATGCAGATGAGGTTCACCAAACACAAGCAACACCCCCCACCCCAGGGGCAGAGGCGGTTCCCAAGCGGAATCACAACACCCCAGGTGGGATTTTAGTTAGGGACCAGTTTTTGACTTGCCTCCTGGCAGGTCTCTCTGTAAGGCTGCCTTCAAGCAAGTAAACTATAATAAGCTCTCAGAGGTCATTCAAGAGACGAAGGAAAATCCTTCTGCATTTTGGGAACGCCTCACTAAAACTCTGTTACAATGTACTAACATAGATCCAGGAACCCAGGAAGGCAGACAGCTACTCATGACTCATTTTTTTCTCAGTCCTACCCTGACATTAAGGCTAAACTTAGATGTTTGGAGAAAGGTCCCTTGACCCCACAGGCAGAAGTCTTTCTTAGAGTTGGCTTTTAAGGTGTACAATGCAAGGAATGATAAAGCCCGCAATCATCACTGTCACGTGCTACCCACAGCCCTCTCGCCTGCCGAGGCAACAGACCTCCTGATCCATGCTGCTCCCTTGTCCCCCGGGGCTCGAGAATTGCCAGACCCGTGTTTAAATGTGGTAGAGCTGGCCACTGAGACTAAGCATGCCCTAATCCTCATCTTGGTCCCATGAGAGCTTGTCCAAGATACCACAGGGAAGGACATTGGGCAGTCAATTGTCCTCGTGCACATCGTGGCATTGAGACATCAAACCCAGAAAATTCCCAAGTAGACCTGCTAGGTCTGGCCATGGATGAGTGAGCCTGCCCAGGGGCCTTTGACCACAACCGTCATCTGTAATGGGGAACCATTGGTAAACATTATGGTATCAGGATGGCCCATCTCCTTTCCCTTGAACACTGGAGCCACATACTCAGTACTGAGGGAATTCTGGGGGCCTACCTCCCCTTCTAGTTCCCCTATTGTCGGGGTCGGGGGACAGTTTATCTCCCTCAGCAGACCCCACCATTTAACTGTATTTTTAGAGATATTTATCTCATTCATTCATCATGCCAACCTGCCTGGTACCTCTTATGGGAAGAGATTTTTTAGCAAAAGTAGGAGTTTCCATTTCATTTGCTCCTTCCATTCACCTTACCTCAGACTCACCAACAGCTCCCCTCCTCCTCCTCTAGTCTCCCAACCTCCCAGCTCCAATGTGTCATTTCCTCTACCAGCCTCTCAGGTCGATCCCCAAGTCTGGGGCACCCAAAACCCCTCTGTTGCTAAACACCATTCCCCTGATGTGGGAATGATTTCTTATTAATAAAGAAACTGCCTAGGCCCATTTCATAGGCCAGCCCTTAAGTAGGCGGAGAAAACAGAACAGGATGCTGGGAGAAAGAAGCTGAGTCAGTGAGTCGCCATGGTTCTCCCACGCCAGACAGACGCAG
>NW_004949099.1:34609709-34627630 GCF_000317375.1 Microtus ochrogaster
TACAGTTTCCGTGTAATTATTTCAGGGCATAAGCTAAGCTAGCCATGTGGGCGGCCGGGCGCCTGGGACTCAGCCCCGCCGCTCTTATTTCAACATTCCCCCATTGTTATCCAATTATAAGATCCTACTAAGTACATTAACTAAGCTCAGTAAAGACCTTTCTCCAGAGACTTAGGGGACTTAAGCCTATTATCTCTCACCTTCTAAGAAAAAGCTACTTCACCCCCTCTTCTCCCTTTAACACCCCTATACTTGCTGTTAAAAAACCTAACGGAAACTATCACCTGGTTCAAGACCTCCAGCTCATTAACTCTGCAATGGTACCTCTTCATCTTGTAGAGCCTAATTCTTACACACTTCTTTCCACTCTCCCCCCAGGAACCTCCCACTTCTCAGTTCTAGATCTTTTTTTTTAAATCTATTTATTATGTATATAGTATTCTCGGTATTTTGTCTGCATGTATGCCTGCAGGTCAGAAGAGGGCACCAGATCTCATTATGGATGGTTGTGAGCCACCATGTGGTTGCTGGGAACTGAACTCAGGACCTTTTGGAAGGGCAGGCAGTGCTCTTAACCACTGAGCCATCTCTCCAGCCCCTCAGTTCTAGATCTTAAGGATGCTTTTTTCTCTATTCCTCTCAGCTCTCATCTGGACTGACCCTGACACTAACCTCTCCACACAGCTCACCTGGACCATCCTTCCCCAGGGATTCCAGGACACCCCACACCTATTTGTTCAGGCTGTAGCTTCTCATCTCTCACTGTATCTGTCAAAAAGAAGCTGGAGCTCACCACTCAGAGCTGGGCACTGTAGTGATTGGAGCAGCAGGGCTGCGTCCCCAGCACCCCGGCCGCCCGCACGGCTAGCTTTACCCAAAATAATTACACGGACACTGTATTCTTTTAAACACTACTTGGCCCATTTCTATCTAGCCTCTTCTCGGCTAACTCTCACACCTGGACTAGCCCATTTCTAGTGTAGCCCACGAAGTGGCTTACCAGGGAGATTCTAGCCTATGTCCATCCTGGGTCAGAGCTTCATCGTGTGTGCCTCAGAGAGCAGAGCTCTCACGTCCGCCCTGGAGATGGGAGCATGGCGTCTCTGAGGCGTCTGCCCCCAAGAGGAGAGCTGTCGAGTCTGAGCTCACTTCCTCTTCCTCCCAGCATTCTGTTCTGTTTACTCCTCCCACCTATGTTTTAACCTATGAGGGCCAGCTAAGCAGTTTCTTTATTTTTTTAACCAGTGACCTTCCTCCATCAGGGCACCCCGCATACATGCTTTAGTGGTTGCTGAGCTTCTTATTTGTGAGTCAAAGAAACTAACCTTTGGGTCACCCACCACTGTCTTCTCCCACCATAGTCTGTCCCATCTCTTTAACTTACAAAGGCTTACAAACCTTACCCCTCTCCCAAGTTCTTTCCCTCCAGGTGGCACTAGTAGAAGATGCCACACTCACTTTTCAATCCTGCCCACCCCTTAATATCTGAAATCTCTACCTCAACCCAACACTAATTATTCTCCATCTCATTTCTGCATAGAAACTTTAGAAGATCTATTGTCCCACCCCTCACATATACAGGAGGGCAAACTGTCCCAGGCCACTTATACTTATACCTGGTACAGGAGCCTGTCCTGGAACTAGCTCTTGTAGACCAGGCTGGTCTCGAACTCACAGAGATCCGCCTACCTCTGCCACCCAAGTGCTGGGATTAAAGGCACACACCACCACCGCCCGGCATGACAGCTCCTTTTTATGTGAAGGGACCCATAGAGCAGGCTATGCCATCGTGTCAGATACTGGGGTGGTGGAGGCACAGGCACTCCCTGCCCATACCACTAATCAGCGGGCTGAGTTAATAGCCCTTACCCGTGCCTTCCGTTAGCAAAGGGACAATCTAAGTGTTTACAGACTCCAAATAAGCCTTTCATATCCTCCTGTCTCACGCAGCTGTCTAGAAGGAGTGTGGGCTTCTTACAACAAAAGGAGGATCCATAACTAACTCAGGTTACATTATAGACTTGTAAAAAGCCTCCCATCTCCCCAAAGCTATAGGAATTATTCACTGTCGGTCTCATCAGACCGACAGTTCCATTATTTCGAAGGGAAATAACTGGGCTGACCAAACAGCTAGAACAGCAGCATTCCAGAGCCCAAACCTACCTCAATCACCTCAGGGGGTTCATACAGTACAGCCCACATTTCACAGATACCCCCTGACACCTGACATTCTGTCCTACCTATATCAGCTCTTTCATCCTAATAGCAAAGCTCTGTTTCTGTTTCATTTTGTCAAGGCTCACCTCCAACCTACCCCTGAGAATTTAAGAGTTCTTTTTTTTTTTTTTTTTTTTTTTTTTTTTTTTTTTTTTGGAGCCTTTCCTGGAACTAGCTCTTATAGACTAGGCTGGCCTCAACCTCAAACTCACAGTGATCCACGTGCCTCTGCCTCCCGAGTGCTGGGATTAAAGGCGTATGCCACCACCGCCTGGCCCGAACTTAGAGTTCTTTTTTTCCCCCACAGTCTAGTGGGGGATGGGGAGAGGGTAGAGCAGAGAGGGTGCTATTGAGTTTTAAATTTATAAAAAAGTGTCAGGCAACTTTATAAATTTCCTGTGTAATCAAATACACCTTCTTATGAATGGATGGTAAAGAGGGATGACGTCCAGTGCAGGGAAGAACCATCTGCTTCAATATCTTGTAACTTCCGCAAAGGCAGTGATGTGGATCTGCACAGATGCTACCTTGCCAAAGGGCTTTCTACTCGAGGAATGTTGATCATCGGCATCCGGGCCACACTGTCCCTGTGCATGTGCCATTTTCTGGTTTCTTCCTTTGAAATTAGTTACCATGCATACAACCAGAAATACTGCTATAGATATCCAACTAGGAAGCCCGCTATCACATGCGACCAATGATTTCAATACTCTACTACTCTATTGAGTCCAGTAAGAAAGGCCAAACACATTAATCCCAAGACTTAGCAAGTCTGGTGCCTTTGGCTTTGATGGTGTTCATAATGTACATCGTCAGATACATGGCAGCATAGACGCAGAGGGCAGCTTCTTTGGATGGGAAGGTTTTCCTTGCTCACATGATGACAGAACTTAAAGTTCTTTTTTTTTTTTAATATTTATTTATTTATTATGTATACAATGTTCTGTCTGTATCCCTGCAGGCCAGGAGAGGGCACTAGACCTCATTACAGATGGTTGTGAGCCACCATGTGGTTGCAGGGAATTGAACTCAGGACCTTTGGAAGAGCAGGCAAAGCTCTTAACCGCTGAGCCATCTCTCCAGCCCCCAGAACTTAAAGTTCTTAAAAGCTATCACTGCCTCTTGTAAAATCTGTCAAAGTCAGATCTCAAGACCAAATATTGTAGTTTCCCCTTTCCCACCCACCAGGCCAGGAGCTCCCTTCCAGGAACTGACTGGCAGCTCAATTTTACTTTTATGCCCACAGTCAGATGAGTTAAATATATCCTGGTTTTGTGGACACCATGTCTGGGTGGATTGAAGCATTTACCACCATTAACAAGAGGACACGGACAGTTTCGGATGTTCTTCTCCAAGAAATCATCCCCCAGTTTGGAATCCCAACCTCTCTTCAGTCAGATAATGGCCTAGAGTTTACCTCCCATATCTCTCAAACTTTTATCTAAAGCTCTTAACATTCCCTGGCATTTTCATATCCCATAACATCCTCAGTCTTCAGGGAAGGTAGAACAAACTAACCATTCCTTAAAAAATGTCCTTGTTAAGATGGCATAGGAGCTTCACCTCAACTGGGTAAAACTTTTGCCTCTGGCCCTTCTAAGGCTTAAGGCTCTCCCCAAAGGCCCCCTTTTCATCTCGCCCTTTGAACTCATATATGGGCTACCAGTTTTAACCCCTGGCCTCTCACCCAAAACCTCTCCCCTTCCTGATGACCTGCTTACTCCACTGTTATCCCATCCTTGCTCCCTATTATGGGATTTTACCGACTACTCATTACCTCAGCCATGTGCCAATTCATGCCCACAGCTGATTAAAATAGGAGAGCAGATACTATTTTCTCCCCCAGACCAATGCCCCTCACCTCTTCCCCCTAAATGGCAGGGCCCCTTTAAAGTAATTCTTGTAACTCCCACAGCTGCCAAGCTCGAGGGACTCTCATTGGACACACCTGTCTCATTTCAAACCTTTGACTCTTCCAGCTCAAGATACCCCCTCATATACAGTAACTCAAACAGGGCCCTGATCCAGAGGACACGAAGATCAGTCACTTTTTCTCCAGTTCCAGAAAAACAAAAGTTTCATCACCGTACTCAATCCTCCTGTGCCAAAAATTCCAGATACTCTCCCTTTTCCTCTTTCTCTTAACTGCTTTACCAACTTCTCTATATCTCCAATGTCATACATACTTAAATTTCCAGTTAACCACTCAGCTGTTAATACAGGGACCATTATCAAACATAGAGCTGGACTACAGGGATTGCCAAAAGTCCAGGTTGTAAGAAACAATAATGAGCTTGGGGACATTCACAGCCCCAGACTCCAAAAACTCACAAAACTGACTTTAACTTGACAGGTTTATCACTGACTGCAGCAGTGTCTCCTGGATGTCAAGGTTACCATGATGCTAAAGAGAACAAGTCCTTAAGATTTGCTTCAGGTAAAACATTGAGGGGTTCCCTAATAATTCCCTTTCTAATAATTCCCCCTTCTTCTCCTCCCTCCTCCCCACCGTCTTCCATTCCAGCACTATACCATTGTAATCATAAGCTTTTAATATGTCTAAAATTTATTTCTTTTCATTTTTTTCATAAACTCCAGGAAGCCAGTCGGACCTATCTAAATGGACCAGACTCGCCCAGAATAAGTATCATTTAATTCTTCCCTTATCATTCCTGGTCTTGGGAACTCCTAGGAAATTCCCTCCTAGGAAATCCCCCCCCCCAAAAAAACCCTCTATCTACCATCTTGGGACTCTCCTCCCTTAATCACCGGGATCTAAAATTTTTTCCAGACAAAATTTTCTGCCTTTCCAGCATCTTGTGAGGTCCAAGCTGCCAGCCAGCCAGTTCCACAGAGACCGGAAAAAACACAAAAGTAATCAGCCACCCCAGGACATGGTCAAGCATCTTAACTCTCCGACACCCACAAAGTCACATGAAGCAGTCACAAGAGACCTTACAACACCCTATTCCCACTCATTAAAGACTCCAAACTCCACAATTTTTTTTTGTTTGTTTTTTTTTTTTTTTTGTTTTTCAAGATAGGGTTTCTCTGTGATTTTGGAGCCTGTCCTGGAACTAGCTCTTGTAGACCAGGCTGGTCTCGAACTCACAGAGATCCACCTGCCTCTGCCTCCCGAGTGCTGGGATTAAAGGCGTGCGCCACCACCGCCCGGCTCACAAATTTTTATAATAAACAAAAGGGTGGAATGTTATAATTTCAGCCACAATAAGGCTGACACTTCCGGACTCTAGGGCCATGCATGCGCAGACAAGCCCTCAGGCAGATGTGCCTAATGGCCCTGGGGATGTTAAAGGGCCCTGTATGACCAACGTGCAGTGTGATTGCATCATCCACGTGTTTTTTTTCACTGTCTCCTCCTCTTATGCAGGTTCCAGAGCCATTTCGCTACCTTTTTTTTTTAGAGACAAGGTTTCAGTATGTAGCCCTGGCTGGCCTGGCACCTGTTATATAGCCTACACTGGCCTCTAACTTGTAGTGATCACCCTGTTTCTACCTCTGCAGTGCCAGGGTTACAGGGATAAGGCACCAAGCTGGGCTTCTAACTAACAGTAGTGGCCAATTATTGGAATCCAACTGAAACCAAAGCAGTGCTCACAGGTTAATTGTAACTGAGCGCCTACTGTACTCCTGGTACCAGACTATATATTAAAACTGATATAAACAAGGGCTGACAAGATGGCTGCCAAGTCTAACAACCTGAGTTATCCCAAACCCATACAGGCGAAGGCAGAGAACTCCCTCAAGTTGTCCTTTGGCCTCTACACATGCAGTAGCACTCACCAATTCCACCTTAAATAAATTGAAAATAATTTTTAAAAAAGAAAGTAAATTGAGATAAACACCTACACAAGGCATAAGCATAAGACAGTGTGGAACACAGAAATATTTTAAAGTACACATTTTATTTAAAACACTTTGAATCATGTTTTTTAAAAAAATTGACAAAATGTCCAACTTTGCTACTTAAGTATCATTTTGGTTTTGCACTGTCTAATTAAAGTGGCACCCTTTTCCTGAAGACCATTTCTACTGAAGAGCACAGCTGTACTGCCTCCTGGTGGTGGGTCACTGGGACACGCTCACAACACAGTTATACAGCTAAATAAGTGCCATTAAGTATGTCATTTGCTGCCTCCTCCCCTCCTGCCAGGAAGGATTGCCTGGATCCTGCAGGAAGTTCACTCTCCTACTGACACTCAACCAAGCTCAGCAAAACATCTCTTCCTGAGTTTTTGTCATCTTTCTTTGTTTTGTTTTGTTTTTTAGACATGGTGTCTTATAGCCAGGCTAGCCTGGAACTCACCATATAGCCAAGGGTGAATTTGAACTTCAGACCCTCCCACCTATACCTCTCTCCAGGGCTGATTATAGGTGAGCAACCAAGACTGGCTTTATGTAGCTTCAGGGACAGAACCCAGGGTTCTGCATACAGGACAAGCACTTCACCAGCTAAGCTACATCCCACCTCTGCCCTTCTATTTATTTTTATTTTATGTGCATTGGTGTTTTGTCTGGGTGAGGGTGTTGGAAGTCCCGGAACTAGAGTTATAGACAGCATGCACTGCCATATGGGTGCTAGGAACTGAACCCGGGTCCTCTGGAGGAGCAGCCAGTGCTCTTAAATACTGAGCCATCTCTCTAGCACCCCATGACTGTCTTTTTAAATAGAGAAAAGCCTGCCAATATGTAAGAGTAGGATGTCTCCAAGTAATCCAGGCTATAGTTCAGACGCCACAACAGTGAGACAGAAGGTTGGTGCAAGCGCAGCCTTTCAACACCCATCGGTCACTGTTATTTTTTTCTGTCTTTCTTTCCCTTTCTGGGTCTGATGTTTTGTTTTTGTTTTTTTGGAGACAGGGTTTCACTAAGTAGCCTTGGATGGCCTAGAACTTACTATGTAGACCAGGCTGGCCTTGAACCACAGAGCTCTACCTGCCTCTACCTTGAATTTGTGGCAGTTCTCCTGTCTCTGCCTCCCAAGATGTGAGTCATCACGCCCTTAACACCACCTTTATAGAAATAAACATCACTGCTCTGGTCAACTCCATGCCCACTGCCTGGGAACAGGTGACTGTGCCTCAGGAAGCTGACCTCCCCAGAAAGTGGACGTCAACAAAGCCTAAGCTCGTTCTCCAGACCGAACACCTTGGACTTGAGGTTCTTCAGTTCCCCCTGTATCTTATGTGCTCTTCTATTGCTGTCACGAACTTCACACAGAATGGCAAGGTCCTGGTTCCCCTGGGTAGTCACTGTTGCCTACAGAGTTCAGAAAAGAGAAAAAAGAAGAATTATGCTAAGGGGGAGAAATCAAGTCACAAAGAACAGGCTTTGCTGGCTGTTTTCTTTAACCTATGATAAATGCAATCCTAAATTCTCCAGCAACTCATTTTAATAATGAAAATGTTTAATTAGTCTAAATGTTTCGGAGAAGATGCAGAACATCAAGAGTTCACAGTCATCCTTGGCTATCTATGCAGTTTGAGGAAAGCTTAGGCGACATGAAACCATCTCAGAAACAAAATCAAGCAAAACAAAGAGGCAGGGAAGCTCTGGGATAGAGATGAACAACTAACAGCAGGGAAAAGTCCACTACAGCACTGATAAGATCACTCGGTGGGTAGCAGAGGCACTTGCCACCACGCCTGGGAATCTGAGTGGGGACCCAGGAGCCACATGGTGGAAGAAGTGAACTCACTTCCACAAACTGTCCTCTGACCCCCACACATGCGCCACGGCACACATACCCGCACACAAAAACAATAGCAAGACCAATAAATAATATTATTGGTAATTTTGCTAAAAATGATAGAAAGCATTTCTTTTTGTTTTCTGTCAACTTTTTTTAGAACATAGTAATTATTTAGGACTTATGGTGACTGTTAAATCTCCACCAAAGCAATCAAGATATTAGATACTAAATGGTTTCTAGGAAAGTATATCATTACTCAATTATTTTCCCCGCTATAAAAACAGACAATTTTGAGAAAGTCAGTGTGTATGTGTGTTCAGCCATGTACTCAAGTGAAGGTCAGAATGACATCAGACTATCCTCTGTCACCCCCCACAGTCGTTCTTTTGTTTTGTTTCTGAGACAGGGTCTCACTATGCAGCCCTGGCTGCCCTGGAACTTGCTATGAGGACCAGACTGGTCTTGAGTTCAAATTCGTAGAGATCCTCCTGCCTCTGCCTCTTGAGTGCTGGAATAAAGATGTGTGCCTGAGACATGGTCTGCAGTGAGCCTGGAGGCCACCACTTTGGCTATCCTGGCTGGCAGCACATCCTGGTGTCCTCCTGTCTTGATCTCTCCACACTGAGTTACAGATGTGTGTCTATGCTTGGATTTCACGTGGTGGAAGGGATCTGGACTCAGGTCATAATGCTTGCACAGCCAGCCACTTTACTCAATGGGCATCTGCCCAGCCTCCCTCCCCCCAAAACAGACCTAAATCTTTTAATCTTGTTGAATTGGGAGGGATGGTACTTTGTAAGTTTAAATCTGCTTTTCCAACAGGGTGCTCCTGTTGAACTGATGCTCAGAGGATTCAAGGATACTTATCTGTTGCTGTCCAAGTAAGGACACAAAGTGTCCTTCTGGGTTTTGTTCAGTGCCGTGGCCTTCTTGTTCTCTCACCCACCCTCCCGACCTTGGCCATCCTTCTGAGGAGCCCTTCTCACCATCTTTCTACACTCCCACCCCTTTCCTTTCCTAACTCAGAAACATAAATACCTTATAGAGCATTTGCTCCAGGTCTTTCAGCTTCTGCCGAAGAGCCTTAATGTCTGTCTTGAAGCCCTCTACCTCCAGGGCGCGCCGGTGCTCCAGGGACTCATAGCGTTTTGTCATTATCTGTAGGCGCCTACCCATCTTGTTGGAGCGGTCCTGAACAGGGATGAGGAGTTTACAAGGAGGAGAAAAGTATTCCCCAGAGCCGTCTGCACGTCCACTTGTCACACGTGTGAGAGCCTACATACCTTGAAGATCTCTCTTCTCATTTCCTCCTCCTCCCGGATTCGAGCAAGTTCCTCTTCTAGGGAGATGCACTGTTCTTGGTACATGTTGGACAGCTTTTTTTCTTGTATTAGCTTATCCTTCAGAGACTGTAGGCCAAAGGGATAAAAAGGTTTAATGTTCAGCACTATAATAATTAGGTAGTTCTGGCCGGGCGGTGGTGGCGCACGCCTGTAATCCCAGCACTCGGGAGGCAGAGGCAGGCGGATCTCTGTGAGTTCGAGAACAGCCTGGTCTACAAAGGGAGTTCCAGGACAGGCTCCAAAACCACAGAGAAACCCTGTCTCGAAAAAAAAAAAACCAAAAAACCTAATAATTAGGTAGTTCTTTTTTTAAATTTTGTTTGTTTTTACTTTATGTGCACTGGTATTTGTGTATGTCTGTGTGAGGGTGTTGGATTCTGGAGTTACAGACGGTTGTGAGCTGCCGTGTGGTTGCTGGGAATTGAACGCAGGTCCTCTGGACAGCAGTCAGTGCCCCTAACTGCTGAGCATCTCTCCAGCCCCCTCAGGTAATTAAAATAACACCATGGTGAAGAAGGGAGGGAAAGGGGCTGGAGAGATGGTTCAGGGGTTAAGAGCATTGCCTGCTCTTCCAAAGGTCCTGAGTTCAATTCCCGGCAACCACATGGTGGCTCACAACCATCTGTAATGAAGTCTGGTGCCCTCTTCTGGCCTGCAGACATACACGCAGACAGAATATTGTACACATAATAAATAAATATTTAAAAAAAAAAAAAGAAGGGAGGGAAAGATTTCACATTGTGAGCAAATGTGAACACAAATGTGAGGAGACACCCAGGGCCCTGCCATGTCTCTACTTTCCTCTCAAGTATACATAAGCTGATATTTTCAAGATAAAACAACCCAGGTGTCCTAGTTAGGGTTACAATTGCTGTGATGAAACCCCATGACCAAAGCAACTTGGGGAGAAATGATTTATTTGGCTTACACTTCCACATCGTAGTGCATCCCTGAAGGAAGTCAGGGCAGAAGCCCGAGACAGGAGCTGATACAGAGGCCACAGAGGGGTGCTGCTTACTGGCTTGCTCCTCATGGCTTACTTATCCTGCTTTCTTACAGAACCAGACTACTAGCTCAAGGTGTCTCCACCCACAATGGGATTGGCCTTCTCACATCAATCATGATTAAGAAAATGCCCTAAAAGCTTGTCTACAGCCCTTTTTTTTTTCTTTTTCTTTCCAAAATAGGGTTTCTCTGTGTAATAGCCCTGGCTGTCTTAGAACTCGCTTTGTAGACCAGGCTGGCCTCAAACTCAGAGAGATCCACCTGCCTCTGTCTCCCAAGTGCTGGGATTAAAGGTGTGTATCACCACCGCCTGGCCCTACAGCCTAATTTTTATGGAGGCATTTTCTCAATTGAGACTCCCTCTGCTCCCCTCCTCCCATCTGGTAATTCCACCTTGTGTCAAGTTGACATAAAAGTATCCAGCACACCAGGTGTGGTGCTCATGCCCTGTGTTTCTAGCACTCTAGAGATGGAGACAGAAAGACCAGGAGTTCAAGGTCATCCTCAGCTACACAGTCAATTAAAAGACAACCCCAGGCACATGAGATCCAGTTTCAAAAAATAAAAGTATTTTTGGCTGAGAAGAACCACAAAATGGAGCTCAGAATTTAAGTAAGACATTATGTGTCATAACTCTGAAAATAAAAAACATCAACATGTATTATGTATGTTCCATGGAGGAGACAAAAAAACCATCCTTCAAAACCTTAAACAAGCCAGCAAGACAGCTCAGCATTAAGGCACTTGCCATGAAGCCTGGGCCCCACATGGTGGGAGGGAAGAACTGACTCCTGAAAGTTCTCTGATCTCCACATTCATGTCATGGTATGTTCATGCGTCACAAGAGTTATATACACACATGCACAAACATAACATAGAAATAAATGCAATTTTTAAAAACAAAAAACCAAAACACCAAACCAGATCTATATACACAAGTGACATCTATAATCCAGCTACTCTGGAGGCAGACGGAAGATTACTGGAGCCCAGGAGTTCAAGCTTTGCCCAGGAAACAACGATGAACCTCCCACTCAAAATAATAAGTTGGTATGGTACAGCACATACCCAGAATCCCAGCACTCACGATTCCAGAGCTCAGGAGGCAGAGGCAAGAAGATCAGAAGTTCAAGGCCATCTTCAGTTGAGTTGGAAGCCAGCCTGGCTACCTGAAACCCTGTCTCAAGAGGCCAAGAGGAGATTACTGATAACCTTCACATCCAATTATGTTACTTCTTTATACAACCTTTCCAAGACATAACCGTTAGACCTATGCTCATATTCCATGCAGTGACCTGCACAACCATCTATGGCAGGCTTCTGCCAGCACCTCCAGGGTTTGCATATCAGTTCCTCCTTGTTTTTTTTTTTTTTTCTTTCTTTCTCTTGCAGCACTAAGTATTAAACCTAGGACCTTGTATGAGCTACCAGTGAGCTTCGGTCAGCCCTCCCTTCTCCTTGTTTAGTTCACAACCATAATGGGGTCCCTCCTTTTCCTCAAACATATTCCATGAACTTTAAACTATTACCCTCTGCCAGGAATACCCTTCCCAAAATCTATACTGCAAGCCTCAGCAAAAACACCAGACGTAAGAGGGGTGTCCCTAGGTCCCTTTCTAGTGGGGTTCCAACAAGTAATACAATTGTTACTTAATTCTCTTATTAATATGAAATTGCTTGATAAACTATGATTTTTCTTGTTCACTAAAATAGAAACACAATTTCTCATTGTGTTTTTTTCTCAAGGTTCTGTCTACCTTACACAGTGCTGTCCCCAGAGTCATGCCCATTTGCTGAACTAGGAAATGAAGTGTAATATTTTTGTTTTCTTTTTGAAACAGGGTCTCACTCCATAGCCTGGTCTTGAATTCTGTGTAGCTTAGTATTTGATCCTCAAATCCATCATGACCAGTTAGTTATTCTCTGTTATCTATTTCATGACATTATTGCTACTGAGCTTCACAAGCTGAATGGATCTTTTTTTTTAATATTTATTTATTTATTATATATACAATATTCTGTCTGTGTGTATGTCTGCAGGCCAGAAGAGGGCACCAGACCTCATTACAGACGCTTGTGAGCCACCATGTGGTTGCTGGGAATTGAACTCAGGACCTTTGGAAGAGCAGGCAGTGCTCTTAACCTCTGAGCCATCTCTCCAGCCCCTGAATGGATCTTATATAACAATTTATAGGTCTTTGAAATTCTCCAAGTCTCTGACAAGGTCTCGTGTAGCTCAGGCTGGCCTCAAACTCACTATTTAGCCAAGGATAACCTTGAATTTATGGTCCCCCTGTTTCTAATCTCCCAAATGCTGGGATTAGAGGCTTGACCCATCACAGTTAGTTTTATGTAGTGTTGAGGATCAAACCCCAGGTCTCTGCATGCTATGTAAGCATTCTACTAACCAAACCTCAACTCCAGCCCCAAGGAATTCTGAGCTTTTTAACTCTTCCAGGAAAACCACGACATTACCTTAATATACTCATTCTGAGTGTGATGACTCTCATGGAAAACTGGAATAACTTTTCCAAGCTTATCTTCTTTCTTCTTACATTGCACTCTATACTGCTTAATCTTTGCCAGCAAGTGGTCTTTTTCAAGCATCCACACCTTCTCTTTACTTTGGTTCTCAAATCTTAGTTGTAGAAAATCTTTGGTGCTCTCATAGAGCAGTTCTTGGGTGTGATGGAGGCTATGAAAACAAGAACAACCCTGAGCATGAAGATGCTCACACTGCGTAGCTGAAATACAAGGCTAATCTAAAAGAGAAATACAGCTTCTTTAAAAATTGAACAATATGAACTCTCGAACAGCGGCAGCTTTAAAAAGGCACACAGTCTGATCACTGACGGTCTCACATGCTTTCTTAGGCAGTGTCTTGTGCCTACCACGGTCCCTGGTCCGCAGACTTGTGTCTGCAGAAAGCTTTCTGAGGGCTAATTTGAGGGCTTGGGTTAGAAAGATGACCAACAGTGTACACATCGTCCCAAGAAGCGATACAAGGAAGACCTGCGCCACGGTACTCTGACAGAGCACTAACTCTAGGTCTTTATTATTTTTTAATGATTTATATATTTATTTTATGTATATGAGTGCTCTATCTGCATGTATGACTTTATGCCAGAACTGGGCATCAGATCCCACTATAGATGGCTGTAAGTCACCATGTGGGACTTACATGCTGGGAATTGAACTCAGGACCTCTGGAAGAGCAGTCAGTGCTCTTCAGCCCTCCATTTCTTAAGGATCAGAGACAGCTTCACTTTGTTTATGCTATCCTCCATTTGTCAAGGCCCTACACCAAAATCTTCGTATGGGGGGGGGGGCAGTGCTCTACCAGATCCTCAGCTCTCCCCCCTCTTTAAATGTTTATCTTTTATTTTTTTCCTAGAGATTTGCTAAATTGTCTAAGCTACCCTTGAATTTCAATCTTCCTGCCCCAACTTCTTGAGTGGTGGTATTACAGGCATACACCACCACACCCAGCTGAATTCTTGTCCTTTTCTTGAGATCAATTTCTCTATGAAGTTATGTCAATGCTTTATAGTCCATTTTAATTTTTCTGTTCTCTAAATCCTACATCAGTTTTAATTTTTCCTGTCTTATAATTCAGTATTTGCTTATATACTATGTCAGATTTTGAATGTCAACATGCATATTTTTCCTGAGCAAAAGACACCTGGACTTTTTCCTTGCCAGCAGAATAAGAATAATACCATCTACTAGAAATACAAAAGCATTTGCTAGTCCCGATGACAGTTCTTGATACTGGGAATAAAAACATGATGTTTGTATCTCTAAAAAAGTATGTCTTCCGAAATTGGCAACTTTATTGGGTTAACACCAACATCTAGAAAAGTGCTACAGTAAATGATGCTGTTATACTCAGGCATCTGTACTGGCAAGCCCCTGGGGTCCTGACAGGATACCTCCTCAGTGGTAGCCACTAAGAGCACCTCCTGTGCACATTCCCTTTTAAAAGGTGGGCCTTGCCCACTCACGTATACGTCTCTTTCTCTATCTGTCTGTCTGTCTGTCTGTCTCTCTCTTTTTTCTGCCACTCTTGTCCCATGGATCGGTCTTTGTCCCCCTCTCTGCTCTCTTTTCTGCACTTTCTCTTTCCTCTTCCAATAAATCTCCCATAGTAGTTCTGTTTTATGACGTGACTTCTCTTCGTAGTGTTTTTAAATAAGTTACAACAGATGCAATTGCCTGCAAGAGCATTAACTACCGTAAAGTAACCACTATAACTCCCTACTGATCAAACAATAGCTCTTTCCTAAGCCTTTTACAGGGCACTTAGGTATGTTTTATGTTCACAATCACAAACTTTTTTGAAGGTATCCAGATTAAGGAGGAGGAGGGGGACAAGAGAAAGAAAAAAAGGTGAGAATATGATCAAAACATATTATGTACATGAATGAAAATGGAAGAATGAAATACATTATTATGTATAATTAATAAACCAATTTTTATATTCTATAAATATTTGCATAATGAATGCTAAAAAAACATTTAAAATATCACAGCTGGGCTGATGATGTGCTCACATACAAGAACACTTGCCTAACCTATGTACGGTTCTAGATGCAATACCAAACATTGCAGAAAATAAATAAAATATCAGCAAAAGAAAAAAAAGTAACACTCAAAGGACAGTCATTATCACCTTAGGGTTTCAGGCTCCTCAATATATCTTAGGATGATTCATCTAATGCAAGGACTGATCGTGAGCCTGATCAAGTCTGTACAATACTTAGGATGGCTAGTTACATATGGGAAAACTAATATAAAATCACACATTATTCGGGCACACTAGCGGGGCAATTTGGTAGCACACGCCTTTAATTCCAGCACTTGGGAGGCAAAGGCAGAAGGCAGGTGAATTACTGTGAGTTCAAGGCCAGCCTGATCTACAAAGAGAGTTCCAGGAGAGCCTGAGCTGTTAAACGAGAAACCCTGTCTCAAAACAACAAAAAGAAAGGAAGGAAAAAAGGGAGGGAGGAAGGAAGGCAGACTAATCATTAGTAAACATTAGTCATGGAAATGTGGATTTGGTCTGAGTAAGTCTTCAGTTCAGTGATTACTATTGTTTACTGACGTGCTTACTAAAAACAACTGTTCCTTAAGTTTGACTGAAGCACAAACTGAAATAAAGCAACAGGGGAGAAGCTGAGGGTATAGGTGCCAGGAATTGAACCGGGAGACTCTTAATTGCTGAGCCATCTTCTCCATCCCCATAACTATTAATCTTCTCTTTTCAATAATTTATTTTTATTTTATGTGCATTGGTGTTTTGCCTGCATGTATGTCTGTGTGAAGGTGTCAGATCCCCTGGAACTGGAGTTACAGACAGTTGTAAGTGGTCATGTGGGTGCTGGGAATTGAACCTGGGTTCTCTGGAAGAGCAACCAGTGCTCCTAACTGCTGAGCCATCTCTCCAGCCTCACTCTCCCCCTCACTTTCTCTCTTCTTCTTGATACTGGAGAATGAAACCATGGCTCAATACAGGGGATGCCAGGCCACTACCACTGAGCCACATACCTAGCTGAAGAACTATTAACTTTTAACGTGCATAGTGTTAACCTGTGTGAATTTACCTGCACAATGTACTTACTGAACACTTCTGGAGGCCAGAAGTGCTAGATTCCCCTGGAACCGGAGTTACAGAGTTATGTGTGGAGGCTCAAAAACGAGGTACTTTTGTAGAGGCTGTCCCTGTCAGCTGTGTGTCACCTGATGTCTTGATGTGCATGCTGGGAACCAAATCCAGGTCCTTTGCAAGAACAGTAAGTGCTCTTAACAACAGAGCCACCTCTTAAGCCATTCAGAAAAACAGGACACCTGTTAGGGCCATAATTCTTGAGTCCTCACCTTTTGGTCAGCTCTTTGACTTTGTCTTGATTTCTCTGGTGCTGAACTTGTATCTCCTCAATTCGAATCCGTCTATCCTCCATGAGCCCTTCAACTTGTTCTCTAGAAAGTTTTGCCTGCTCTCCCAGCTGTGCCTGAAGCGCTTCCACCTACATGGGCCAAGAAGAATGAGTCAGTTATCAACGCCTGCTTCTACTACTTCAGATTTCTGAAGGTGAGTCCTTCTTAAACAAAGTAAAATGGGTGGAAAAAAAAAGCAACAAAACCCCAATAGTGGCAAAATGAACAGAAAAGTCTGTTTTGATTCTGTGTAGGTGTATTGTACATGCCTGTGCTGTGTGCATACCTGCGTGTAGACATATGAGCGAGTAAAGTGTCCCATTCAATCACTCCCCACCTCCTCATCTCTTAAAACATGGTTTTAAGAAACTCACTGACCCTTGAGCTCACCAAGCTGAATAGCTAGTGAGTTCCAGGGACCGCCCTGTCCACACTCCCCTAGTGGGATTACAAACACGTATTGCCAGCCCAGGATTTTTTCTTTGTAGGGATAGCCCAGCCCCCTTAGGGGGCGTGTTCGCCTCGGGCTAATGTTTACATATAAATCTGGCCAGCGTGAGCCTCGCTGCTCTCTTTTTTGTATTTCCTGCTCATCGCTGGATCCCTGGTGTTGTAAGCTATCCCTTCATTAAAATTTGCTGTTTCATTTTAAGCTAGCCTGGTTATTACGCCGGTAACATTTCTTTTAATATATATTCATATTAAGCTAGCCTGGTTATTACGCCGATCACATTTCTTTTAATATATATTCTATTTATTCATTTGTTTGTTTGTTTATTTTGGTTTTCCAAGAAAGGGTTTCTCTGTATAACATTCCTGCTTCTCCTGGAACTCACTTTATAGACCAGGCTGGCCTTGAACTCACTGAGATTCGCCTGCTCATAAAAGAATGTAGATTTTCTGTTCTGAACTTTTTTTTTTTTTGAGACAGGGTTTCTCTGTGGCTTTGGAGCCTGTCCTGGAACTAGCTCTGTAGACCAGGCTGGTTTCGAACTCACAGAGATCTGCCTGCCTCTGCCTCCCGAGTGCTGGGATTAAAGGCGTGCGCCACCATTGCCTGGCTGAACTTTTTTTAAAAAGCTTTCTCAGACTTGATCAATATCCCAAATTTCCAGGGTCCCCTAAAGATATCATTGCCCCCATACAACAGGAAGCAGTCTGGAGAATACAATGTCCACATTCCCAAGAGGTTTTGGCCATTCAGTGGGTTATGAATGTTTGTCATCATTTAGGGGGGTTGGCAAACAAATAGTTACTGGTCATGGTCAGTGAAAAAGTTAAATAAAGATTAGATTCATGGATCTCTTTCTGAAGGGAAAAAAAGGGGATATAGAGAAATGAGATAAAAGGCGGGTTGTTGAGCCTACTTTTGAACAACCACTAGTCTCACACATTTTACATTGGTATGAATCTTTGTACACTGAGATAAATTTAAAGTTACTTTTGTTATACTATATATATGTTTCTACTCTTTTTAAAGATATTTTTGTATACTGACACAAATTTAAGGTTATTTTTGTTATATATATATATATATATTTCTATTCTTTTTGGTTGTTTTGGGGGGTTTTGTTTCTGTTTCTATTCTTATTTAAGGTATTGTATCTATGCAGCTCATTTATAAAAGTAAAGTTTTAGTCCTTGAAAGCTATTTAGGATAATAAAGTAATACAGGTTAATAGTCAGTCATAACTATCAAACTTATA
>NW_004949099.1:34627824-34631279 GCF_000317375.1 Microtus ochrogaster
GTCCTGGAACTAGCTCTTGTAGACCAGGGTGGTCTCGAACTCACAGAGATCCACCTGCCTCTGCCTCCCAAGTGCTGGGATTAAAGGCGTGCATCACCACCCCAGCTAGGTAAGTTTTCAAGGTCATATACAGATATATTTTAGATAGATGATCTTCAAACACTTCAAAAACCTATAGTATACGGCATTTAAAATGTTTTAATAACATAAGGCTTTTTTGACACTGAGACATGCCTGCTCCCAGCAGCACCATTTAATTCAAAAAAGAATAATGGACATCAAAGAACCTCTACTATATGGAGTTTGCTTTCTTTGTGGCAAAAGTTAGCCATTTGCACAAGAACCCACTCTTGCCTCAACTGTTGACAGTATGCTGCCCAAATTGGACAAGCAGGACATAAAAAAGCAACTGCTGAACTTTGTCAAGACAGGACAGGACAGTCCTTCAAAAATTTCCTGCTTTACAGAAAAGTCTATCAGATATTCTAGGCCTGTAGGCCAAAGATGGATACCCCAATGTTACAAAGAGACCTTGGTTGACTATCCAGGCAATCAGCTGTCTCTGTTGTTTCATAGTTTTGGGAGTTACTTGCTCTGAACTTCCTATTCAATCAGGAAATACATCCTTTTGGGATATAATATTTGATGGAATTGAAGACTAAATAGTTATAGTTTTCCTTAGTTATGATAGAAAGTAAATTAGTACAAAACTTTGGACTCACCAAGATAGTATTAATAATGGTCTATTTTCTCTGAATTTGCCAAATGCAAATGGACTGGACATTGTAAATGTAATTCTTACCTGAATGGTTCTTATTGTATATGGTTTTACTATGTTAGAGTTAAAACCCTTTTCTTTTAATTTAGACAAAAATGGGGAAATGTTGCAAGATATTTAATTACTTTGCGTAAAGATATGTCACTGTGATTGGTTTAATAAAAAGTTAAACAGCTAGTTGTTAGGTAGGAGGTATGGGGCAACTTCTGGACAAAAAGAGCTCTGGAAAGAAGAAAGGTAGAGTCACCAGTCAGATGGAGAGCAAGCAAGATGGGCATTACAGAGTAAAGGTAACTAAACCATGTTAAAAAAAAATATAGATTAAAAACAAGGGTTAATGTGAGTTATAAGAGCTAGTGGGACAAGCCTAAGCTATAGGGCCAAGCTTTTATAATTAATAAGTCTCCATGGCTTTTTTTTTCTGAGCTAGCAGTCCAAAGAAAAATCCCTTTATACCCAGTAGTAAGATAATGACTTATTTTCCTAGATTGTACAACATATTCATTAAACAAATAATTATAACCTCAAATGTTGATTTGTCATACAGACAAACTTCTCTATGCTACTCTCTCTATATTCCTTAGGCCAATCACAAAGTAAATTCCAGCATACATCTTTTCAACATTCAGGAGGCAGAGGCAGGAGGATCTCTGTAAGTTTTGAGGTTTTGAGTCAGCCTGGTCTGTATAGTAAGTTCCAGACCAGCCAGGGCTGTAAGATGAGACCTTGATGCAAAAGCAGAACAAAACAAATAGCAATTCTTACTTTAGGATGGTTTTGTTAGCTAGGGCTTAGCATGTGAACTAAAGGTTGCCAGAAGCATTCTAGAATGTTCACACAGACAATAATGATTTTAAGGTATAAGTGCTATGAGGCTATTCTCTCTAGAGAAACCCACATCTCCTCTAGGGCATGCATTACTATTCTCCCCTTCCCAAAATACACCGTAGACAATGCAACCATGTGATCTCACACACATACAATAATTAAAAAAAAAAACAAACCACCTTTGTATAGTTCCAGATCTGTATGGTATGAGGCTGCCAGAGGCAGTGTATCTTGTGAAAGTATTCCTCAGAATACTTTAAGAGCTAAAACTATCTTGGGCAAACTGGTCTAATCAACCATAAATTCCTAGTATAAACTAGTCTCTGGACCAGCTACAAATTCTATACAATGTATCCCTGACCTGAAGGTTATGAGAACTTCCTGACCACGTACCTGCTTTATTCCCACTCCTATAAACATCTGCTTGCTGCAGATGTCCACACTGCCTGTCTGTATATGTCACAATTGCGGTTTTTACTTTTAAAAACTCCAACAAATTGGAGGCAATGATCAAAGACTCCATATTTGTTCAGGCATCTGAGGAGTTTTACTCTTCATGTACCCCATAACAACAACATTCCTTGTTCCCACATCATCTCTCTTAGAGGAGTGGGGATATATAGAAATAGGGTTTTGCTAGGTAGCCCTTGTTGGCATAGTGTTTCTTACATAGAGCCTAGCAGGCCTCAAATGTATGTCAATCCTCCTGCCTCAGCTCCTAAGTGCTAGGATTACAGGAGTACACCACTATGTAGGGCTTTTTCTCCTACATTAGGTTCATATTTAAATCTATATTAAAACTATCTTTAAACAAGGTGTGGTGGTGCATGTCTTTCAGAGGCAAGTACATCTCTAAATTTGAGGCCAGCCTGGTCTACATAGTGAGCTCCAGGACAGCCAGAACCAGGATAGACAGACCCTATCTCAAAACAAAACAGAACAAAACAACAAATCAAAACAACAACAACAAAAACTATTTCGAATTTTTCTTGGGAGGCTTAAACATTAAGAATAATCTCAATGTTCCTTGCCCAAGGGTGCCTGAATGCAATCCAAGTGCAAAGAGATAGTTCTCATACAATAGTAAAGTGCATTACACACAGCCAAATGTGTGGAGAGAAACCACTTTGGTCTGTCAAGACAAATATATCACCTGCAGGATGAGTGTTTGTACCTCCCTCTGGTAACGCTCAGATATGTCTTCCTTTTCTTTTAGTGTTGCTCTTTTTTTGCTTACTTTAGGATCTAAAATAGAAAACAAAAGTCCATCAAAAACTCTGCCCAACTCTTCTTTCTGCTGCTCAAGTTCAGTTTCCTTTACCTGCAGGAGAAGGAAAGGAAGGAAAAGAAACACACTTGAGACCTGCAGTGCTTGATCCGCAGGCAGAAATCTCCTGAGGGAATTCCGCGGCATTTCACCTGGGTAACTGTATTCGTCTTTGGCAGAATGCTCCTCTGGAGCTGTGAATATTTTCTTAGTACAAGACCAATTTAAACACTTTGGTTATGACATACCACACAATTTTCAAAAGAAAGAGTAACAAACAACAAAAACTGAATGAGGTCACTAGAGCCTGGGAAGGCACAGAGGAGGGGAGATGGGAGGGGATAGCCAATGGGGCACAGGTCCAGCTAGACAGCTGGAGTAACTTCTAATGCTCTCTGGCACAATCGTGTGCCTACGACTGACAACTCTAAGTCTAAAAACAGCTAGAAACAGATACATAGTTCTTATAAAAAGTGATGGCTAAGCTGGGCGGTGGTGGCGCACGCCTTTAATCCCAGCACTCGGGAGGCAGAGGCAGGTGGATCTCTGTGAATTCGAGACCAGCCTGGTCTACAGAGCTAG
>NW_004949099.1:34632449-34634090 GCF_000317375.1 Microtus ochrogaster
GTAGACCAGGCTGGTCTCGAACTCACAGAGATCCGCCTGCCTCTGCCTCCCGAGTGCTGGGATTAAAGGCGTGCGCCACCACCGCCCGGCTAGGGAAAGTTCTAATTGCTTGCATTGGGATTTTCAATTCGACACTGGTGAAAATTTCTAGAACAATGATCACCTGATTTGAAAGCTGAAGGATCATACTGTTCACATACATCGGCAGCCTGGATAGTCTTCTGGAGAATGCTTACCTAAAGCAGAAAAAAAAAGGCACAGAAACAGTCTCAATATGTGTGAAATCGCAGTTTTTAGCCTTAGTTCTACAGATCCAACATTTATAAGTGAAATTGCTCAAAACTGATATAATCATGTAAACACATTACATTTATACAAGAGGCAACATGGACAAAGTAATAATTTTTTTGATAAAATTCAATGTTAATGCAAACTAATTAACAACAAATAAAACCAAAAGGCTACTTAATAAATTCTATTTTGAAAAGTATTCTTTGAGGAAAGTATGGTGGTGCACACCTTTAATCGCAGCACTCGGGAGGCAGAGGCAGACAGATCTCTGAGAGTTCAAGACCAGCCTGGTCCACAAAGTGAATTCCAGGACAGCCAGAGAGAGTTGTTACACAAAGAAATCCTTTCTCAAAAAAGCAAAAAATAAAAATACAACAAACAAACAAGGTGCTCTTTGACAAAGACATTAATAGTAAAAATATGCACAACAGATAAATGTGATAATGCTACAGAGACATTTTTTACAAAAGTGAAAAGGCATCCAAGCAAGGTAGTGTGTCCCCACGATCTTCATATCTGGGTGGCTGAGGCAGGCAGGTGATAAGTCTGAGGCTAGACCAGGGTGCCTACTAAGGTCCAGACTTGCTTGGGCTATCTATTTAGACCTTGTCCCATCCCGTTCAGTCCTCCTTGCAAAACAGGGTTTCTCTATATAGCTTTGGCTATCCTGGAACTTGTTCTGTAGATCAGGGTAGCTTCAAACTCACAGAGATCCTACTGCCTCTGCTTCCTAAGTGCTGGGTTTAAAGTGTGTCTCACCCCCCTGTGTCTTTGATAAATATTACTATTAATTTATAATAATATAAAAAGTTTTAAAAAATTAAGCACTGAAATCTCTTCTTCACAAAGACTACCTCTGCTTTTTTCTCTAATATCAGCAAAAACATCTGTCCCTCTAAGCTTTAGTCTTCTTTTTGTCCTTCTCTGTGTAGTGCTGGGGATGATCCAAGAGCCTCACACTCCCTAGGCAAAAACTCTGCCACTGAGATATGGCCCAACCCTAGGTTTTAAGTTTCATTTTTTTCTTAATCAAAAAAAGTATACATATATTTATAAATAATGCTTTAATTTGGAATTAAAACATACAATGAAAACAAATAAACACATTTCTGAGTGTTTTCAAATTCCTGTAAGGCTACTCCTTAAGAATCAGGGACAGGCCAGGTAGTAGTGGCACATGCTTTTAAACCCAAACTCCAGCCGGGCAATGGTGGCGCACGCCTTTAATTCCAGCACTCAAAGGCATAGAAAATGTTTTCAACCTTTAATCCCAGCACTTGGGAGGCAGAGGCAGGTGGATCTCTGTGAGTTCGAGACCAGCCTGGTCTACAGAGCTAGTTCCAGGACAGG
>NW_004949099.1:34634205-34635791 GCF_000317375.1 Microtus ochrogaster
AAAAAAAAAAAAACCCGCACTCCAGAGGCAGAGAGGTCTCTCTAAGTTAGTTCAAAGCCAGCCTGTTCTACACAGTGAATTCCAGGACAGTCAGGACTACACAGAAAAACCCTGTCTCAAAAAACTGAAAACCAAAAATAATAAAATCAGGGACAACAGGAATTCTGAGTTTTCAAAATTATGATGCTTTAATTATATTTCTTTTTTTTTCTTTCTTTTTTTTTTTTTTTCGGTTTTTCGAGACAGGGTTTCTCTGTGCCTTTGGTGCCTGTCCTGGAACTAGCTCTTGTAGACCAGGCTGGCCTCGAACTCCCAGAGATCCGCCTGCCTCTGCCTCCCGAATGCTGGGATTAAAGGTTAATTATATTTCTAATGATCTTCACAATCCCTATTTTGAAGAGCAAAATTTCTTGTTTAAAGAAGAAAATGTAAGACACCTAGTCTACAGAGAAAGTTCTAGGACAACCAGGGCTACACAGAGAAATCCTGTTACAAAAAAAAAGAAAAAGTACCAAGTTTAGTACCACCGATAAAGAACTAAACACGAAAGCATAATTTAAAATTCAGGTCTCCCTGAAATGACATGTGGGACTAACTGGCTCATTTTACACTGGAAATGTGTTATACCTTGAGAGAGTATTCACAGATTTCCTTTAATATTTTTAATTTATTTTTTATTTTTTTTAATATTTATTTATTTATAGTGTATACAATATTCTGTCTCTGTGTATGCTTGCTGGCCAGACCATTACAGATGGTTGTGAGCCACATGTGGTTGCTGGGAATTGAACTCAGGACCTTTGGAAGAGCAGGCAATGCTCTTAACCTCTGAGCCATCTCTCCAGCCCCAATATTTTTAATTTATTTATTTTATGTGTATGATCGTTCTGCCTGCAAGTACACATCTAAGAGTGTGTCTGATCCCCTGGAACTGGAGTAACAGATGGTTGTGAGCTGCCATGTGGGTGCTAGGAATCAAACCTGGGTCCTCTGGAATAATAGCATGTGTTCTTTTTCAGTTTGATTTTTCGAGAAGGGTTTCTTTGTAGCTTTGGAGCCTCTCCTGGAACTCGCTCTGTAGACCAGGATGGCCTCAAACTCAGAGATTCCCCTGTCTCTGCCTCTCAAGTGCTAGAATTAAAGGTGTGCGCCACCGCTGCCCAGCTTGGCATGTGTTCTCAAATGCTGAGTCATCTCTCCAGCTCTTCACAGGCTTCTTGGGGTGTTTTGTTTTGTTTTTGAGACAGGGTTTCTCTGTGTAGCTTTGCTGTCTGAAACTGATTCTGTAGACCAGGCTGGCCTCAAACTCAGAGAGATCTACCTGCCTCTGGCTTTCAAGTCTTGGGATTAAAGGGTACACCACCACCCACAGCATGGTTTCTTTATTACAGACAGTGTCCTCCCTGTATGTAAGCCTTCAGGCCAGAAGTGGACATCGATCCTGTTACAGATGGTTGTGAGCCACTATGTGCTTGCTGGGGAATTGAACTCAGGACCTCTTAACCTCTGAGCCATTTCTCCAGTCCCCTAGTATGGTTTCTTTTTCTTTTTTTTTTTTTTTTTTGGTTTTTCGAGACAGGGTTTCT
>NW_004949099.1:34636881-34642683 GCF_000317375.1 Microtus ochrogaster
TCTGTAGACCAGGCTGGTCTCGAACTCACAGAGATCCACCTGGCTCTGCCTCCCGAGTGCTGGGATTAAAGGCGTGTGCCACCATCGCCCGGCTTTTGTTTTTTTTTTTTCAACACAGGGTTTCTCTATAGCTTTGGAACCTGTCCTGGAACTCTCCCTGTAGACCAGCCTGGCCTCAAACTCACAGAGATCGCCTGTCTCTGCCTCCCAAGTGCTGGGATTAAAGGTGTGTGCCACCACCTCCTGGCTTGAACCAGAGCTTTAATACAAAATGTAAGTGAGCCACCCCCAATTAAATGTTTTCCTTTATAAGAGTTGCCATGGTCATGGTGTCTCTTTACAGCAAAAGAAACCCTAACTAAGACACTACTTAAACACTCTATAACTAAGTTATATTCCCAGCTTCTGATGTTTTAAAAATGATTATAACCAGGTTGGAGAGAAGTTTCAGTGGTTAAGAGCACTGGTTGCTCTTCAGGAAGACCAGGGTTCAGTGCTTCAGTGTGAGCATCTACATGGCAGCTCACAGCTCACAGCTGTCTCTAACTCCTGTTCCAATGGATTCAATTCCCTTAGCCAGGAAGTGGTGGCGCACACCTTTAATCCCAGCCCTCGGGAGGTAGAAGCAGGTGGATCTTTGTGAGTTCGAGGTCAGCCTGGTCTACGGAGTGAGATCCAGGATAGAGAAACCCTGTCTCAAAAAAACTAAAAAAAGCCGGGCGGTGGTGGCGCACGCCTTTAATCCCAGCACTCGGGAGGCAGAGGCAGGCGGATCTCTGTGAGTTCGAGACCAGCCTGGTCTAAAAAGATTATGGTCATAAAAGATTATGACCACAAGTTAAAAATGAAAAAGATCAATCTATACCTCAGCGCCAGCTATTAAACATTAGGTATTTCAATTTGAGAATCCAGAGAAGGGGCTTGGGAATAATTTCCTGGCTGTTTCTAGAAGGGAACTGCAGTGGGTCTTTTCTTTGGCAGTAAGGAACATAGCCTGCTCATGGCTCACAGCTCAGTCTCCCTTCAGAACTGCCCAAAAAGAAAGGGAATTGCTTCCCTCTGCTTATGACTCCCACTCCTCAGGGACAGTCTGCATTTAGTGCCTTCTCAGTGGGGCTCAGGGGGAACAAGAATCCATTCTCTAGCTGGGCAGTGGTGGCACAGGCCTTTAATCCCCAGAACTCGGGAGGAAAAGGAGGCAGAGGTAGGTGGATCTCTGTGAGTTCAAGGCCATCCTGGTCTACAAGAGCTAGTTCCAGGACAGGCTCTAAAGCTAAAGAGAAACCCTGTTTCGAAAAAAAAAAAAAAAAAAAAAAAAAAAGAATCCCTTCTCTTCGCCTCAATTCAGATGGCTCTGAAAAGCCATTCAGCTTCAGAGCCCCCATGTGTTGGCTGGGACCTGCTGAAACCACAAACATTCTGGAAAGTCTTCACTTTGTATCCCAAGGCACCCAACCCAACACAGTTAATGTCAGGAACAGTCCAAGGAAATAAACTCTGAAAAGGGACTTCTTCAGAGCTAAGGACAGAGAGGTGATATTTGTAGAACATCCTGTTCCTGAGGGGAGCAGTGGGGACAGTTTAAACAATTAGAAAAATCAAGAAAGAAATGAGACTGAGGGCTGTACCACTGTTCTCCTCCAAAATAAAACGAAAAACATGAACAAAAGTCCATAGTCTTTGGCCAGCACAAGGACTCAGGAAGTTACTGAGCTCCTGGTACAAACTTGGCATCTGAGTTCAGCCCCTGAAACCTATGGTGAAAGGGGAGAACTGATTCAACAGTTGTCTCCTTCACAAATGCATATATACCATGGCACACGTGGACCAGCTTGCATGCTTTTCTCTCACATCCACGTCACAGTAAGAAACAAAATAAACAAACGAACAAAAAAAATTACACCAGGCATTGTGATGCATGCCTTTCATCCCAGTACCGGGGAGGCAGAGACAGATAAAATAGCTCTCTGTGAGCTGGAGGTCAGCTTGGTCTACGCAGCAAGTTTTAGGCCAGCAAGACAACATAAAAATCCAATTTTCTAGACGATAAGCTGAAGAAGAGCCTGAGCTCCCAGGAGACAAGACTGCGTGCCTCAGAAAAGTGCCAATGGCCATTTCTTCTAGGCACGCTGTGGAAGTACAAGAGTCAGGCATTTCAAGGACTGCTGGATTTAGGGTCTCAGAAGACACTGTTACCTGGTAACCCGAAGCACTGTCATAGCACAAGGCATAAGGGAACCATTCTAGTAATCAAATTTGCTCAGATGTAGTTCACAGTAGGTCACACACTTGGTAGTTGGCACAACTTCCAAGTTAGTTTTTTTTGTTTTGTTTTGTTTGTTTTGTTTTTGTCTTTTGAGGTAAGCCAATGGGAAACTTCTCAAACCAGCCTTTCTTATTGGTCAATATGACAAAAAAAGATTAAAGATCCTAGAGGAAGGGTAAACAAAATCTCTATTTCATTCATCAGTATGACCTGTACAAGAACAAATGGATTCTGGAGAACTACTTTCAGTGCTGGATGTGTCTTTGCTAGAACAGACTAATGGGGTAAATGCCTTATTGTCCACCCCAGAAGAAGAAAGCAGTTCCACGCACAAAGAGGTAGGCAAGAGTATGCTTCAAAGTCACTCCGTAGGTGGTGGTAATACTTTTACTGTTTAGCAGTACACAATAAATTTACTAGTGATGACATACTAGGTTATTTCACATGAACAAAACACAGGAAAGATTTTAGGGCATGCCAGGACATTATCTCCAAAGCATAAGACATGTGGCAACAGACATGACCACACACATTTGTAATCCTAGTGTGCTGGGAAAGTAAATAAGAAATTCTAGGCCAGCCTCGACTCGATCCAGTCTAAAAACAAACAACCAAACAAACAAAAAGCTGTGATGATGCCTGCGTAGCAGGAATACTACATGGCAACTTGAGTATGATCCTCAGCATCCTCGTAAAAAGTGAGTCTGGTAGTGTGCACACCTGCCAACCCAGTCTGGGGAGGTGGGAACAGAAGGATGCTGGAGATCTTGTCTCCAGCTAGTCTAGCAGAATCGGAGCGTTTCAGGCTCTGTGAGAGACATCCTGTCTCAAAATGAGACTGAAGGCTTGAGAAATGCTCAGTGGTTAGAGTACCGACTATTCCTGCAGACATCCCAGGTTTGATTCTCAGCATCCACTAGGCAGCTCACGACCACCTGTAACCCCAGATCCAGGGTATCCCATGCTCTTTTCTGGTTTCTGCAACACACACACACACACACAGACAGACAGACAAAGCATTCATACCCATAAAATATTTTGCTAAGTATTCTTCTTTTTTTTGTTTTGTTTGAGACACGGTAGTTTCACTGTCTAGGAACTCACTTTGTAATCCAAGCTGATTTTGAACTGGCTCCAAGAGCTGATATTAAAGACATGTGCCACCATCCCTGCTAAATTATTTTTATTTTTTTTTATTTATTTTGGTTTTTAAATAAATAGATATTTAAAATATGATGGAGAACCGAGGAAAACACCTGATGTCAGTCATTGATTTGCACACTCATACACACTCATCCCATACATGTGTGTTCACACATTTGCACACATACACCCCAACCAAGAAAAATTAATCCAGTGCCTAAACTTAAAGAAAACATGAAGGAGAGCCGGGCGGTGGTGGTGCACACAGAGAAACCCTATCTCAAAAAATCAAGAAAAAGAAAAAGAAACACGGGGGAGGACTGGAGAGATGGCTCAGTGGTTAAGAGCATTGCCTGCTCTTCCAAAGGTCCTGAGTTCAATTCCCAGCAACCACATGGTAGCTTACAACCATCTGTAATGTGGTCTGGTGCTCTCTGCTGGACTGCAGGCATACACACAGACAGAATGTTATATATATAATAAATAAATAAATATTTTAAAAAAACACCATGCAAATAAAATAAAAATCACAAAATAAATAAATAAATAAATAAAAAGGACTACTGGGGGTATAAACTCAGCAGTAGAATACCTATCTAGAATGTGTGAGGCCCCAGGTTCAAGTCCCAATATTAAAACAAAACATACAACAACCCCAAATAAGCCAAATAAATAACAGTATTAAGAAAAGTAAGTCTCCCTCCCCCTTTGGAAATACCCTGCACAAATGGATCTATCTGTTCATGATAGCCATCTCCCATGAACTAATGTCTTCTTCAAGAATCACCGGGGAGGGGTCCTGGAGAGATGGCTCAGAGGTTAAGAACACTGACTGCTCTTCCAAAGGTCCTGAGTTCAACTCCCAGCAACCACATGGTGACTCATAACTATCTGTAATTAGATCTGGTGCCCTCTTCTGGTGTACAAGCAGAACACTGTGTACATAATAAATAAATAATCTTTTAAAAAAAAAGAATAACTGGGGGCTGGTGAGTTGGCTCAGTGGGATAAAGGCACTTGCCATGCAGGAGAAAACCAAGTGCCCAAGGTTGTCCTCTGACCTCTACACTGAGCTCTACTGCATTATGTACACCACACACAAATATCAGGTCCACATACACAATAATAAAGAAAATAAAGTTATTTTTAAAGGCATTATGACTGGATAAAGGCTTTCTCTCCCAAGTTTATGACTTCTTCATGAGGACAGTCTGTACTCAACAACTGATCAATACCAAGACACAGAAGTCTGAATCCGCTGCCTTTGAAAGACACACAGAGTCCTGGAGCTTGCAGTGGGGCTGGCCTCTGTAACCACCCTACCACAGTTCTAATGTGCCACTGCTATCTTTTCTAAGAACCCTCCTAGTAACTGCCTTTCAGGTAAATCTCTCCTCAAAGTTTGCTTCCTGGGGACACAACCAAAGAGAACTCCGGTAGATAGATGTCATCATTTTAAGTGTAACGCAGAGTTAAAATTCTGACACTTCCCTCCTTCTGTTCAGTACCTGATTCTTAGTCGGTCATTTTCTGAGTAGAGTCGTAAAACATGTTCCCGCTCCTGGAAGAGGCAAACCTGCATATCACTCAGGGCTTTCTGCAACTCAGCAATCTCTTCCTCCCTCTGCTGCAAATTCCATTCAAGTTTATGCTGCAAAAAACCCAACAGAGTAGTTGAAAACATATTGGGTTTCAAAGGAAACCTCAGTGGATATGGAGAAGTCTGCTTATGTAGGAATATTCCTGACAGCTTTACCAGCACAGACTCAAGTGGCAGCACCAGGCTGTGCACACATTTGACCTAAAGAGCAACAGAATGAGATGGAGGTTCAGCCCGGTGGCAAGCAGGCAGGAAGCCCTAGGTTCTAGCACTGAAAGGAAGGAAGGAAGGAAGGAGGAAGGGCAAGAGGGAAAGAGGTAGGGACAAAGCTACAGGACTAGTGTGACTGGAGATCACACACTGATGACAACGCCTTCCTTTCACACACCAGCACCAAGAATACCGTATGTCTCACCGGTTCTCTGTGTGTCCGTGCGTGTGCATGGAGGTACATGTGTAACCCAGAAGTTGTTGGGTGCCTTTTCCATCGCGCCACCAACTTATTATTTGAGACAGGATCTCTCATTAAACTGTGAGCTCAGAGCCGGGCGGTGGTGGCGCACGCCTTTAATCTTAGCACTCGGGAGGCAGAGGCAGGTGGATCTCTGTGAGTTCGAGACCAGCCTGGTCTACAGAGCTAGAACGAGATCTGGTGCCCAGAACACTATATACATAATAAATAAATTTTAAAAAAAATTAAAAAAAAAACTGGCCGGGCAGTGGAGGCGCCCGCCTTTAATCCCAGCACTCGGGAGGCAGAGGCAGGCGGATCTCTGTGAGTTCGAGACCAGCC
>NW_004949099.1:34642783-34649425 GCF_000317375.1 Microtus ochrogaster
AAAAACCAAAAAAAAAAAACAAAAAAAAAAACTGTGAGCTCAGAAATTGAGCAAAGCTTGGTCAGTGGGCTCCAGGATCAGGATCCTCCTGTGTGGGAATCTCTCCCCCTTCTCACCTGCCCTTCACAGGCTTCTCTGTAGAGGTCTAACTTCTTCAACAGCTCCTCATTTTCTGCCTCACAGTTAGCCATCTTCTTCTGATAATACTCCAGAAGCTCCTGCGAAGGGCAAAGGACGGCCAGACGATCCTCGATTGAAGGGAGCGGAGTTGACTCCACTGAGTCTGCCATTTTCTTCCACCTATGGGGCTCACTGAAGCCAGAAGCAGCACCACGTTTGGAAGCAATTGTTATTCTATGTGAAATCAGAAAGCATGGAATAAATCCTCTTGTAAATATAACACTTGTAACCTGATCAATGTAGCAAGTTCTAGGCCAGCCAGGGCCACATAATGTGACTCTGTCTAAAGGAAAATCTAAAAACAAGCACCTCCCCATAAAAAGAACCAAGCAAACAAACAATAGTTAATTCAAAAGAGAAACTGGGTAGAAATCCTCTTATGAAAACCAATCTAGTTTGGCATTCTAAAATTTACAATATATGGGGCTGGATAAAAAGACTCCGCAGTTCAGAGCACTCACACTCAATGAGTCCTGGCATTTCCACAGAGAGGCAAGGTTTTTGTTCTGATTGAGACGGGGTCTCTCCAAGTAGCTCTTGCTGTTCTGGAACCAGGCTGGCCTCAAGTTCAAGAGACCCACCATCCTCTGCCTCCTGGGATTAAAGGTGTGCCACCAGCATTGTAAAACTATTTTATTTTATTTTATTTTTTTAAAGATTTATTTATTATGTATACAGCATTCTGTCTGCATGTACGCCTGCAGGCCAGAAGAGGGCACCAGATCTCATTACATGTGGTTGTTGGGAATTGAACTCAGGACCTCTGGAAGAGCAACCAGTGCTCTTAACCTCTGAGTCATCTCTCCAGCCCCTATTAAACTATTTTAAACTCTAGATTCAGAATAAGAATAGAGAACTAGGGACTTGGCTCCAAGGTGACCAAAAAAAGGAGAAACAACGGTCGTGCCAAAAAGGGCCACGGCCACGTGCAACCAATTCGCTGCACTAACTGCGCCCACCTGGTGTGTGCCCAAGGACAAGGCCATTAAGAAGTCCGTCATTCGGAACTTCGTAGAGGCGGCTGCCATCAGGGAAGTACCCGAAGCAAGTGTCTTTAACACTTATGTGCTCCCCAAACTCTAGGTAAAGCTGCATTACTGTGTGAGCTGTGCTATTCAAGCAAGGTAGTCAGGAATCTATCTCAGGAAGCTCGGAAGGACAGAACACCCCCACCACGATTTAGACCGCTCATGCTGCACCACGACCTCCACCAAAGCCCATGTGAAGACGTGGCTTCATAAAGACAGAAGAAAACACCTTGGAAAAATAGTGGGATTTACACTTTATGTAGCAAAAAAAAAAAAAAAAAAAAAAAAAAAAAAATTGGGTGGTGGTGGTGCAGGCCTTTAAATGCGTCACTCAGCAGGCAGAGTTCAAGGCCAGTCTGGTCTACGGAGTGAGCTAGTTCCAGGACAGACTCCAAAGCTACACAGAGAAACCCTGTCTCAAAAAACAAAACAAAACAAAAAATAGAGAACTGAGGTTTAGGAAGTATGCTGTCCCTGGAGCTCCTACACTGACTGGATGAAACCTACAGAAGTATTGATTAGTTAACTTAAAAACAAGCAAATATCTTACTTTCTGCAGACGGGTGTGTGTGTCGGAGTAAAGTTCATTCTGCCTTACTTGCACCTATCAAAGACACAAAATTGATAATGAGGGCCAGGAAGAGTTTAAAAAAATACACACACACAACACACACGCGCTATACAGCTTGGGTCCCTCCTCAACATTACTGTATTTGACTCCCGAAGGGAATGTAGTATTTAGACCAACACTAGGTATATTAACTGCTTCTCCAACTTGTAATTAAAGAAAAAAAAACTTTTTTCAAATATTTATTTTTTATTTCTTTTTCTTTTATGTACCTTGGTGTTTTGCCATGGATGTCAGGTCCCCTGGAACTGGAGTTATAGACAGCTGTAAGCTACCATGTAGGTGCCTGGAGTTGAACTCAGGTCCCCTGGGAAAGCAGTCAGTGATCTTAACCACCGAGCCATCTCTTCAGCCCCCAAAACTTTTATAAGATTTATCTTATTTTTATGTGTATGGATGTATTTCTGTACGTGTGTATGTATATATGTATGTGCAGCACATGGGTGCTTGGTGCCCGAAGAGGTCAGAAAAGGGTATCACATGTCTTGGAACTAGAGTTAATAGAGGGCTGTAAGTCACCATATAGGTGTGGGGAAACAAACTGAGGTTGTCTACAAATTAACAAGGGATCTTAGCTACTTAACCAACTCCCTAGTCTCTGCCTTATTATAGCATCATCATCATCATCATCATCATCATCATTATTTGAAACAAGGTCTTTCAATGAATCTGGAGTTCACATATTATTATTTGAAACAAGGTCTTTTAACATAGGCTAGCCAGCCAATAGGTTTCGGGGATCTGCCTTTCTCAGAAAAGCACATTCACCAATGCTTCCTTCCCTCCTCCCCTCTCACTTCTTCAGTCGACCTGAACTGGGGTTACTATTATAAACAGCTGTGCAAGGCTTTTTCACGGGTGCTGAAGATCCAGCCCCTGGGCTTCCTGCTTGGAAGGCAGGCACTTTGCCGGCTGAACTGTCTTACCCTTGTGGGATTTTTGTTGTTGTTGTTTTCATTTTGTTGGTTTGAGAAAGGATCTAGCCAGGGTTGGAGAGATGGCTCAGTGGTTAAGAGCATTGACTGCTCTTCTAGAGGTCCTGGGTCCAATTCCCAACACCCACATGGCAGCTCACACATGTCTGTAACTTCAGTTCCAGGGGACCTGACACCCTAACACAGACACACCTGTAGACAAAACACTAATGGACATAAAATAAAAATAAATTTTAAAAAAAGAAAGAAAGAAACAAAGGATCTAGCTATGTAGCCCTGGCTGTCCTGGAACTCTCTCTGTAGGCCAGGCTGGCCTTGAACTCAAGAGATCCGCCTGCCTCTGCCTCCCAACTGGGATTAAAGGCCAAGATGTTGTGTATGTGTGTCTGTCTGTGTGTGTCTGTAGGTTGGAGGGCAACCTAAGGAGTAAGCTTTCTTCCTCCACGACTCAGCTATCAGGATCAAGCGCAGGTAGTCAGGACTAGCAGCAAGCACCTTAACCTGCTAAGCCATATATATGTAACCTGCTCTAGTAATTTTTTTCAAATATATCTATTTTATTCAATTTTATGGCTGTTTTGACTGCATGTATGTCTGTGCACTAGGTAGATGTATGCCTGGTGCCCTAGGAGGCCAGACAATTGTGAGTTGTCACGTGGCTGCTGGGAAGCCAACCCAGGTCCCTGGGAAGAGCAGGAGTGTTCTCAGGCACTGAAGCATCTCTCCTGGCCCTGTCTAATGATTTTAAGAGAAGGATAGGCCACTCCTTTTCTTGACTCTCCTACCTAGCCTAAGTAACCAGAGTTACATGATGATAGATAATCCTTTGTCAAGAGAAAACAAAGACTTGTAAATTGCTCAGCCTTAAACATTAAATAAAGCCTAGAATTCAGAACTGTCTACATTTAAGACTCAAACCTCTCTCCTGACTTATTTCTATCTCCTTCTCTAAACAAATTCTATTTCTACAAAATGTTCTTTTTGGTTTGTTCTTGAGACAGGATCTCACTATGCAGCCTTGGCTGGCCTGGAACTATGTAAACCAGGTTGTTCTAAAATGCATAGAGATCTGCCTGCCTCTGCCTCCTGAGACCTGGGATTAAAAGCCTGTACACCATGCCAGACCCGCATAATGTTCTTCGCTCTATGCTTCTGATCATGAGCTTCCTGGAATCTGAAGTATATCTCCTCTGCAATTCTAGTAAATTTACTTAACCAAGACTATTCTCTATCTATACACAAAATTTATCTTAAATTCTATTTCCTTTATCTCTTTCCTGACTTTTTTCCACTCAAAATGATCTAGCAAGTCAACTGTGGTGGCTTGTATCAGTAAAACCTAGCAGCGGGGAGATCGCCCAAAAACTGAGAGCAGCCTAGAGTATAAAGTTAAGTTCCAGGCAAGCCTAGGCTACAGAGCAAGGCCTTGTCTCAAATAAACAACAACAAAAACCCACAAAATGATCTGTCAAGCTGGGCAGTTACGGTGCACACCTTTAATCCCAGCACTTGGGAGGCAGAGGCAGGCAGCTCTCTGGTGAGTTTAAAGCCAGTCTGGTGCACAAAGAGAGTTCCAAGACTCTGTTACACAGAGAAACCCTGTCTTGGAATCACACACACACACACAAATGATCTGTCAGAATGACCTAACAACCACAGCTTATATACTTGTTCTTCAGCACTTGGAAGGCTGCCTGGACAGGAGTACTGCCATGAGACCAGTCTGGTGTACATAGCTAATTCCAAGCCCATCTGGGCTGCAGAGTAAGATCCCATCTCAAAAAGCAGAAATAAACAAAAAGTCAAAAACAGGGGCTGGAGAGATAGATGGCTCAGAGGTGAAGAGCACTGGTTGCCCTCCTAGAGGGCTAGAGTTCAATTCCCGGCAACCTCATGGTGGCTCACAACCATCTATAATGAGATGTGTCCTCTTCTGGCATGCAGGTATGCACAGGTAAAAAAAATCATATACATAATAAATCAGTCTTTTTAAAAAATCAAAAACAAATGTTTTCACTGAAAAGTGGTTGTATTTAAAGTTCTACTATGGCCGGGCGGTGGTGGCGCAGGCCTTTAATCCCAGCACTCGGGAGGCAGAGGCAGGCGAATCTCTGTGAGTTCTAGGGCAGCCTGGTCTACAAGAGCTAGTGCCAGGACAGGCTCCAAAGCTACAGAGAAACCCTGTCTCGAAAAACTAAAAAAAAAAAAAAAAAAAAAATTTTGGGTTTTTTTTTTTTTTTTTTTTTTTTTTTTTTTTTTTTTTTTTTTTAGTGGGTTTCTTTTTTGGAGGTGTAAGAGGTCGAATTCAAGGCCACGGTCACGCTAAGCAAACACTCTACGTACTGGCCACAAACCTGTCCCGAAAAATGTTGCATTTACTCGCAAACTACTTTCTGAAGTACTGCTATTATCTTTTATTTTACAAACGAGGAAATCGAAGCTTACTGAAGCGGGAGGGAAGGGAAGCCGGAACTCAATCTGTCTCCAGGACGTCTGGATGCTGTTCTCCCGCAAATTCACTCAGTTTTTGACCAGATCTTAGCCCCCTTGTTATTAAAGCTCTCCGCGTCCCAGAGACCTCTCCTTTAGCAGACAAACTTTCCATGGCTGGTCCCCAAGTCACCTAAGGAGCCCAGGTTTAGTCTTCTGTTGCTCCTTTCCGCACTGATTACGAACGCTTTTATCCCATCAGGTTTTCTTTCTTCCCGACGTCTGTCCTAAAATCCCTTCACCTTTATCCCCAAATCCACACTCACCAAACACTAATCCTTGGCATCCGACAAAGCAACCGAAAAACAACTCAAATCAGCGAGCGTCGACAAAATCCTACCAATCGCTCGCTAGCTTAGGCGGCCTTTTGGGTTACGCACCAATAGGACGGTTGTTCACCCAGCAGCCCTTCCCATCTTGCCTTGCGCCTCACTGGGGCGAGGTTCCTGGGAAGTGTAGTTTTTCACCTGCACATGGTGTTGTGCATAGGCAGGATGGGGGGGAGTAGCTCTTGGCTGTTAGAACTCTCTGAATTTGACAACTTGGGCTAAACTCACTTAACTGTTTTTCTCTAATGAAATCTGATGTATAAATGACATACATAATCACGGAGTGTATCACAGGAATACCTCAAGAGTGTCTTGTAAATATTGTCATTTGACATAACCTTCGATTTCGTTCCAAATGAACCTGAGAAAACTTTCACAAACCATATGGAGTTGTACAAGCCTGTGATCCTAATACCTGGGAAGGAGAATAAAAAGGTTGAGGAGTTCAAGGTCATTCTCCACCAAATAACAATTTTGAGCCATTGGTTACCTAAGCACCTGAATCAGAAAGCCAAAACAGGAGGAAGAGAGAAATTTGGAGGCCTAGATGTGGGGTTCAATGTCTTCAATCAAGGGATTACATATTCAAAAGTTATGTCTAGCTGGCCTCATTTAAACATTAGAAGGATAGATGAAGAGCTGAGAGCCCATATCTGGGGGTGGGGCTCAAAACAAAAGAGGATATATAAAAGGACTAATGCTGCAATGCCTGGTAGTGTTGGAGAGTATCATTTTCAGGTGTGTGAGTTTTGTTTATGCGGCACTTGTTTAACTCAGAAGCTGTGATTCTTTTTTCACAGTCAAGTTCACAAGTTTATCTCTAGATGATTCTAGAACTGGTCAAACTGACTATTTGATATTAACCACCACAGGCTCAGTATTTTTTTTCTGTCTTTTTCTTCATAAATACAGAAAACAGAAAATAGGAATTTTTTTTTTTTAGCTTAAAAAACTAAAAGAGGGCCGGGCGGTGGTGGCGCACGCCTTTAATCCCAGCACTCGGGAGGCAGAGGCAGGCGGATCTCTGTGAGTTCGAGACCAGCCTGGTCTAC
>NW_004949099.1:34649525-34652485 GCF_000317375.1 Microtus ochrogaster
CCTGTCTCGAAAAACCAAAAAAAAAAGAAAAAAAAAAAAAACTAAAAGAGGTCTCACGAACATTTTTTCCCCTGAAGTATAAAAACAGAGTGCTCAGACCAAGGACGATACCGCAAGCCTGGGCCTCGCAGGGACTCTATCAGTAGCTGTTCTGGAAGGGCAGGATGCTCCACCAGGGAAACAGATCTCCTCTCAAATTGGGGGGAAAGCAGGAAGACCAGTCACGAAACACTCCTTCCTCCAGCTCCAAACTGAGAAAGAGAGCAGCATCCCCCACCCCCAGCTTTCTGGGTCTGATGCCCTTTACCTGGCATTTACCAAAACCCATCCAACTTAGTCCCTAACGAAAGTCAGAAGGTGCCCAAAGTTTGCTGGGAGGGCGAGAGGCTGGTGTGACACCAAACAGATCTTTATCTGAAGCCATGATTGGTGCCATTTCTTGCTGTTTGTTTGCTAGCCTGTTCTTCCAGCTGCAGGGCCAGTCGCAGGGCCTTGCTGACTTCTCGCCAGGCCTAGAAGTGCTTGGTCGGCTGCGCCAGGGCAGATTCTGCTTTGTTCGCAACCGCAACGGTCTCCAAATCATAGTCTGGCTGATTTGTCATCACCGAGAGCTCAGGTCACCTTGGTCCTTGCTGTTTGATCTCCCTAAGCTCCTCGGTGCCTCTCTCTTCCAGCTCCCTGATCTGAGTCAGGGCTTCATTATAGCTGAACAACTGGGAAGACAGTTCCTCTACTCCCTTGAAGAAATTGACTGCCAGCCGGGCGGTGGTGGCGCACGCCTTTAATCCCAGCTCTCGGGAGGCAGAAGCAGGCTGATCTCTGTGAGTTCGAGGTCATCCTGGTCTACAAGAGCTAGTTCCAGGACAGGAACCAAAAAGCTAAGGAGAAATCTTGTCTCGAAAATCCAAAAAAAGAAAAAGAAAAAAGAAAAAGAAAAAAGAAATTGACTGCCAGCAAGGTCCCATTAGAACCGGCCTCCATCTCTTCGGTTTCCATTTGAATTGGCTGCTCTCCACTGGATCTACTGTGGGGCTCAGCTCCTTGACTCTGTCTGCTTAACTCAGCGGGTTTAAGTATAGTCACAGAAGCTTACACCTGGTGAGATCACGGCCCTCGTGCAAATCCTTGAGTTCTCGCCAGCACCTGTGTCAGCTTGTTCTCGTGGGATGGGGTGTGAGCCTTGTTCTGTCCCAGAGCCCTGCTGCACTCCTTCAGAGCTAGGAGAGACTTGTTAATCTCTGCACCCTCCATGCGAGTCAGCACTAGAAAGTCTCAGCTCCTCGTTCATTCCCTGCCAGATCCACCAAAGAGAATTTACCATGTAATCTCCCTTTGGCTCGAAGAAGAATCTGGAAGCAGGCTTGGGAGCGGGAGGAATTGGAGGTGACAAAGGTTTGTCCAGAAGTCCTACAGGCACTGCCCATGCTGCTCATCATGAACACAGTTGACCAGGTAAGTACTCCTACAGTCCCACAACCTGCACCTGCTGCTTGCTGAAGCTGTGATTCTTCGCCTGTCTAAAACACCTGATGGTCTAATTAATAAGAGCTGAACAGCCAATAGCGAGGTAGGAACAAGGACAGGTGGGGCTGGCAGGCAGAGAGAATATATTAGAGGAGACCCGAGGAAAAGGGACAAGAAGGAGGAACAAGAGAACAAGTACAGGAGGAACCTAGGAGCCAGCCACCCAGCCATCCAGTCATCCAGTCACCCAGCCACCCAGCCACCCAGGTACCCAGCCAGGCTCAGAGTAAGAAGGAAAATAGGACGTACAGAAGAAAGATAAAAGCCCAAAGGCAAAAGGTAGTGGGGATAATTTAAGATAAGAAAAGCTGGCTAGAAACAAGCCAAGCTATGGCCAGGCATTTATAAGTAAGAATAAGTCTTCTTCGTGTGTGATTTATTTGGGAGATGGGTGGCCGGCTCTCCAAAAAAACCAAAATAATAAAAGTCCCACAATATGGTAGCATTGCCTTAAACTTTAGAAAGCTTAAAATTTGAAGCTTTCATGTCCATGTCAAGTTCAATTGTTGGGCCCTAAAGCCCCACCAAGGAGGAGGTCGCTCCAAGAGGCATCCTCAGCACGGTTGATGCAATATCAAGAGGAATTTTTGTTCTGCCACGGCAGAGGTCCCTCAGCCTTGAGAGGAGAAGGACCCCTGCTTTGTCTATTACAAACTCTTTTAAAGGAAAAAAAACCCCACAAAATCAAGGAGGGAGTAATACAGAATCAAAGAGAAAGTCCAGAAATCATTTGTCAACTATTTTGACTAGTTCATTCAACGGTCAGCTAACTCTACTTGATCAATGTTATGGCCATTACAAGGAGGAACACCTGCAGGTTGTCTCACCCCAGTTCCAGGGTCCGGGTCTATTGAAGAAAGACTACAATGGGGATGGAAAGTACCCAAAGCTCCAGTGCACGCGTGGTTGGTTACCAGGGTCCTGGTTCCCAGGAAGAGGGGTGCAGTAATGCTAAGGTGGCCCAAAGTCTTTCACAATGATTCACTGGTAAGTAAGCTACACATTTTCAATGTGATATTTCAAATGACATCGTTTTTTTAATTCATGCCACAGGAAAGGATAAAGGGAAGGGTTATAGTTTTTCATCTCTATTAGTCTTTTGATTAGTCCTTGTGAAATTCTTGGAGTCAGGCTGGAGTGAGGAGTACAGTTCAGAGGCAGAATACTTGTTTACTATTCGGTGTTCATTATTCCTGAAGCCCTAAGTTCAGTCCCAGTTTCTAGCCAATCAATGAGCAAACAAGCAAATAATCATTAAAATGTGTTTTGGATCAAGGGTGATGGGCTATGACTTTTTGTTTGTTTTAAAAAAGGGTTTCTTTGTCTATCCCTGTCCTATGTCGACCAATCTGATCCCAAACTTACATAGATCTGCCTGCCTATGCCTTGCAGATGCCTGGCGCTCTCTCTCTCTGTGTTTGTGTGTGTGTGTGTGT
>NW_004949099.1:34652818-34659886 GCF_000317375.1 Microtus ochrogaster
GGTTGCTGGGAATTGAACTCAGGACCTCTGGAAGAGCAGCCAGTGCTCTTAACCTCTGAGCCATCTCTCCAGCCCTTTTTTTTTTTTTTAATTTTTTTTTGTTTGTTTTGTTTTTGAGAAAGGGTCTCACCGTGTAGCCAGGCTAGTTCTGAAGTTGCTATAATAAGACCAGGCTAGCCTAGAAGTCACAGAGATCCTACTGCATCTACCTCCCAAACTCTGGGATGCAAGGCAAATACCCAGCATACACACAGACACAAAAGTAACAATTTCTTCTTTGCATATGGGAAGTCCCAATTCAATTCCTAGTATTGTGAAATCAAACAGCCCTACTACTGACGTTGGAGACAGGGTTTTGGGGCCTGTCCTGGAACTAGCTTTTGTAGACCAGGCTGGCCTCGAACTAGTAAAGATCCACACACCTCTGCTTCCCAAAGTGCTGGGATTAAAGGCGTGTGCCACCACTGCCTGGCCTGTTTCTATCTCGAGTGCGATGATAACAGGTATTCTCTTGTACCACTGGTTTACGTGGGGCTGGGGACCAAATCTAGGAGTCCCACCTCACTAACCAGGTATTTTGAGTGCATGCTTAATGAAAACATTATTTTGATGACTTTTAAATTTTGAATTCCACTATTTCTTTTTTATGCGTATTGTTTGACTTTCCAGATTAAGTATTAAACAATCTTAAGTCTTGTTATTATAGGACCCAGCCGTGACAAGCTCAGTAGAGGTCAGTCTTAGTAGTTTACCCTGAGGCAATATCTGGTTCCAAGTAAGACCACAAACTGAGACCACCCAGGCACCAACCAGGAACAGACCGTCCAAAGGAAATTTCTAACATTCTAACCATTGTAGATAGGATCACCTGCCAGCACACACCCATCACTTTTCACCAGGCCACCCCTAGACAAATGGTAGCGAATTAGGGGTCCTGAACCTTAGAAACCCCTCATCCCAGCTTCTGCTACTATAAAACCCCATCCTAACTGAGATCCGGGTTGTTAAATCACAACACATTGGACACAGGGAGAGTCGGAGTTTGAACTTGCGTAAGAATGAAGGCTCTTTGTTTTTATACACAGGACTCTGTCTTCTAGTTGGTTTTTGGGCAACTCCGTGATCTGGGTATAACTGTTATAGATTATTAATTGCATACAATGTCATACACTTCCTGTGTCCACATCTGTTTGTACATCGCTTTATTTTTATTTATTTTACTTTATTTTTCCTGCATGCATGCCTTCAGGCCAGAACAGGGCACCAGATCTTATTACTGATAGTTGTGAGCCACCATGTGGTGGCTGGGAATTGAACTCAAGACCTCTGAAAGAGCAGTCAGTGCTCTTAACCTCTGAGCCATCTCTCCAGCCCCCCCCCCTTTTTTTTAAAAGCAAGAAATAGAGACTAGACTGGAGTTAATCTCATGGGCACATTTGCCTAATATGTTCAAGGACTTGGGTTCAATTTCTAGTACCGGAAAAGAAAACGAATAAACTAAAGAGATCATATTCCCACCTTCTTGAGAAGGTGGGCCAGTCAGCTGACTAGCAGAATAATACCTTATCCCTTTTCTTTCTTTCTCCCCCCTCCCCCCCAACAGGCCTAGCTGTCTTGGAACTAGTTCTTGTAGACCAGGCTGGCCTCGAACTCACAGAGATCCACTTGCCTCTGCCCGACCCCTTTTTCTTTTTGAGAAAGGATTTTTACCATTAGTCTCTTTTTTCTTTCACTTGTTTATTTAATGTGTGAGTATGTATATGTATGGACCTGTGTGAAGGCCAGAGGACATCTTTCAGGAGTTCTCTCCTTCCAGCATGTGGGTTCCAGAAATCAAACTCAGGTTTTCAGGCTTGGTGGCAACTGTCCTTACCAACTGAGCCATTGTTCTGGCCCTGGCCACGTACTGACTGAGCTGGACTTCAGCATGTATCCCGGGAGGGCCTTGACGTCATGGTGCTCTTTCTGTAGCTCTGCCCAGTGTTGAGTTTATAGTCCTGTGCCACCACACACGGGTTTTTCTTGTTGAGGCAAGCTTATAAACTCCTAAACGTGTAAAGGAATTGTGGGAGTGTATACCAGCAACGTGACTTTATTTATTTATCTATTTATTTATTTGTTTGTTTTTGAGACAGGGTTGCAATCATGACAGGCCTTACGCGTAGAGGTTTCTGACAAAAAAGGTGACTGGAAAAAAAAAAGTTAGCAGAGTTAGCAGAGCTGGTGTTTCCCGGTCGTGCTTACTTCTCATGTAAGACGGTTGGAGGATAATTGCCAACAGGTAGAAAAGCAAGGCCAGGAGCTACGCGGGTCCCTGTGTGGTGAGGAAAAGCTATCCGCAGCTGGCGGCAAAGCCTGCGGTGTGAGGACGGAGATGCGCTGGAACCAACCGGTCGTGGAGAAGCCAGGGCCCCGGATCAAAGAGACCATGTTAGGTCAGTGGAAGGCAGACTAGAGACACGGAACTGTGTTAAGAACGGGGCCGGGAGGCCAGGTAAGGCCGACGAGACCAGGGCCCACTTTGTTTTCGTGTCCCCGACACAAAGAGGAAAAGGAACCTCCTCACCGGAAACAGAACCTCTGCTCTCTGAGGTATTACACATTCCTCCGCGCGCCGGAAGAGCGTGTTCCACCTTGCGGGAGAGCGTCTCCGTCTCCGCCGTCTCTCCTCGCGGAGGGGTCGCGGAGCCTTCAGAGGCCACGCACCCCGAGTGGACGGAGGGCGCGGGACCTTGGCGGGCAAGCGGAGAAGAAGCCACGCCGGGCTGTCGCGAAAGGGAGGAAGGAGAGAGGACCCGACTAGGAGTCGCGGCGGCGGGATTCTGTTTCCTGCGGTGGCGGACGGATTTGGCAGTACTTTAACTTCCGGGAGCGTCCTGGCCCTGAGAGGAAAAGCCCTGAAGGAAACAATAACAAACGAGCCGGAGGAAGCGCTCCTGGGTCTTGTGTGAGAGACGGTTCTCTCCTGAGAAGATGCTCTGCAGCCCCTGTGAGGGGACGTGAGAGGGCTTGGTGACCGTCCGCCCGCCTCTCCCCGCTCGCGCACCTCGGGGGGCCCCCTGGCTATTGCCATGGCGGCCGTGGGCCCAGGGGGCTACGCGGCGGAGTTCGTGCCGCCGCCGGAGTGCCCGGTCTTCGAGCCCAGCTGGGAGGAGTTCTCAGACCCTCTCAGTTTCATCGGCCGCATCCGCCCTTTGGCTGAGAAAACTGGCATCTGCAAGATCCGTCCCCCCAAGGTAGCGGAGTCGGGGGGCCGGGAGGGGGGAAGTGGGGGGGGGCGGCTCCGCAGCTTTTCCCGTTTCGGTTCTACCGTGCTTCCGTGTAGCCCTCCCTCAATTTTTTTTTTTTTTTTTTGGTACTCCGAGGCTCCGTTTGAGGATGGTTTGCCTTGGTTTCCTATGGAGTTTCACGTCCACTTTTTTACATTTTTTTTTTCGCGTGGGTGCGCGCTCGCGTTGAGGTCAGAGGACATTTTGTGGGAGTCGATGCTCTCCTGCCTTGTGGGTCTCAGGGCTCGAGCTCAGGTCGTCGGGCTTGGCTCTCAGGTCGCCCCTGCGAGAGAAAGTAGTGTCTCTGGGCCCTCTTCCTTCCGGAACTCATTTGGGCACGGGTACTGTTGTTTGGGTTGGAGGTGAGGATGACAAAAGGCTTCAGGCCCTTTCTAGAAAAGGTGTTTGACGCGTCATGGCGAACGCCCCGTGCACAGGTGTTTGGCGTGTCACGTCGAACGCTCGTGCACAGCCATTGTGCTTCCGTGCGTCCCAGCCTGCTAATGCCCAGTTTATCAGACCCTTGCAGGCCACTACTCGGGTTTCTTGACATGTCATCCGAGCTGTACCTGTCCCCCCCCATGATGATGTCACTAGACTAGAACCCCCCAAGCTAATCACTACGGCAACTAGAAAAGCCATCCTTGGGCAGGCAAAAGAACATTCGCTATTTTCCTAGATGTAGAGGTTAGGAATAATATAATGGGCATGGAGGAAAACCTTGACACCTTGAAATCTCTTGATGGAGGAACGGAAGGGACAAAGGTTTCAGAGTTGTAATATTATAGTCAAGTTCGCCCTTAGGTTAGTTATCCTCACTTTTTAAGGATAGGAAAGCAGATAATTCCTGTGACGTGAGGAATTAGTTTGCTGAGAGGTTGATATGATCAAGTTCAATGTTTTTTCTTTCTTCATCAGACCAGTGCTTTCTCAGTAATGCTGGAGTAGGAGAGTGCCTCACGGCCCTGGGCTCGGTCTCCAGCAGTGCTGTAGGAAACCTTGTCCAACCAGCACCAGGGTCAATTGGATATTGTTTAAATGAGGTCCCTCTGCCATATTGAGAGTAGAACCAATTTTTGGTTAATTTTTAAATGTGCACATTTTGCAGTCTGTTTTTCTTTTCTAGCAAGTATGGAGATGATTTTTGTTGTTGATATGGAGATGGTCTAGCCATGTTGTCTAGGCTGACTTGGAACTCTTGATCCAGGCTCTACTTCCTGTGATACTAAGATTGTCGGCATGTGCCACACCCAGCCACTGGGTTCTTTCATTATTTTTCCCCCAGACAGGGTTTCTCTTATGTCTTAGCTGTCCTGTAACTAGCTCTTCTAGACCAGACTGGCCTCAAACTCACAGAAATCCACCTCCTTTTGCCTCCCTAGTGCTAGGATTAAAGGCATGTGTCACCATGGCCTGGTTTTTTTTTTTTTTTTTTTTTTTTTGTTGTTTTTGTAGTTTTACTTGGTAAACTTGTGTGTTTATTGGACATTGTTTTGTGTTTTTGTGTTTGACAAGTTCATTGTGTTCTCTCCCCGGGTAACCTTGGAGAGAGTAATTTTGTATTTTGGGATGATAAGATTTGAGGATTGCTTTTCCAAGTAATATTAAAATGAAAACTTTATAAGAATATTGCTCTTTCTGTTTTTATAGTGAAGACTTATGTATGCTAATTTATTGTCACCATGATTTGTGGCAACTCCATGCTAAATTACCAGAACAATTCTTTCCATTTAGGATTGGCAACCTCCATTTGCTTGTGAAGTAAAAACCTTCCGCTTCACTCCCAGAGTCCAGCGCCTGAATGAGCTTGAGGTGAGTAGCAGACCAATATTCCTGTCTTCTGTTAGTTTCTTCTCTTGTGGTGGTGGTGTTCGGGGATTCAGGTTCACACAGACTCAGCACATGCTCTCCCATGCCTTTATAGTTCCAGCCTTTTAATTGCCTACCTTAGGATTTTAGGTGGAACTCTGAGAAGCTCATGTCCAGGTCCCAAAACTCGTGTTAACTGGAATTTAGTAGAATGGTTGTTACTTGATGTTTGAGAAGAGTGTCTTTTAAGATACTTTCAAGTATTTTCTACATTTTTTTTCTTCACTTAACTGGGATAATAGAAAACGATTTCTTTTTTTCAAGACAGGGTTTCTTTGTGTAGCCCTGGCTGTTCTGGAACTTGCTCTGTAGACCAGGCTGGCCTTCAACTCACAAACGTCTGCCTGCCTCTGCTTCCTGAGTGCTGGAATTAAATGTGTTCACATATTTTCATAATAGAAGATCCAAGGCTTAACCTTTAGAGAAGTGGAAGTTTGTCTTTCTTTCTTTTGAGACAGGGTCTCATATAGCCCAAGATGTCAGTTAGTTTAATATATAGCCCAGGACTACCTGTGTCTCCTGGTCTTCCTACCTCTACATTTTGTGTGTGTATCACTGTGCCCAGTTTATATGATGGTAGGGATAGAACCCTGGCTTTCAAGAAGCTAGGCAAGCACTCTACTAGCTGAGCTACTTCCCCTAGCCCCTTTCCCTACTCGCTCACCTTCTTAAGCTAGTCTTTCTTTGTAGCAAATGTGATCTGGTGTAGAACTTTTTAAAAAATATTTATTTATTTATTTATTTATTTATTTATTTATTTATTTAGTATACAATAATCTGTCCGTGTGTATGCCTGCAGGCCAGAAGAGGGCACCAGACCTCATTACAGATGGTTGTGAGCCACCATGTAGTTGCTGGGAATTGAACTCAGGACCTTTGGAAGAACAGGCAATGCTCTTAACCACTGAGCCATCTCTCCAGCCCCCTGGTGTAGAACTTATTATGTAACCCAGGCTATCTTTGAACTCTTGGCAATCCTCCTGTTTCAGCCCCCTGTGGGTACTGGGGTTACAAAAAGGCTTTTGCCATAATGCCCAGCTCCAAACTTAAATTTATTAGATAGCATGCAAAATAATAGATTTCATTATGATATTTTCATATTGTTAGGTATAAAAATGGAGGTAGCGGTGGTTGGCTCTGGAAAGGAGCTGACAAAATAAAAAACTCTTTAGCAATGAAGTTTATTAGGACAAAGGGCCTGTAGAGCATGATTGTGCCTTTAGGTAGGAGAGCATTGGAAAAAAGCAGAATAACAGTGGCTGGAGCGATGACTTAGTGGATAAGAGCACTTGTGGCTCTTTCAGAGACCCTGAGTTGGATTCCCAGCATCCACATGATAGTTTACAACCCTCTGGAACTCCAATTCCAGGGGGAATCAGATGTCCTCTTCTAGTATCTGTAGGTATACTACACCATACACATTAAAAACAACAATGAAAATGAACCAAAACCAGCATAACAGGACCTTAAATGAAAGGCAAAGCTTTCTTTTAACGTCTAGTAAAGAACTTAGTTAAGAATAGCTTGACTGGAGAGAAGGTCCCAGAAGTCCCTGGTTCAATTTCCAGCACCTACATGGCGGCTCACAGCTGTCTGTAACTCCAGTTCTAGAGGATCTGACACCTTCACACGGACATATGTGTAGTAATAGGGGTGGCGGGGCTGCATCTCCAGCACCCTGGCCGCCTCCAGCTTATGCTCGAAATAACAACACACAAAATGTATTCATTTAAACACTGCTTGGCCCTTTAGCTCTAGCCCTTACTGGCTAATTCTGATAATCCCGATCAACCCATCTCTAATAATCTGTGAGCATCGGTCTTAGTGAGCACTGGTCTTACTGGGAAGATTCTAGCCTACGTCCATCCTGGGTAGGAGCTTCATCGCTTCATCGCGTGTGCCTCAGAGAGCAGAGCTCTCGCCTCTGCCC
>NW_004949099.1:34660356-34661659 GCF_000317375.1 Microtus ochrogaster
TGTAGACCAGGCTGGTCTCGAACTCACAGAGATCCGCCTGCCTCTGCCTCCCAAGTGCTGGGATTAAAGGCGTGCGCCACCACTGCCCGGCTAAGCAGCTTCTTTATTTAATTAACCAATGACCTTCCTCCATCACATATGTAGGCAAAATACCAATGCACATAACATAAAAAAATCTTAAAAATAATGGATAGCTTAAAGTAAGAGAGACAGCCACTACATACAGGATGATGGGGAAGAAGGTGGGCCTGAGGTAGGAGTAATTTAGGGACTAATACTTTTCTCTGAATTGGAGGCAAAGAAAACAAAAGGTTTCAGGCCTTTTGATATTCAGTGAGGATTTGAAGTGTCAACTTGATATACTGTATCATTCAGTTATCATTGTGTTTTCATAGTAGAAACTCCACTTGTGTTGGCTGTTTTCTGTGTCGAAGCTTGCAATTCAGTTTACCAAATCTTTTCAGACAGCCTAACAACTCAGTCAAGCAACCGAAGTTCAACACTCAGATTTACTCTCCTTCTATTGTGGGGTCTAAGTGTTGAACTCAGGTCCTCAGGCTTTGGTGACAAGTATTTTCACCTGCTAAGCCTCCTTGCAGGCCTTGCTTTCTTTCTGTCTTCTACCCAGTACTGGGAATTGAACCTAGGGCCTTGAGGTTGCTGGACAAAATAGTCTACCATCATGCTTTATCTCCAGCCCTGTGTTTTTGATTTCTGTATTTTAATAATTTTAGGCAATGACTAGAGTGAGATTGGACTTCCTGGATCAACTGGCAAAGTTTTGGGAACTTCAAGGATCTACATTGAAGATCCCCGTGGTGGAGAGAAAAATCCTGGATTTGTATGCTTTAAGCAAGGTAAGGCCAATACTTGGCTTAGAAGTTTAACAGGAGCTGAAATATAGCTCAGTGGTAGTGAGTACATGCTTAATTTGTGCCAGGTCCTCCCATGAAGAAATTGAGCAAAGGTTTGTGATTTAATGAAATTAAGGATTTTAAGTAATCTTTTTGTTTTGTTACTGGTTTTTTGTTTGTTTGTTTGTTTTCTGAGACAGGGTTTCTTTGTATAATAGCCTTCACTGTCCTGGAACTTGCTTTGTAGTCCATGCTGGCCTTGAACTCACAGAGATCTGCCTGCCTCTGCCTCCTAAGTACTGGGATTATAGGCGTGCGCCACCACCGTCCAGCTGTTTATTTATTTTTTATTTTTTTATTTTTTTTGGTTTTTCGAGACAGGGTTTCTCTGTGGCTTTGGAGCCTGTCCTGGAACTAGCTCTTGTAGACCAGGTTGGTCTCGAACTCAC
>NW_004949099.1:34661759-34662298 GCF_000317375.1 Microtus ochrogaster
TTTAAAGATCATTTATTCTTTTTTGGAGACTGGATCTTCCTATATGGCTGACCTCAGGTTTTCCTTTTAGAACAAGCTGGCCTCAGACTGTGTGTAAAAACACACATGCAACATAGCTTATATGTGGAGATCAGATGAGAACCCAGTGAACTGTGTCCCCCAACCCTGCCCTCAGTGGCATCAAATTTACATAGGAATACAGAAACATGCCTGGCCCATAAAAATTTCTTTTTTGTGTGCATGTGTGTGTGACAGTGTGTCCCTGTGTACATTTTGAAGCCATCTCCTTTTGCCTTACCCAGTGCTTCTCATTCTGTGGGTTATGACCACCAGATAACTGGTCACATGCTGAATAACTTGCATATCAGATATGAAAAAATTGGCAGTAATGAAGTAGCAATGGAATAATTTTGAGGGGGTCAATGCATGAGGAACTGTATTAAAGAATTGCAGCCTTAGGAAGGTTAAGAACAACTACCTTATCCCTTTGGGGCAGGGTAATGAAAACTAAGTTCTTAAACCTGGAACTTAGTTGGTTT
>NW_004949099.1:34662398-34663513 GCF_000317375.1 Microtus ochrogaster
CTCGAACTCACAGAGATCCGCCTGCCTCTGCCTCCCGAGTGCTGGGATTAAAGGTGTGCACCACCATCGCCCGGCCAGTTGGAACTTAGTTTTTTGACTAAGCTAGAAGCCAGCAAGCTCAAGCAATCCTGTCTCTATTCTCTACAGCACTGGAGTTACAGGTACACTTAAAACCATACCTAGTTTATTACATAGGTCCTAGTAACTAACTTAGGTTCTCACAATTGCATGGCAATTGATTATAACCACTGTGTTATCTCTCTAGCCCCTAAAGTTTTCCTTTAAAGAATTCTCTTTTGGAGGTTGGAGAGGTGACTCAGTGGTTAAGAGCACTGGTTGCTTTTCCGGAGAACCTGGGTTCAAGTTCCAGTACCCACATGACAGCTCATAACTGTATGGTATTTACTGCATAGCTGAGGCTGGTCTTGAACTCTGTTTTACCTGAGTGCTTGGTAAGCAGACATAACTGGTATGCTCAAAATTTGAGCATACTCCCTGTAAAGGTAAAAATAAAATGGCGCTGTTCTCCAAGTAGCCTGTGGGCTACCAGAGGCAGTGAGTCCCAGGCAGGCACACCGTGCAGAGTGAGATAGGATATTTATTTAGTGGGTTATGGCAGGGAGATGGAGAAGGGGGATGGGGGAGGGAGGGGAGGAGAGGAGAGGAGTCACACCAGCAGCTACCTCTTTGGGAGAGAAACTGAAAGGGAAAGACTGCAAACCTGCCTCAATGGACTGGGGGGAGGGGGGGGTTGGGCCGGGCCTGTCTCTTAAAGGAACCATTACATTCCGCCTTCCCTAGTGTGTGTCTGTATACATATTTACATACATACATACACATTTGTGTGTGTTTGTGTCTCTGTGTATATGCACATGTGCATTCAGGTGCATGTGGAGTCCTAAAGAGGTTGGATCTCCCGAGCAGTTAAAGTTTACAGGTGTTTGTGAGCTTAGCAGTTAAAGTTTACAGGTGTTTGTGTGGGTGTTAGGACCCAAACTCTGTTCTTCTGCAAGAGCAGGGAGCTCTCTTAACCCCAGAAATGTTTCCAGCCTCATAGCTTGTTTCAAAAATAATTTTTTTTTTGTTGTTGGTTGGGATTTTTTTTGGTGGGGGGG
>NW_004949099.1:34663980-34664723 GCF_000317375.1 Microtus ochrogaster
TCGAACTCACAGAGATCCGCCTGCCTCTGCCTCCCGAGTGCTGGGATTAAAGGCGTGCGCCACCATCGCCCGGCGGGAGGATTAGTTTTTTAGTTTAGTGTATATTTTTTCATTCTCTGTAATGTACAAATTTATTAGATACTTTTGGATGTCTTTCTTTGAAAGTAGATCTAATACTATTAAATTTTAAGGTTTGTCTTTGTATGTTAATAGAGTATCAGTTTAATAAAAGGAAATTTGCGGGTTTTTTTGCTTTTTTTTTTTTTTTTTTTTTCGAGACAGGGTTTCTCTGTGGCTTTGGAGCCTGTCCTGGAACTAGCTCTGTAGACCAGGCTGACCTCGAATTCACAGAGATCCTCCGGTCTCTGCCTCCCGAGTGCTGGGATTAAAGGCGTGCGCCACCACTGCCCGGCCCTTGGTGAAACTTTTAAACATTAATTTTGCCAGCTAGTGGGAACTCACTGACCTCAGACTGACAGCTGGGGAACCAGCACAAGGCCCTCTGAATGCCGGTGACAGTGTGTAGCATAGACAGTTTGTGGGGCCACTAGCAGTAGAGCCAGTATTTATCCCTAGTGCATGAACTGGAAGGGATATCTTGCTCAGCCTTGGTCCTGCCTCAAGTGATGTGATAGACTTGGTTGATTCCCCATTGGAGGCCTCACCCTCTCTGGAGAGTGGATGGGGGGCAGGGAACTAGGATTAATATGTAAAATAAGATTTTTTTGTTTTTTAAATATTTA
>NW_004949099.1:34665064-34667827 GCF_000317375.1 Microtus ochrogaster
TGCTCTTCCAAAGGTCCTGAGTTCAATTCCCAGCAACCACATGGTGGCTCACAACCATCTGTAATGAGGTCTGGTGCCCTCTTCTGGCCTGCAGAAATACACGCAGACAGAATATTATATACATAATAAATAAATAAATATTAAAAAAAAAAAGCTAGTTCCAGGACAGGTTCCAAAGCTACAGAGAAACCCTGTCTCGAAAAACCAAAAAATAAAAAAATAAAACACTGATTTTGTTTGTAGACACATGTAGGCTCATCTTGTACATGAAGTGTTTGTGGAAGTTCCTTGTAGTAACTGGTTCTTCAACCATGTGGGTTCCAGGGATGGAACTCATATTATCATGCTTGTCGGCAAGATTCTACTTGCTGAACCGTCTTGCTGACCTACTTTTTTATTTTTAAAGTCAGGCTCTCATGTATCCCCGTCTGGTCTTCAACTTACTATATAGTCAAAGATGACCTTGAGTCAAAAGTCCTCCTGCCTCTAGCTCCAGAGAGCTGGAATTACAGACGTCTACTACCACACCCAGGTTTTCAGGTCCTGGGGATCAACTCAGGGCTTCATGCATACTAGGCAAATACTCTACCAGCTGCTCTGGGGGTAAAGCTTTTATCTTTTGAGATTATAGAAGTTTGAATGCTTGAAACTAACATCTTTACCTAAAGAATTCCTTTTTCTTTCAGATTGTTGCCAGCAAAGGAGGTTTTGAAATAGTCACCAAAGAGAAGAAATGGTCTAAAGTGGGTAGCCGCTTGGGATATCTGCCAGGAAAAGGAACTGGGTCTCTTTTGAAGTCACACTATGAAAGAATTCTCTACCCATATGAGCTTTTTCAGTCTGGTGTCAGCCTTATGGTAAGATGCATCATTGTTCTTAGAGTGGATAAATTTAATTTGACATGTATAAACTTCAAATGATACTCACTGTAAGTGATAACGTTTATAATAGCAAATTGAAAGTAGCTTTCTCTAAGCACCAAAATTTGAGAAGAAAAAGTTTAAAAATTAGAACTATTTCTAGTGTTACAGGGTAAAGAATAATGGGAATGAAAGGTGTCATCATATTTAGGAAAAATCTTCATGATTTCATGAAAAGGTTTTGTTTTGGTCTGTTTTGTTTTGATTTTTTTCAAGACAAGGTCTTGCTGTGTAGCCTTGACTGGCCTGGAACTCACTATGTAGACTAGATTGCCCTCCAGCTCATAGAGATCCACCTGCCTCCTCTTCTTGAGTACAGGGATTAAAAGTATGAGCTGTTCTGCCTTGCCACAACATTTTTTCTAATGTGGCCTAGACCTTCAGGTGGACATTTCAGAGCTTCTTTTTGAGCCAGAGCCTTAAATAGCCTCTTATTCTCAGCACTTTGAGCAGTTATGAGTGTGCAGAAACCAACACACACTGCAAAAAGAAGCTTTTCTGATCAAAGTAGATAGCAGCAATAATATGTGATTATAAACATTTAAAATGCAACTTGACAGGCATGTCCCTAACCATTTAGCAAAATAATATCAGTAAATTCCACAGTAGGGTCTAATACCTTTCCAGCCATAGGCTTTTGATTATTTGTATAATATCAAAGGTGACTTCCCTTCTGTGTCCTCCAAGCGAAGCATGAGTCTTGCACTATTATACTATACTAGTAGGCCCCTCGTGTCTGGCAGATTGGTAGTGAAGCATGCAGGGTTCATACTGAATATGATTGTTGACGATAAGTCTCTGCAACAGCCTGTAGAGCACCTTCCAGCACTGTGGAAACTAGCCAATCCTAAGAAAGCTTCTAGCTCAATTCTGACTTGTTTTAACTTTTTTAAACTTTTAAATTTGGGAGGGGTTGGTATTCTTGAAAGTTCTTCTTTCTCATTCGCCTTCCCAAGTAGTCATCTGTCCCTTTCTTCTGACCTTGTCCAACTGCAAGGTTTTTTGTTTTTTTCTTTTTTCTTTTCTTTTTTTTTTTGGTAAATGGTGATTCTGGGTATCAGACTCAGTTCATTCTGCTTGAAATGTATTACATTACTGACTGAATTATCTCCCAAGTGGTATGATTAACTCTTGAAAAAATTGCCAAGAGGGGGCTGGAGAGATGGTTCAGAGGTAAGAGCATTGCCTGCTCTTCCAAAGGTCCTGAGTTCAATTCCCAGCAACCACATGGTGGCTCACAGCCAATCTGTAAAGAGGTCTGGCGCCCTCTTCTGGCCTTCAGGCATACAGACAGAATATTGTATACATAATAAATAAATAAATAGATAAATAAATAAAATTGCCAAGAAGTTTTCTAAAGTTCCTGTGTTGTTACATTCCTCCGCCAGTAGCGTAGAGGCATTTGGATTCTCCTTGTTCTAGCTAGCATTTGGTATGATTGACTTTTTTGGATTAAAAACTTTTCTCATATGTATGTAGTGGTCTCTGGATGCAGTTTTGATTTTCATTCTCAGAGTAGTGATATCACTGCATTTTTTTATCTTTATAAGCTATTTCTATAATCTTCTTTAAAACATTAAAAAAACATTTTATGTATAGTTGTGTTGGCCTGTTTGTATGTTTACCATGCCTGGTGCATGTGGAGGCCTGAAGAGAATGTCAGATCCCCTGGAACTGGAGTTACAGAGGGTTGTGAACTACCATATAGGTGCTGGGAACGGAACTCAGGGCCTCTGCAAGAGTAGCATGTACTCTGAACCACTGAGCTGTCTCTAGCTCCTCTCCATTAACATAATCTTCATAAAGTGTCTACTCATATCTTTTTTTTTTTTTTTTTTTTTTT
>NW_004949099.1:34668552-34677059 GCF_000317375.1 Microtus ochrogaster
TGTGAGCCACCATGTGGTTGCTGGGAATTGAACTCAGGACCTCTGGAAGAGCAGTCAGTGCTCTTAACCACTGAGCCATCTCTCCAGCCCTGCAGTTCCCTTTTTTGTGGGGCAGTTTTCAAGATAGGGTTTCTCTGTGTAGTTCTGGCTGACCTGGAAGTCCAGGCTATCCTGCTGTGTAGACCAGACTGGCCTCAAACTCATAAAGATCCACCTGCCTATCCTTCCCAAGTACTGGGATTAAAGGTGTGCACCACCACTTCCCGGCTCTCACTTTACATTTTATTTTGAATAGTGTGATCAAATCTTGTTTCTTCTTGCCCTAGTTATGAATTTTTTATTTCTGCCTTTTAGTTAGTTAGGAGACATTTTATTTATTTCATCTTCCATTGGAATTATCATGGTGCTTGTGTGCATCTTACTTGATAATAGCCCCAAAATGTGATGCTGGCAGTTTACACCAAAGAAAACCTCCAAATGTAGAGAAGTAAATCTAGCTTAAAAAAAAAAAGATTAACGTACAATAAGAAACTCCATGCTAGAGTCCACATTTAATTTTATTATATTACTATAGTTCTGTTTTTATAGCCTGTGTGTGTGTGTGTGTGTGTGTGTGTGTGTGTGTGTGTGTCTGTCTGTCTGTCTGTCTTTGTGTTTTCAAGACAGGGTTTCAAGGTTTCATGTGTATTTTCAAGACAGGTGTAGTCATGGCTGTCTTAGAACTCCTTCTATAGTACAGGCTGACATCAAACTTAGAGATATGCTTTCCTCTATGCCTGCACTGCCCAGCTATAGTCATTATCTTACTGTACTTAATTTACAAGTTGAAGTTTTGGGGTCAGAAAGAGGTACAGTCATAGAAAGATTTGCTTTGCAGAGGACCCACCTTCAGTCCTTGGCCACTTACAGGGCAGCTTATAACCATATAAATCTCCAGTATCATCTGGCACCTTCTCTGGCCTTCAGGGGCACCAGAAGCACATGTGGTGCTATTAAATATACAGGCAAAAAGCATTCTACACACATAAATTTTTTTTTTTTTTTGGTTTTTCGAGACAGGGTTTCTCTGTGGCTTTGGAGCCTGCCCTGGAACTAGCTCTGTAGACCAGGCTGGTTTCGAACTCACAGAGATCCACCTGCCTCTGCCTCCCAAGTGCTGGGATTAAAGGCGTGCGCCACCATCGCCCGGCTCACACATAAAATTAAAAAAAGAAAACTTTGCAAGTTCAAGTTTATTCTAACTATAAATATACAGAAAAAACATAGGATTCAGCACTATCCACAATTTCAGACATCTAGAAGCTTGAAACAAATTCCACACATAAGGAACTACTCTATAGGTCTACCCCATTACCAGTACTATACTGTCCTTTTGTTTTTAACGGTCTTTTCATGTCTGGTTTTGGTTGTGAACCTAGGCTTTAATGGCTGAGCCATCTCTAATCCTGTTTGTGTATATCTGTATGTGAGTATGTGCAAATGAGTGCAGGTACCCACAGAGGTGAGAGAGGTTGGATCCTTCAGTAGCTGGAGTCATAGGCAGTTGAGATCTGCCTGATACGGTTGTTTAAAACCATACTTGATTTTTTGAGACAGGGTTTCTCTGTGGTTTTAGAGCCTATCCTGGAACTAGCTCTTGTAGACCAGGCTGGCCTCAAACTCAGAGATCCGCCTGCCTCTGCCTCCCGAGTACTGGGATTAAAGGCATGCGCCACCACTGCTCGGCTCCTTTTCATTATTTTTAAACAGTTTGCGTTTTTACATATATTTTAGTGTTTGTTTTCGATATTCTCTAAAAGAAATCCTGCTGGGCATGTTGAAAAAGGCAAAGCCCATCCATAACTTGTTGTGTTGGTGCATGCCTGTAATCCTAGAGGATCAGAACTTCAGACTCATTCTCTGCTATATGGGAGTTCCAGGCCAGTTCTAGTGCCTTATGGAATACAAAAGACACTCTGAAAACAAAACAGAAGTTGACTTTATTAGAGATTGCTTTGAGCCTATAGTTGAATTTGAGGTCAGGATTGTCATTTGATTTCATGTAGTGTTAGGAACTTTTTGGAAAATTGATAATTTTCCACTCATTTTCAAACTTATTTTATTAGTGAATTTTCTCTCTTTTTGTGTCCTTCTCTTTTAGGGTGTACAAATGCCTGATTTAGATATTAAAGAAAAAGTTGAGACTGAGGTTCTTAGCACTGATATCCAACCTTCCCCAGAGCGGGGAACAAGAATGAATATTCCGCCAAAGAGAACAAGACGTGTCAAGTCTCAGGTATTTCAATATGCATTGGCCATTTAAAACTTTTGTGTGCATATGTATGTGTGTGTGTCTACCATGGAATGTATTTGGAAAGTCAGTTCTATCATGTGTGTCCAAGGACACAACTCAGGTTGTCATGCTTGTCTAGTGAGAAGAACCTTACTTGGTGAGTTATCTTCAGGAGCCCCCATGGCCCTCTTGTTTTCATTTTTAACTTTTTTTTTAAAATTTAACTTTTTTATGTGCATTTGGTATGAAGGTGTCAGATTCCCTGGAACTGGAGTTACAAACAGTTGTGAGCTGCTACGTGGGTGCTGAGAATTGAACTGGGTCCTCTGGGAGAGCAGCAGTGCTCTTAACCACTGAGCCATCTCTCCAGCCCCCTGGAGATTTATTTATTGTGTATGTAGTGTTCTGCCTGCTTGTATACCTACATGCCGGAAGAGGGTACTAGATCTCATTATAAGTGTTTGTAAGCCATCAAGTGATTGCTAAGAATTGAACAGAGGACCGCTGGAAGGAATAGCTAGTACTTTTAACCTCTGAGCCACCTCTTAAGCCCTGTTGTTGGTTTTTGAGATAGGGTTTCTTTGTGTAACGTTTACTGTTGTTCTAGATAGAACTCAGTCTGTAGACCTGGCTGGCCTCAAACTCAGAGATTCATCTCTCTCTGCCTCTCAAATGCTGGCATTAAAGGCATTTGTAACCACTACCTGGCTTTTGTGGACCCTTTTCTTTGTTTCTTTTGGGATTTTTGTAGACAGGATTTCTCTGTGTAACAGCCCTGGATGTCTTTGTAGATCAGTCTGTCCTCAAACTCATGGAGAGCTGCCTGCCTCTCTGCCTCAGAAATGCTGGGATTGAAGGCATATGCCACCATGCCTGGCCTAAAGTTAAGTTTTAAGTGCATTGATCATGTGAGAAATTTTCTGGTCATAGGAGATCATTCATAAACAGTTGCTTAACACTTGAAAAGACATACTACTGCTGGTTTCATAGACATGTTGATGTATTCTTATACATCTTAATTTCCATAGTTAGCATTAGAAAATAATATTTTTATTTATTTTGTTTTATTTATTTTTTTCAATTCCTGTCTTTTTATTTATTCATACACAACTACTTGTCTTCCGGCTTGTTGAAGCAGTAAGTCAGACAGCACTTGCCACAATAATGTCTGTCAAAGTGACTGGCCATGAAAACTCCAGCACCACATTCATCAGAAGGACACTCCCGACGAAGACGGCTAATTTTGCCATTTTCATCCACCTTATAGTACTTTAGTACAGCCAGCTTCACCTTCTTCCTCTTATGCTTGTTCTTCTTGGGGGTGGTGTAAGACTTCTTCCTTTTCTTAGCACCACCACGAAGTCTCAACACCAAATGAAGGGTGGACTCCTTTTGGATGTTGTAGTCAGACAAAGTACGGCCATCTTCCAGCTGCTTGCCAGCGAAGATCAGCCTCTGCTGATCAGGAGGAATTCCTTCCTTATCCTGGATCTTGGCCTTGACATTTTCTATAGTGTCCGAGGGTTCAACCTCGAGCGTGATGGTTTTTCCCGTAAGGGTCTTCACGAAAATCTGCATCCTGGCGGCGCTGCCACCACAGATGGTGGATCGGAAAGCTATTTTGTTTTATTTTTTGAGGTAGGGTCTCACTGTATAGTCCTGGCTGGTCTGAAACTCATTATATAGACCAGCCTGGCCTTGCAACTCACAGAGATCCACTTGCCAGTGCCTCACTAGTGCTGAGACTAAAGGAGTGTGCCCCCATCAACCCAGCCCCCCCTTTTTTTTTACCCAATAGTCTTATAAAGGCAGTGTATTTCTGTGTGCATGTGTATATATGTGAAGGTATTCATGTATGCTGGTGAATGTACATGTTTGTGGAGGCCAGAGATCAGTGTTGGTTCTTCTGTAGTCACTCTACCTTAATCTCTCTTTTTTCTCTCTTTTTTTTTTTCTCCAGATAAGGTTTCTTTATATATCCTTGGCTTTCCTAGAACTTTCTATATAGACAAGGCTGGCCTTTAACTCATAGAGATCCACCTGCCTCTGAGTGCTGAGATTACAGGTGTATGTCAATTAAAATAACCTTTAAAGGCTAATTTATTTATTTATTTAGTTAGTTAGTTAGTTAGTTTTTTTCGAGGCAGGATTTCTCTGTAGCTTTGGTGCCTGTTCTGGAACTAGCTCTTGTAGACCAGGCTGACCTCAAACTCTCACAGAGATCCACCTGCCTCTGTCTCCCACGGGCTGGGATTAAAGGCATACGCCACCACCACCCAACTACTTTTAGCTTTTGAAACAGAGTCTCACTGAAATGGCAGTCCTCAAATTGACTAGATTAGCTGGCCAGCAAGCCCTGGTATCCTCATTTTATTACCTCCCGACCCTGGAATTACAGGAATACACCACACCTTGTTTTTCACATAGGTGCTAAGGATTCAAACTGAGATTTTCATTCTTGTATGGAAATCTCTTTACACACAGAACCCGCCTTTCTAGGTCCCATAACCTATTTTATTTTCATTTTAGTTTATGTGTAGGTGTGTTTTCTCCTACATTTATATCTGTGGACCACATGCATGCCTGGTACCCTTGGAAGAGGGATAAATCTGCCGGATCCCATAAAACTGGAGTTACAGATGTTTGTCCGCTGCCATGTAGGTGTTGGGAGTTATGAATCTAGTTGCTCTGGAAGAACAGCCAGTGCTCTTAACCTTTGAAACTTCTCTCTAGCCTCTCCCTCTCTCTGACTATTTATTTTGAGACTGGGTCTTTTTGCATTGCCTAGGCTGGCATTGAAAATATCTAAAGCACAGGTAGGTCTTGAACTTGGAATGCTTCTGTGTCAGACTTCTGAGTAGCTTCTGCCAGGTGAGGTAGAATATTGTTGAAGTCAGTGTTTGGTGAAGACTCTGTTGTCCCTTAGGGTTGCATCCTTCTCAGCACTGGGAATTTAGTTCAGTAGTAGAGTGCTTGCTTAGTATGCTGCGAGAGACCCTATGTTCAATACTCAGTATTGACGAACAGCAGTTCTTTAAGCCAAACGTGGTGGCACATACTATTTGAGATACTGAGACAGCAGGATTGTCATGATTTAGAAGCTTATTTAGTGAGATACTTTCAAAAAAACCAAGGGGATAGAGTCAGGGGAAACATTTCTCCTTGGTGAACCTTCTCATTCTCTCTAGAGAGACTCAAGTTTGACTGTGAGTGGTTCATAACACAAGCCAGGGGTGCTCTGTCTTCGTTGGGAAGAGGGAAAAGCGAGTAACACAGAGATCTTTATTGGACTGACAGAACTGAAGAACCCAGTTTTCTGTTTGCTAGTCTCTGTGCTCTTAGGCCCTGCCCTAATGAGCCACTCTGTAGGAAAACAGAGGTTGCTGAGATCTAACGATTAGTTGGTGCTAGGTCAATGTTCTCAGTCCTGCTAATACCTAATGATGCTAAGCAGTTCACTTGCCACAGACTCCTGGATGTTGGTTTTAGAAATTTTTCTCTCAGAGATGGGTTTGCTTCTGTTCTATATGGTCCTGAGAATGATCCACAGTGTCCATACTTCAGGTTTTGAATGAATTCAGTTTATTGAGTAGAACAAACCAAAATACAAGAACAAACTGCAATAGATTGATAGCAAAACATCACGAATTTGGGTGTTGAAAACATCCAGCAGTTAAGAGTGGTTGCTGCTCAGTCATGAGGGCTGAAGTTTGAATCCCATCTTCCATAAATGAATGTAACTCCAGTTCTAAAAGACCCAGTGCTCTCTAATGGCCTCTCATGAGACCTTCATGCACATGTATACAGAAACACAAATAAGTGAGTCTCAAATCCATCAGGAGCTGACTAGAGAAGCCCCATTGAGTTCTCAATGTAATCTCAAGTAGAGCAGAGTAGTGGGTGCTTAGGTGAGGCTTTTAATAAACATATGCATACCAGTAGAAAAAATAGCAAATTGGGGACTTACTAACATCTTGAAGAAGCTGACTGTTAATTAAAGCAGCTTCTACCCAGCCAGGGTTTCAAAGCGGAGTGTCCCCTCAGGTAAGGCTTCCAAAGAAAAGAACAAATAACAACAAAGATGGCATCCTCAAATTGGGTATTCAGAACATCCAGGAGAAATTGACAAGAGAAGTTGAGGCAAGTCAGATGGAGTTCCTTATTGTGCTCTCTCTCCATGGATGAACTTCTAATGTTGAAATTCCGGGTGCTTTTTTCCACTCTAGGTACTTTTATATTACAGAATAATAATAGTTATATCTCTTGAAAGTTTTCAGGGACATCTGATTTATTTACTCTTGGAGTGTTTGCATTTCTCTTCAGTCATTGTCACAAAGTTGGGGGGACAGCCCATCCCAGACAGGGCCTTAGAGAACACTGAGACAAATGTGATTGGATATGGATTTGAAATGGATGACTGAATCCTGTTTACAGAGCTAGTGTCTCAGAAGTAAGCTCAAACAATACATGACACTTACTGACAGATGTTACAGCTTCTCAAAGAAATTGCCACTGACTGTCCCATACTCTCAGCCTGAGTCTGCTGTTACTTCAGGTGTGATCATCTTCCCTCTCCCTCCGATAACAACCGTCTTCTACCTCGATATTGCCGAAGATTGTTGTCTGTCTGACTTGGAATTGTTTTAATTTCAGCTTCCAAGTATAGTGAGCAAGACTCATGCTAACTAGCTCCAAGGGATCTAGTGCCCTCTGCACTAATGGCACGTGTTTAGGCCTGGAGAGATGGTTTAAGTAGTTGGTGCTCTTGCAGAGGAATGGGGTTCATCTTCCAGCAACTACATGTAACTCTAGTTCCAGGAGTTCCAACATCCTTTTTTTTTTAACCTCCTTGGTCATGTACATTTTCACATACATAGATGCTCACACGCACACATAAAAATAAGTAAATTTTGAAACAAATGACATAGTTATATAGTATTCCAAGATAGTGAAAAATAACAAACTGAATTTCTTCTCCAGTACTTGCTTGCAATGCAGGAGGGGACACCACATAGTCACACTGGAGTTAGGGCTTGGGAGAACAGTGGACTTGATTTGTGGCTTAGGCTACCATGGTCTGTTTTTACCAGAACTGTTTGTGTTACTTTATAGATGCAGATTCAGCTTTCCCTATTCCATGTACATGTAGAATTATAAACTTAAAGAAATTTTTTTAAGAAAACCTTTCTCTGTAAATCTTTTCTGTTTCTCTGTGCTTTTATATGTATATGTGTGTAGGCTCGAGTATAGGCAAGAGGTTGTATTGTCTTGGGAAACGCTGGGGCCTCTCTGGGCAACATGTTACTCAGATCAATATCCTTCATCCAGCACTAAGATTTTTGTTTAATAGCTTAGGCTTCTGGGAGCTGTATTATCCACCCATTTGGTAAACCTTTCTTCAAACTCATTTGTTTTTAGTTTTCTTAGTTGACTTGCAAAATAATAATTTTCCATGTGGCATTTTCATCTATCCTTAGTTTTAGTTAACTCTTCCCTGCTCTTTTCCTAGCTCTTCACTCCCATCGTGCACGCGCACGTGTGTGTGTGTGTGTGTGTGTGTGCACTTATGTGTGTTCCAGTGTGTATGTGGAGGCTAGAAGTCAGTGTGTCAGATGCCTTTCTCTATTGCCTCCCCCCATTTTTTTTTTTTTTTTTTTAGACAGATTCTGACTATGAGTGTGTGCCCCTGGTGAACCTGCAACTCATAGATCTTTATGTCTTCCCAAGTACTGGGATTAAAGGTGTGAACCACCATGCCTGGCCTTCTACCTTAATTTTTGGGACGGGGTCTTCCACTGAACCTGTAACTTTGCTCCAGGGACCCAAACTCTGGTTTCATCCTTGTGTGGAGGCTGTGGGTAATGGTCTGCTTTTTCCATCATGGGGGTTTTGGGGATTAAATTCAATTTGTCAGGCTCAGTGACAAGTTCCTTTCATCTCCTGAGCCAGAATTTACTCTTTGAAGAATTTTCTTTTACTTTATTATGTATATAAGTATTTTCCTACATATGTGTTTGTATACTATGAACATGCCTGGTAGCTACCAAAGCCAGAGGAGGACATTTGTTCCCCTGAAACTGAGTTACAGATGATTATGAGGTATTCTGTGGTTGCTTATAATTCAAGTTGGATCCTCTAGAAGAGCAGCCTTACCTGCAAAACCATTTTTTCCAACACCCTTTCTTTCTCCCCACCCCCGTTTTTTTGTTTTTTGTTTTGTTTTTTTGTTTTTTTG
>NW_004949099.1:34679383-34679935 GCF_000317375.1 Microtus ochrogaster
AAAAAAAAAAAAAAAAAAATCAGTAGTGTTGGGTCAAAAAGATGGCTCAGCAGGTAAAGATGCCACCAAGGCTGATAACCCAAGTTTGGTTCCTTGGACCCTGTCTGTACTCATATGGTGAATGGAGAAAAGCAAGTGCTGCAAGTTGACCTCTGACCTCCATATGTGCACCTTAACAAAATTAATAACACATTTCATAAAACCATTACTGTCTACCAGGACTGATTGGACATATATCTTCTATAAGGCATAGATGAATTTTAATTTAAAGGAATCTTCAATGTTGTGTGGTGCTTTGGATTAAGCTGTCGTCATGGTGGCAGTGAGTAAATTTAGGAGATCAGAAGCTGAGCCCGGTGGCTCATGTTTGTATTTCTAGCAATTGAAAGACAAGAGTATAACTAAGTTTGAGGCCAGCCTAGAGTACAAAATGAGACACCCTCTTAGAAGAATCCCGAAATCCACCAGTTTGTCAGTCAGTTTTCCCCTTAACTTTGTTTTTTTTTTTTTTTTTAAATATTTATTTATTTATTTATTATGTATACAATATTC
>NW_004949099.1:34680205-34685960 GCF_000317375.1 Microtus ochrogaster
TGTGAGCCACCATGTGGTTGCTGGGAATTGAACTCAGGACCTTTGGAAGAGCAGGCAATGCTCTTAACCACTGAGCCATCTCTCCAGCCCTCCCCTTAACTTTGTATTAGATGATTTAAAAAAAAAAAAGCAAGACTCTATCTCTCCCTCTTCTCTCATTCCCATTCCCTCCCTCCCTTCTCCCTCTCCTTCCTCTGAGACAGGGTTTCTCTGTATAGCCTGAACTAGCTCTGTAGACCAGGCTAGCCTGAAACTCAGAGATCGGCCTTATCTCTGCCTCCTGAGTGCTGGGATTAAAGGTGTGCACCACCTGGCCAATACCCTATCTTTTAAAGAAAACTAATTGTGTGATTCAGGTGATTCAGAGTAATTATGTTAATGCCTTTTTTTTTTTTTTTTTTTTTTTTTTTTTAGTCAGACTCTGGAGAAGTAAACAGGAACACGGAACTTAAGAAACTTCAGATTTTTGGGGCTGGACCCAAGGTTGTGGGCCTGGCAGTAGGAGCAAAAGATAAAGAAGGTAAATTCTGTTACTCACATAAAATGAAGTGCAATGACATGATTGTTAAAGGGTTCAAGTGATACTTTAATTTATTCCACTCTGTGCTGGGAATTTTATTACAGGGTGTATAGGCAGACTGGCTTTTTTTTTTTTTTTTTTCTGGGTTTTTTGAGACAGGGTTTCTCTGTGGCTTTGGAGCCTGTCTTGGCACTAGCTCTGTAGACCAGGCTGGTCTCGAACTCCCAGAGATCCGCCTGCCTCTGCCTCCCAAGTGCTGGGATTAAAGGCGTGCGCCAACATCGCCCGGCCAGACTGGCTTTTTTAATGGTAGAAATATTAAATTTAATGTGTAAGAAATAGTACATTGCATTTTTTGGCTTTTAGAAGCTTGTTCTCCATGTCTTAACATACAACATGATAATTTTATTTAGCGTCTAAAGGCTAGTTAAGTTTCAGTAATGATTACTGGTTGTTACATAGAGTTCTAAAAGCTGTTACATTTAAAGGGATTCTCAGATTTTTAGTATGAAAACATACCGAGAAGAGTTTTTAATTTTAATTTTTTTTTATTTATTTATTATGTATACAATAGTCTGTCTGTGTAAGCATGCAGGCTAGAGAGGGCATCAGACCCCATTACAGATGGTTGTGAGCCACCATGTGGTTGCTGGGAATTGAACTCAGGACCTTTGGAAGAGCAGGCAATGCTCTTAACCTCTGAGCCATCTCTCCAGCCCCTTAATTTTAAATTTTTAATTTTAAGTTCTGACCATCATTTAAGTTTTTTAAATAATTTGTCCTCTATATATTATTGAAATAAATTTTCTTTGAAGAGCCTAATTTAGCACCATATTAGAAACTTTTGTGAGTAGAGTTATTGATGCACAAATTAAGTTGTACTATTCTTATATAACATGTTAATTCAAAAACTTGTTTTAATGAACAACAGGCTGGACATTTTTGACTATAAAGATTGAATGAAATATTAAAGTCACATTTTGCATTTATGAGATGTATAATTTATATAATATGAGTTGCCTGAAATGTAAGGGATCAGATAATATTGTTCCACTCTCAAAACTTTGGGGAAAACCAGTCCTGGTGACATACATTTATTGCAATTCCAGCTACTCAGAAGTCTGAGACAGGAGAATAGAGATTTGAGGCTTGCCTGGACTACAGAGTGAGTTTCTGGCCAATCTGGGCAATTTGAAGAGCCAAAGTAGCATTAAGAAAAGCTAGAGGTATATAGCTCAATGGTAGACTATTTGCCTATCAATCATATACAAAATTAATCTAGTACTACAAAAATGAAAAACAACGTACAATCAGTGTAATAATACTTACCAGACGTGCTTTTTGGTTTTTCAAGGCAGGGTTTCTCCCTAGCTTTCGATCCTGTCCTGGAACTAACTCTTGTACACCAGGCTGACCTTGAACTCACAGAGACCCCCTGCCTCTGCCTTGTGCTGGAATTAAAGGTGTGCACACCATTCCTGACCTTATGCCATTCTTACAGCTATTGTTTTGTCTATGGTGGTCTTAAAGAAAAAGCTCTGACTAACTTGAGAGCCCCTCTAAAGCATACATATAGTCAGTATGTAGTAAGTACTGCATACAGGCAGTCATTGAAGGTTTAATTCCCTGGATTTGTCTTGATTAGAATCCCAAATCTGCTATATACTGGTTATATGATCTTGAACAAGTTACCTAATTTCTCTATACCTTAAGTTTTTTATCTTCACCTGCAGGGAATAATATTCTACCTCAAAATGTTGTGAGACTTTATCTAATTTAAATAATTTTAAATAGTGTGTGGTCCATAGTAAGCACTCATTTTTAGTTTTTACTTTTATTATATAACTTTTTATTTCAAGATGAGGTCACCCGAAGACGAAAAGCTACCAACAGATCAGATGCATTTAACATGCAAATGAGACAACGGAAAGGAACTCTCTCTGTTAACTTTGTAAGTGCTTTGGTATCTGTCAGGAGGGAAAGAATGTATTTTTATCTTGGCTTGTCTTGATATGTTGTGTTCAGTTAGTTTATTTGATTAGAAGACTTTGTGGCAAATCTCAAGGTTGGAGTTTTGGTTTATATGTTAGCTTTGCTTCGTCTCGTGTACACTCCCTTAAATCATATGCCTGTGGGTAACTGAGTTAAAGAAATGATATAAATCTGTATATAGTTAGCCTTTTATATCTTCAGGTTCTACCTTCATGGGTTCAACCAAATATAGATTGAAAACTTTTGAAAAATTATTTCTGGAGCTGGGAAGAAGTTTAGTGGTTAAGCACACTGGGTGCTCTTCCAGAAAACCTGAGTTTGACTCCCAGCACCCACTTGGCAGCTCATAACTGTCTGTAATTCCAGTTGCATGGGATCTGATCCCCTCTTCTCACCTTTTGCCTCTGAAAGCATCAGGCATGCACATGGTGCACAGCAAGAAAACCAACAACAACATTGTACCCATGCACATTAAAAGATTATAATAAATTGTTTCTGTGCTAAGCAATGTAGAACTTTTTTCTTTGCTTTCAATCATTTTATTTAAAAAAAAAAAATGAGGCAGGTTCTGGCTATGTAGCCCAGACTGGCCTAGAACTCAATGTGAAGCCCAAGTGGCCTTAAACATGACCTCAATCTGCCTTAACCTCTTGGGTGCTGGGATCACAGGCGTGCATCAGCCAGCCCACCATAACCGTTTTTGTTTTTTCCCCCTTGGCATTATTTACTAAACAACATAGTGTGGCAACTTCAAAAGCATTTATATGAAATTAATAGAATCTAGGGATGAACTTGCTCTGAGGGAGGCAAATATTAAGCCATTTTATGTAAGGGATTTAAGCATCTCTGGTGGTTGGATAACCCTAGCAGATTCCAAGAATGGATGGATGGATTTTTATTTTATGTGCATTGGTGTTTTGCCTGTTCATATGCCTGTGTGCAGATGTCAGATCCCCTGGAACTGGAGTTATAGACAGTTGTGAGCTGCCATTTGGGTGTTGTGAATTGACCTGGGTCCTCAGAAAGAGAAGTCAGTGCTCTTCATTCTGTTTTATAGTATTTGTACGGAGAATGAATGATACTTTTAAAGTATAAACTTACTTTCTATTCCCTAGATTATAGTGTTTCTTGATTCTGGCTCCTCCTTTGTATTTGTTTTTGGGTTGGGTTTTTTGTTTTTTTGAGTCAGTGTTTCTCTGTGTATTTGTGGCTGTCCTGAAAGTTGGCTTGTAAACCAAGTTGGCCTCAAACTCAGAGATCCATGCCTCTGTCTCCTGAGTGCTGGGATTAAAAGCATGTAAGCATGTGTCATTACCGTTGGCTAGGCTTTGGACCTGCTCATATTTTTGTTAATTTCCTCTAGAAGTTCTGGGGAAAATTGTTTGAAGTAGATTTTTAGGATTAAGCTATGTTTAGTTCTTAGTGTATGTTATATATTTTTTAATTAAAGAGTAGTTCATGAGAAAAAATGCAATATAGTATAGAAAATATACTTATTTTTATTTCTTTTTATAGGTTGATCTCTATGTTTGTATGTTTTGTGGCCGGGGAAACAATGAGGATAAATTGCTTTTGTGTGATGGATGTGATGACAGCTATCATACGTTTTGTCTACTTCCGCCACTACCTGATGTGCCCAAAGGAGACTGGAGGTGTCCTAAATGTGTTGCTGAGGTACAAACTTAACATTATAAATCCATTTAAAACTAAAGATAGAAAACAAAACAAAAAACTGAAGATGGTAATCCATGCATGTAATGTAAAGATATTCTCAAAAGCTTATCCCATTCTCTTGTTTATTATTGCTGAAAAATCTCCAGGATTTTTTAAAGAGCTATTTTGAATTACTGTATAACAACTGTATTTGCGGCAGCTTGTCTTAATTTTTTTCCTTCTGTGACTATTGGTTGGATAATTTTATTGTTTTAGTTATGTAAGATTTTTAAATTGTAAATTATTTCACTCTATAAATGGTAACAGTTAAAATGTGAATAGAACTAAGCAGGAATAAAAGGAGATAGAGATGGCTCATCATTTACTGCTTTTCCTGAGGACTCAGGTTTGATTCTCAAAACCTACATAATAGCTCACAACCATTTGTAATTCTAATTACAGAGAATCCAACACCTTTCTGTTCTTGGGCATGAGGCGTGTACATAGTATATAGACATTTATGTAGACAAAATACCCATATACATAAAACTTTAAAAATTAAATTACAGAGAACCAAAGCCCTTAGTTTACTTGAAGTTATTCACCTTTTAGATATATGGTATTTATTTCCTAGACGTGAAACAGGGATTGGCATTATATTTAAGTAGTCCCTGATGTAGTAACCACTTTCAGAAAATAACCAGGCTGGCCTGGAACTTAGAGATCCACCTTCTTCTGCTTCCTGAGTGCTGGGATTAAAGGTGTGCACCAACACCATCTTGCCTGCACTTACATCTTTATACCACATGAATGCCTGGTATCTGTGGAGGTTAGAAGAGGGCATCGCCTCAAGTTGTCAGTTACTTTTCTATTCCTGTGGTGAAACTTCATGACAAAGGGAGTTTGCAAAAGAACGTTTACTTAGACTATTGTTCTGATGGATACGAGTCTGTCATGGCAGAGAAATATGCAGCAAAGCAGCAGGCATGGCTATAGGAAGAATGCTGAGTATTCACACATTGACCCACAAACTTCAAGAAATGATAATGAAGTAAATGACACAAGTGTTTAAACTCTAAAAGCCTGCCTCCAGTGAAAGAAAGTCCTACTTCCTAAGTGTCCCCAAACCATCCTACCAACTGGGGACCAAGCATTTAATTGCCTGAGGTTTTGTGAAATGTTTCTCACTCAGACCATCACAGATCTTCTGAACTGGACTTACAGATGATTGTGAGGTCCCTTGTGGGTTTTGGGAAATAAATTCAGGTCTTCTGGAAGAGCAGCTAAGTACTCTTTTATCTTTTTTAAAGATTTATTTTTGTGTATACAGTGCTCTACTTGCATGTATGCTTGCAGGCCAGAAGAGGGCATCAGATCTCATTATGGATGGTTGTGAGCCACCATGTGGTTGCTGGGAATTAATTCAGGATCTCTGGAAAAGCAGCAGCCAGTGCTCTTAACTGCTGAGCCATCTCTCTAGGCTCAAACAGCTGGTACTCTTAACTCCAGCCCCATGGATTTTTTTTTTTTTGTTTTGTTTTGTTTTTGTTTTGTTTTTCGAGACAGGGTTTCTCTGTGGCTTTGGAGCCT
>NW_004949099.1:34686060-34705696 GCF_000317375.1 Microtus ochrogaster
TCTCGAACTCCCAGAGATCCGCCTGCCTCTGCCTCCCAAGTGCTGGGATTAAAGGCGTGCGCCACCACCGCCTGGCGATTTTTTTTTTTTTTAATTAAAGCTACAGTTAGACATGAAACTCTAAAATTTGAGATTTATACATCCATTATAAATAAATGGATGTTTTTTTTTTAGCTTGTGGAAATTTGACTTGATTGTACTTTTATTTTTAATCTTTGTTTTTCCTTCACTCTGTCTCTTCCCTTCTCTTTCTTTTTCCTCGACAAGGTCTTCCAGATAGTCCTCACTGACCTAGAACTTATGATCCTCTTGCTCCTCCTGCCTGAGTGCTGGAATTACAGACATGCTCTATCATGTCTGGCCTTACTGAAAGATAATAATGTTGTTAGGAAATGCCTTGTCTGTCTGTCTGTCTGTATGTATGTATGTATGTATGTATTTGTTTTTTGAGACAGGGTTTCTCTGCGTTGCTTTGGAGCCTATCCTGGAACTAGCTCTTGTAGACCTGGCTGGCCTTGAACTCACAGAGGTCTGCCTCTCTCTGCCTCCTGAGCACTGGGATTAAAGGCATGCACCACCGCCACCCAGCTTCTCTGTGTTTATTTTAACAAAAATGTCATGATAGATCTCTGAAGAGAAGGAATGTTTGCAATACCTAGTCAGAAGTTTTAATTACTCGTTGTTACTAGAAGACTTATTTGAATTTCTGGTGACTGTCGTGGAAGAAACCATAGCCTAACAGTTCAGTGGATATCCTATTGTACAAGCCTTTCTTTCCTTTCTATTTGTTGACTTAAAGAATCAGCATTCTTTTGTTTGATTCCAAGTTAGTATTCCTCTTGGGATTTGTCTAGGAAGCAAAGCATAATACTAGCTCCAGTACCTAAAACTGTCTCAGTATCTTGGAAGAGTGAACGTGCAGTTGAGAGGCAAGTTTCAAGTAGCTAATGTGTTGCAAATAACTAATACTTGTTTTGTTGTATAAGGGTGATTATAGATTTGTTTCAACTAGAGAAATGATAAAGAAAAGCCATATTTGTGACATTTATTTATTGTATTGCTTGATATTGAACCCAGAACCTGAGAGCATTATACTACTGAGCTAACATCCATATCTTTTGTTGCTATTTGAGGGTTTTAATGCTTTCTTTTTCTTTTTTTTTTTTTTTTGGTTTTTCGAGACAGGGTTTCTCTGTGGCTTTGGAGCCTGTCCTGGCACTAGCTCTGTAGACCAGGCTGGTCTCGAACTCACAGAGATCCGCGTGCCTCTGCCTCCCAAATGCTGGGATTAAAGGCGTGCGCCACCATCGCCCGACTTAATGCTTTCTTTTTCAATTTCAGTAAGTTTACCTCAGATATCCTTTTCCCCCCCAGGAATGTAATAAACCTAGAGAAGCCTTTGGATTTGAGCAAGCAGTAAGAGAATATACACTTCAAAGCTTTGGCGAGATGGCGGATAATTTTAAATCTGATTATTTCAATATGCCAGTCCATGTGAGTAGCTGTCATTTACATTGATTTAGAGAGAAACAAAGATTTTCTTTTTTCCTGTCAGGTTTTATAGAAATTAGGAACAATATAAAAACGGTTAGAGAACACCAAATCTTAAAATTAGGAACCTGATAATCTCTTCTGTTAATTTTACTCTCTTTTGTTTGGTTTGGATTTTTTGTTGTTTTTGAGATGGGGGGTCTTACTATGTAGCCCTGAATGACCTGGAACTCACTATGTAGACCAGGCTGGCCTGGAATTTATAGAGATCCACCTGCCTTTGCCTCCTGGTGCTGGGATTAAAGGTGTTTCTACCACAACTGGTATGAAAAGCATGTTGATGTTTAAATTTTAGTTATCTTTAGTTATCTGGAAATGTTGTGATTTGTTTGCTTTTTATCATGTTTTTTGTTCAGTTGGACTGTATATTATGTTTTAAGGGATTATAGTTACAGTGAGTTAATTATCCCCTTTGTGTTTTTTTTTTTTTTTTTTTTTTAGATGGTTCCTACAGAACTAGTAGAAAAGGAATTCTGGCGGCTAGTAAGTAGTATTGAAGAAGATGTTATTGTAGAGTATGGAGCTGATATTTCTTCAAAAGATTTTGGAAGTGGATTTCCTGTAAAGGATGGTCAGAGAAAGATGTTGCCAGAAGAAGAGGTGTGGATACTGTTCTGTAACTTCTTACTCTGAAGCTGATGTTGCATTTTCATAGAAAGCATTATTTCTCTAATCTTGAGAGACCATGCCAGTTTAAAATATGATATATGTAGGGTTTAGACAACACAATCTTTTAATTTTATAAACAATGATTTTGAACTGGCCATGAGTGTACATGCCTATAATCCCAGTACTGTAGAAACTGAGGTAGTAGAGTAGTGAGTAGTTAAGTGTGAGCTACATATGTACTGAGACAATCATAGCAAAGCAAATTCAAAATATCTTTGAAAAGTTATTTTATCTCTAAATCTTAAAGCTATTTTAGGTAAAATTTTAATCTAGTTTGAAAATTGTTTGGTGGGAGTGGGTTTGGAGACAGGGTTTCTCTGTAGTGGCTGAGCCTACTCCAACAAAGTCAGCCCAGGGTATCTGGAAAGGGGGTGCTGAAGCTAAAGAAATGTTAGATAGAGAGAAGTTGAGGCAGAAAACATTGATTTGGGGGACTTACTCTAGATAGCCATGTGTTTATTTCAGAACCTACTTATATACAAAAGCAGAACAAAGCACAGCATAGTCAGTATCTAACCAGATACTGGACTGAGCAGTTCAGGCAAGCGAGTTCACATGACTTCACAGCCATAACTGACTCTAGATGGAAACTGAGTCACTTGTGGGCTACTATAGTATAGCTTTGGAGCCTGTCCTGGAATTTGCTTTGTAAAACAGACTGGCCTTGAACTCACCGAGATCCACCTGCCTCTCCCTCCCGGGTGCTGGGATTAAAGGCATGCACTACCACCACTGAAGGAAAGTTGTTTTTAAAAAATTGTTACACCCAGGAAGCAGAGGTAGACAGATCTTCCTGAGGACAGCCTTGTCTACATAGTGAGTTCCAGGAAAAACAAAATAAAAAACATTTTGTTTTGTATTTGTGTGTGTGCCACATGCTGGAGGATGGTGTGGGGCAGTCAAAAGACAATTTATGAGAGTCACTTCTCTCCTTCTGTAGAGTGAATTTCAAGGATCTAATTCAGGTTGTCAGGGTTAGCAGCAGGTACCTCCACACAGTCATCTCACTGGCCCTACTTTGAAGTTTTTGCCTAGCTCTTTCTGTTCCACAGTTTAGAAAGTAGACTAGAGAGATGACTCGTGGTTAAGAATGCTGCCTTGTCAACATGAGGGGCTGTATTAAAGGATCACAGCACTAGAAAGGGTGAGAACCACTGCTCTAGATCCTCTTCCTTCTTTCTCAAGTGATGTGATTACATCATTACTTTGTGTGATGCACACAATGTCTTTTTCTTTCACAGAATGGTAAGTGGGGAAAAAAAAAGTTTTTTTTATGTTAAGGATGGAAGCCAGAGTCTTGTGTATACTAAATATTTGTTTAAACCATTAAATAGGGGCTGGTGAGATGGCTCAGAGGTTAAGAGCATTGCCTGCTCTTCCAAAGGTCCTGAGTTCAATTCCCAGCAACCACATAGTGGCTCACAACCATCTGCAATGGGGTCTGGTGCCCTCTTCTGGCCTGTAGGCATACACACAGACAGAATATTGTATACATAATAAATAAATAATTTAAAAAAACCCACTAAATAATGCCTCTAGTCCCTTATTCAAGCTGTATATATCTTTAAAAACTCAGTTCCAGTCTTTTCCATGATTTTTTCCTGTACCTCAAACCCATATTTATTACTCGTCATTGGCTCCTGAAGATAAAATATTGTAACTTTTTGTAGACCTTTCTCCTCACCTAGGTTTGTTATTTTTTTCTTTTGCCTCATTAACTGGCTAGTTAACCATAGAAACATAGTGAATAGTGTCCCTTTCCAATTTCTTTTTTGTTTGTTTTTGTTTTTATTTGTTGTTTTTCAAGACAGGTTTCTCTGAGTAGCCCTGGTCATCCTGGAACCCTCTCTGTAGACCAAGCTGTCCTCTGAGATTCACTTAACTTCTGCCTCCCAACTGCTGGGATTAAAGGCATGAGCCAGGGCCTGGAGAGATGGCTCAGTAGTTAAGAGACTGGCCGCTCTTCCAGGAGATGTGGGTTCAATTCCTAGCACACATTTGGCAGCTCACACCTGTCTGTAATTCATTCAGTTCCAGGGGATCCAACATTCTTACACAGACACTCACATGAAGGCAAACACCAATACAAGTAAATCATTTAAAAACAAAAGGCATGTACCACCACACCTGGCCACCAATTTCTTTTTTTCATTCATTTTGTATTTTATTTTTTATTCTTAGCAGATTAAAAATTTTATTCCAGAGCTGGGGAAATGTCTTACTCTCTCTTGCCCTTCTCACCATTTTCTAGTTCCTCAACCTCAGCATCCCTCCTGCTTCTGGTGTATGGGTGTTACTGTCCATTTTCTTGGATATTTCTCAAAGAGATTTCTTCTTAATTAAATGTATGTAGGACTTTGATATTCTATCCCCTTTGATTTTTAATTTTCACTTAAAATTCTATTTGGAGCCAGAGTCTATGTACTCCTGGATGACTTAAAACACACCATATAGATACGATTAGTTAATCATCCTGCCTGTGCTGTTTGCTGGAATTATAGGCATGTAGTGCTGCACATACTGGTTTCTATTCTTTATGTTGTTTTATATGTAACTTCTTGATATTTGTCTTGCTACTGACAAGTTTTTTGATGGATAATTTACCCACTTAGTTTTAGTTTGTAATTTTTTTATTTTTTGGTTTGGCTTTGAACTTGTGATCCTATTGCCTCGCCTCAGCTTCCTAAGTGCTGGAATTATAGGCATGTGCCATTTCACTCAAGATTTTTTTATTTCATCTTTTTTTTGGGGGGGGGGCAGGTCTCTTTATAGCTTTGGATGGTCTAGGTCTCCCTGTACTGACTAGGCTTGCATTGAACTCACAAAGATTTGCCTGCCTCTGTCTCTGAAAACTGGGAATTTTCATGTTTTTCAAGTTCATCTATGAAATAAGTTTCTTTTGTGTGTTTTTGTTTTTTATTTTATTTTTTTATATATTGGTGTTTTATCTGCATTCATGTCTGTGTGAGGGTATTGGATCCCCTGGAACTGGAGTTGCAGACAGCTGTGTACTGCCTTGTGGGTGCTGGGAATTGAACCCGATCCTCTGGAGCAGCCGGTATACTTACTTAATTGCTGAGCTATTGCTCCAGTCCTATAAGTTTCTTTGTTAATCTTAAATTTTATCCAGTTTTTCCTAATGTATTTCTGGTGAAGGAAGGTGCTATAATGACTTTCTGCATTATTACAACTTAACATATTGCTGAAAATTCAGGTTATATATACTGTCTGCACTGTCTAGCACTGTGATCTATATACTGCAGTTATTCTGGGAAGTTGTGCTGCTGGGTGTACAGTGGAAATAGAAAAGCAATGTGCTCACATGGAATGCATTGTTTTACTAGAACTTTGTTCTTGTTTCAGACTAAACTAGAAATATGTGAAGTAATGGGAAATGTCAGTCGAACCTAAAAAAGTTTGTGTAGATATTTAGATACCAACTATTAAATTAGTTTTAGATACATTAGTTAGATTAATAGATGAGTTGTAGATTTATTGTGGGTTACAAAGAGCACATTGTATGCATTGTATACACATATAATGAAATATTTGCCTTTTTATTCTCATTTAGCAGACTGGGTTTGATGGTGCACACCTTTAATCCCAGCACTCAGGAGGCAGAGTCAGGCAGATTTCAGTAAGTTGGAGGCCAGCCTGGTATAGAAAGCAAGTTCCAGGACAGGCTTCAAAGCTACACGAAGAAACCCTGTCTTGAAAAAACAAAACAGCCTGGCGGTGGTGGCACACGCCTTTAATCCCAGCACTTGGGAGGCAGAGGCAGGAGGATCCTTGTGAGTTCGAGACCAGCCTGGTCTACAAGAGCTAGTTTCAGGACAGGCTCCAAAACCACAGAGAAACCCTGTCTCGAAAAAAAAAAAAAAGAAAGAAAAAACAAAACAAAAAAATTTTTGTTTAGCATTTGTAAACTCTGATTTTTCATTTAACTTTTTTTTTCCTTTTATAGGAATATGCACTTTCTGGTTGGAATTTGAATAACATGCCTGTTCTGGAGCAATCTGTTCTTGCACATATTAATGTGGACATTTCTGGTATGAAGGTGCCATGGCTGTATGTGGGGATGTGTTTTTCTTCTTTTTGCTGGCATATTGAAGATCACTGGAGCTATTCCATTAACTACTTGCATTGGTATGTCCCATCGTATTGTACCATACGTACTTAGTCACTGTTTTCGGGAGCGGGTTGGTATTAGAAATTAAATCCAGGGACTCATGTTCCAAGTACTTGATCTACCATTAATATATATATATATCCTAAGCCCTGATTTTTGTTGTTGTTGCTGCTGTTTAATTTTTAGTTAAGCTGTTCTCAAATTTAGGTGTAGCTCAGCTTGAGCCTCTGGATTTCCTGATTGTGCGAGTTTCAGAGTGCTAGAATTATAGGAATGTTTCAACACACTATGTCTGGTATTTTATTTTTAAGATGTAATAATATTCGCTGATATAATAGAGAGAACTGGTTTCAAAAGCTTTTTTTACTTAAAAGCACGATAGTATATTGAGGAGGGGAGAGGAGTTGTCTTGGACGATCTTCTCTTTGAAAGAATGTGTAATCACCCAAGCCTAGAGTGGGTTTTTTAGTTTGTTTTTTGAGATGTTATTTGTTATTTTTTATTTTATGTGTATAGGTGTTTCACCTACATGTGTGTCTATGTAACCATGTGTGTGCAGTGCCATAGAGACCAGAAGAGGGTACTGGATCTTCTCGAACCAGAGTTGTAGATAGTTCTGAGATGCAGCGTTGGTTCAGAGAATTTAACTCAGATACTCTGAAAGAGCAGCTAGTACTCTTAACTACTGAGCCATCTTTCTAGACCCGAGTTTTAAATTAAATGATGCTTATGTACTATATGAGAAAATAATTAATGATGATTTTTATTTTGCATGTTAGGGATTAAAAGGCCTTGTTCACAGTAGTGTTGAAGTTCTGAGATATATCCCCCCAAATTTATATATATATAAATATAAATTTATATTTTATGTGAGTATATGTGCCTGTGTCTGAGTGCGTGTCTGTGTACCACATGTGTGTTTTAAGCCTGTGGAGGTCAAAAGAGTGCATTACATCACCTGGAACTGGAGTTTTGGGTAGTTGTGAGCTTCCATGTGTGTGCTTGGAACTGAACCTGGGTCCTCTGAAAGAGCAGTAAGTAATTTTAGTCACTTAGCCATCCCCATTCCCCCAATTTTAATACTTCTTGACAGGCAGAATGGGACATTTAATCTTATAGTTGAAAGATTTGATTTGGTATTTGGAACTTGAAACATTTTTCATTTGAGTAACATTTCCTCTAAAAATGCCTAAGACGTAATATTCAGTAAATAAATTCATTTGCTGTTTTATTTATTTATTTTTTTGTCTTTCAAAGATTTTCATTCACTTAGTTCCTTAACTTGCTGCCTTTTTTGTCTTTTGCATATATATGAGCCTTCATTTTTAATACTAGTAAGAGTAAGTGAAGTTGGAAATTACTACCTCGGTTGGAGTAGCCACATTTTGAGTGCTTAATGGTCATATATGATTAGGAGCTGTTTGATTTACCAGCACAAACAAAATGTATTTTTAAGATGCTACTTTCTTTTTTAAAAAAATTATTTATTTATTTATTATGTATGCAATATTCTTTCTGTGTGTGTGCCTGAAGGCCAGAAGAGGGCACCAGACCTCATTACAGATGGTTGAGCCACCATGTGGTTGCTGGGAATTGAACTCAGGACCTTTGGAAGAGCAGCCAGTGCTCTTAACTGCTGAGCCATCTCTCCAGCCCCAAGATGCTACTTTTTTAAGATTTATTCTATTTATGTGTATGTATATGATAGTACTCGAGTGTGCGTGTGCGTGCGTGCGTGTGTGTGTGTGTGTGTGTGTGTGTGTGTGTGCGTGCGTGCGTGCGTGTGTGCGTGTGTGTGTGTGTGTGTGCCGCATGAATAAAGGTGCTTGTGGAGGCCAAAAGAGTGCCTTAGATCTCCTGTAACTGGAATTACAGAGTTGTGAACTGTCCTGTGTAGGTGCTAGGAACTGACCCTGGGTATTCTTGCAGGAGCAGCAAATGCTCTCTCTCTCAACTGCTCAACAATCTCTCTAGTCTCCAGCCTCAAACATTCTTTTCATTACAGTAAATCCTATAGGGAATAGCTCTTATCTAAAATCTTCTGAAGTATGAGAATTAGGAAATATAGTCATTTTGAGATTATAGCCTGATTAATTAAATCCATTTTTGTCTCGGTGTTTCTTTTGCTGAAATAAAACACTATGATTTAAAGCAACTTGGGGAGGAAAGGATTTATTTCATCCTACAGCTTGTAGTTGGCCATCCAAGGAAGTCAGGGCAGAAATCTAGAGGCAGCAACTTAATCAGAGGTCATAGAGAAGTAGTCCTTACTGGCTTCCACGTGGCTACTCAGCTTGCTATTTTACAGTATCTAGGACTGCCGGCCTATGCCGTCCTACATTAGTCATTAGTCAAGAAAATTACCACAGGCTTGCCCACTAGTCAGTCTGGTGGGGGCATTTTCCTAATTTAGGTTCCCTCTTCCAAAATAACTTGTGTCATGTTTTTCTAAAACTAGTCACCACTACTTCCTAAGTTTATAACTTTTTAGTATTCAGAATGAACTCTAATCCATTAAAATATAATAGATAATGATGCTGGGATTTTGTCTTTTTGTTGCCAACTATATTTAAAGTTTGAGCAGTTTGTAGTATTAGCTTATTTACATGAATAGGAAAATTGAACTTAAGCTATTTATGTGTATTCTTTTTGCTTTAACCATGGTGATGGTAATTGGAAAGACTCATGTTCTGGGAATCAAGGCATTGAGTCTATATCCTTTTGAACAGTGATTTCCATGTAATATAGTTTCTGTTCAAAAGGTACTTTTACTAATTAATTCCCTATTCATGTACTTTGGGTTATTTTCCCAATGGCAGTGAGTGTGTATCTTATTTTTTCATATATTCTTGCCTTATTTCCTGTTATTAATAGTAGCATATATTTATGGGATGGTTGCCAGGATTCTGGTCATATAACCTATGGCCAGGAATATGAATGACAATGTTAATTATAATGTATTTGAATGAAAGACCCTGGCTTCAGTGGTACCATGTTCTGCCTAGCTAAACAGTTATTTCTTTTGTTAGGGGCGAGCCAAAGACATGGTATGGTGTACCATCTCATGCTGCAGAACAACTGGAGGAGGTGATGAGGGAGCTGGCCCCTGAGTTATTTGAATCACAGCCTGATCTCCTACATCAGTTAGTAACCATCATGAACCCAAACGTGCTCATGGAGCATGGTGTGCCAGTGAGTCTTTTTGTGTCTTTCTTCAGCATTTTCAAAGATTTTCTAGCTTTCAATTAGATATAATCACAAGGGTTTTTTTTTGTTTTGATCTTGGGAGTGGGGTTATAACTATATGTGAAAGGCCCTGTAGTATAGCCAAATTAGAATTAATACCCTGAGTAGAACTTCAGTCTGATTAAGAAAGGATGCTTTAAAGTATGACTCATATATTATGTTTTACTACTACCTCTTTGAATAGGCTTCTGTTTCTTAATTAAAACTGTTCTGTTCTTTGTTCTTTTTAGACTTTAGTTGTTGTTTTTTTGTTGTTTTTGGTTTAGGGTTTTGTTTTTTAGGTGTCTGTGTTATATAGACCAGGCTGGACACGTGTACTCTGACACCACCTTCTGCCTCCCAAGCGCTGGCATTAAAAGTATATACCCATGTCCAACTCTTTCTCACTTTAAGAACAGTTTTTAAAAATATCTTGTATGGTCATTTTCATTCAATTTAAAATACATTTTTGTTTTCATTAAGATATTCAATTTTCACATACTTTTTTTTTCTGAGGCTGGGTTTCTCTCACACATAAAATATATTTAAATGTATATTTTCCAGATGTTTGGGTTTTAAAAAAAATTTAAGATTGAGTTATTTTATGTGTATGAATGTTTTCCCTGCAAGTATGTATGCGTACCATGTATATGCCCGGTGCCTGAGGAAGTCAGAAGAGGGATTTGAATCACTTGGAACTGATGAAGATGGTTGTGAATCACCATGTGGGTGGTGGAAACTGACCTGGGCCCTCTGTAAGAGTAGTAAGTGCTCTTAATGGCTGAGTCATCTCAACAGCCCTTGGGAATTTTTTTAAGGTTTATTTTATTTTATGTATATCAGTGTTATGTTTGCCTCTATGTGTGTGTGTGTTTTCCGTATTCCTGGTACCTTCAGAGGACAAAGAGGACACCGGGAATAGGCATTATAGCTTGTCAGCTGCCATGTGGGTGTTGTAAAGTGACCTGGCCTCTCAAAGAGCAGTGAGTGCTCCTAACTGCTGAGCCATCTCTCCAAAAGCCTTTTAAAACTTTTTGTTGTTTTTAATTGCTCCCCCTCCCCCTTTTTTTGTGCTTTTGTTTGTGAGTCTATCCTTTAAGAGCTGAGCCATCTCTCCAGCCCTGTTTTGCCATGGTGCATGTGTAGTAGTTTAGAGAACAACTTGGAGGAGTCAGTTCTCCGATTCTACCATGTGAGTCCTGGAGACTGAGTTCAGGTCATCAGGCACGATAACAAGGCCTTATACCTGCTGTGAACTGTCTCAGTAACCCCCAGATCTCGTGTTCTGTATTCTCCCTACTTAACTAGAATAATCAAGTTCTTTAAAGTGATAACCCTTCTAGTTTTCATTCTGTTACTGTAATTAAAAGCACTGATCAGTATAACTTAAGGGTTTCTCTCAGCATAAAATTCTAGATCATAGAGTTCATCATTGAGGAAAATTAAGGTAGGAAGTTGAAGATAGGGCCTTCATGGCTGTTCCAACAAAGCATTACCTCTGGTCAAGGAAATCAAAGCAAAAAAGTACTGCAGGAAATCATGGGAGATAACTGTTGCTGGCTAAGAAGGCTGATATTTAGCTATCTTTTTTATATAACCCAGGACCATCTTCCCAGGGAACGCTACCATCACATGGTGGGAGCTGGGTAGTGCACTGGCCAGCCTAAATGAATCAAGACTGACCTCTTTCATAGGCCAGTCTAATCAAGGAAATTCTTCAGTTAATACACTCCTCATGTGACTCTGCTGTGACAAGTTAACAGTTAAAGCTAACTAGGAAAGGATTCTTTTTCTTTTCTCTCTCTTTTTTTTAAGCTGGACATGGTAATATATAAACCAGTCAGGGTATCCATGCCCAGAAGATTTCAGGTTTTATGTTTTATTATTTACTTATTTATTTGGTTTTTCGAGACAGGGTTTCTCTGTGGTTTTGGAGCCTGTCCTGGAACTAGCTCTTGTAGACCAGGCTGGTCTCGAACTCACAGAGATCCGCCTGCCTCTGCCTCCCGAGTGCTGGGATTAAAGGCGTGCGCCACCACCGCCCGGCTCTTTATGTTTTAACTTTTGTATTTATTTTTGTTGGAGAAAGGGTTTTACTATATAGTTCTGGCTGGCCTGGAACTTAATATATTGACATAATGGTCTCAACCATACTGTCTGCTCCAGCTTTCTAAGTGCTGGGATCAAAAACATGCCATCACATTTTGTTTTTTTTTTTTGTTTTGTTTTATTGTTGTTTGTTTGTTTGTTTGTTTTTTGATTTCTCAAGACAGGGTTTCTCTGTAGTATTGGAGCCTGTCCTGGCACCACCACGCAGTGGTATTAATGTTATAAACCTACTTAAAACAGCTATTGCCACTGTCTTGAAATATCTCTCATATTTACAAATTAATTCTGTCTGAATTAAAAATTAAAATATATCAGCTGGTTACACTGTTAGAACATAATTTTGAAGGTTCAATTTAACTGGTATTAAATGGGGCATGGTGGTTTATACCTTTAATCCCAGCAGTTGGAGGCAGAGATGGGTGGATCTCTTGAGTTCCAGACCAGCTTGGTCTACAAATAAAATACCATGAAAGCCAGTGCTATAACACAGAGAAACCCTGTCTCGAAAAACCAAAAAAATAATAAAAAAAAAAAAGAAAAGAAAAACCTAAATAAACAAAATGAAAAGGTAAACTGGTATTAAAATTGATTAAGCAATACCCATAGCATTAGCATATAACAAAGTAACTTTTGGGGAGATTGGTTGGGGGTATCTCATGACATTAACTGATAGATTTAGTTTCTAAATATTATGCAATGATTGTAGGAAGTTTAATCTTTTATTTCCTATTTATAACACAGGACCAAAAAGCAATTTTCATAGTTTTTAAAGAAAAAAATATTTATAAACGGGATCTTATTTGGCCCAAGGTTGTAGCAACGAATGATCTTGATCCTGTTCCTCCTGTTTCTACCTTCCAAGGGCTAGGATTCTAGACATTCACCATTAAGTGCAAGAATTTTAGCTTAGGGGGCTGGAGAGATGGCTCAGAGGTTAAGAACACTGACTGCTCTTCCAGAGGTCCTGAGTTCAATTCCCAGCAACCACATGGTGGCTCACAGCCATCTGTAATGAAATCTGGTGCCCTCATCTGGTCAGCAAGCATACATACAGACAGACAAAACATTGTATACATAATTAATAAATAAATCTTTTAAAAAAAAAGAATTTTAGCTTAGGAAGCCAGGCGGTGGTGGTGGTGCATGCCTTTAATCCCAGCACTTGGGAGGCAGAGGCAGGCAGATCTCTGTGAGTTTGAGACCAACCTGGTCTACAAGAGTTAGTTCCAGGACAGGCTCCAAAGCTACAGAGGAACCCTATCTCAAAAAACAAATAAACAAAAAACAAAAAAGATTTTTAGTTTAGGAAGAGAGTACCATTTTCTGTTTGACATTCTTTTGACTGTAATTCTTATCATATAATGTTAATCTAAGCAATTCTTGCCTTTTAAGACTGGGTTTCTCTGTGTAGCCCTGGCTTTCCTGAAACTAGCTCTGTAGACCAGGCTGGACTCATCAGACTCACAAAGATCTTCCCGCCTCTACCTGCTGTAGTTAAAGGCATGTGCCACCACTGCCTGGCAATTTTAGCTATTTAAATCCTATAATTATTTCTGATATGTATAGTATTATTTCCAGTTTCAGAACATATTATTGAAATTATCTGAGTAGACCTGTTTTCCTTTTTTTTTTTTAATCCTTGTTCCTAATTTGCATTCAGGTGTACAGGACTAATCAGTGTGCTGGAGAGTTTGTTGTGACGTTTCCTCGTGCCTATCACTCTGGATTTAACCAGGGATACAACTTTGCTGAAGCTGTGAACTTCTGTACTGCTGACTGGGTCTGTTCTATAGCACGTGGCTGTTGTACGTCTACTAACACCCCTATAAAATGCAGTATTTTACCTAGCTGGGTTTTGGGTAGGGCCCATGAATATTTTAGGGTTTATTGGAGTAGCTATTGTAATTTAGCATTTTCATTGCATTGCATATTTATTATTTTCCCTGGTATGTTTGTAACTAAATGGGCAGTTATTTGTCTTTTCCTGAGGGAATACATGTTTCCTCTAGTCTTCATTTTCTCTGAACACTTTTGAATCTTAAAATATATAAATAATGCAGCAATGGCTGTATCATAGTGTGGCTGCGTCATGTTGATTGAGAAAAGACTGCAAAGATTGAATTAATACTTAATACATACTGCCTTTATTTTTCTTCCCTAGTGATGCTGGGTTCATTAGCCTTTTAACATTTTTGTTGGGAATCCCTTAGTAAAACTGATCTTACATTTTCTGTGGGTAACTGTTATTTGTTACTACATTTATGGTTAATCATATAGAGGAAATATAGTAATACAGCAAGTAGTATTTTGTGTTTTAATATGTAGACTTGCTGTGTTGCCTATCCTGCCTTTGAAGTTCTGGGTTCTCTGAGCTGTCTTGTTTTGGTCCAGTATGTAAAACTTCTTCCTTATTTGGCTATAGAATCATATAATAAAGTGCTATTAAGACTCAGTTAAGGGTTTGCTTTGGGCCTGAGCTCTTTCAAAAAAATAGCTAATACTGTGGTTTACACGATACTGGACAGGTATAGGGTAGGATATGGGTAAGAGTTGAAGATTACTTTTTTGTTTTGTTTTGTTTTTGTTGTTGTTGTTGTTTTTCGAGACAGGGTTTTTCTGTGTAACTGTCTAGCTCTTGTAGACCAGGCTGGCCTCAAGCTCACAGAAAGTCACATGCCTCTGCCTCCTTAATTATAACATGTGGGAAAGGAAAGCCAAAACAGCAACTTAATAAAAGTTAGCCTTAGAAACAAAGCTGTTGTTAAATTTACATTTGTATCATAAACTTCACCTTAGAAGTATCAACTCTCAACTATAACATTTAACTTGTTTAAGATTAGTAAATTAATCTATTAGTCTTTTGATACACAAGGTGAAAAAAAGTTAGGCTTCTGGGCTGATGAGATAGTCAAGGTACTTTGCTGCCGAGATTTATAACCTGAATTCAATCCCTAGGACGCACATAGAAGGAGAACCAACTCCTTCAAGTTGTCTTCTGACCTTTACATGTATGCTGGGCACACATTAAATAAACGTAAAACAAACGACAACAACAAAAAAATCTAACAAAATCCAAAAATCTTAGGACTACTAAAATGAGAAGTTCCTCATGACCAAATATCAAGTATTAGCTAGGTATAGTGATGCACACTTTTAATGTCAGCATTCAGGAGTCAAAGGCAGGTGGATCTCTGACTGAGACCAGTATGGTCTACATAGTGAGTTCCAGGACAGTTAGGACTACATAGTAGGGCCTTGTCTCAAATAATAAGTAGAGAAATAAATGAAGTTCATATTAGTGAGCATGGTAAAGACATTGAAATCATCTTCAGCCAGGTAGTGTTGGCACACACCTTTAATCCCAGCATTCGGGAGGCAGAGGCAGGCAGATCTCTGTGAGTTCGAGGCCAGCCTGGCCTACAAGAGCTAGTTTCAGGACAGGCTCTAAAACTATAGCGAAACCCTGTCTCGAAAAACCAAAAAAAAAAAGTTTCTTTTTTTGTTTTGTTTTGTTTTTTCTTGAGACAGAGTCTCACTATGTAGACCAGACTGACCTCGAACTCAGGGATTCACCTGCCTCTTTCTCTCCAGTGCTGGGATTAAAGACATGCATTGGTAGACCCAGTCCTGTTCAGTTCTTGGTATATACTATGAATTAGAAAATCTGCAGCTTAGGGCAGAAACTTAGCATCTTGGCTTATGGACATTGTTTGGGGAAAGACCTGTGAAATTTGGCTGGGTTACAGATAATTATTATTTATGTTATGTTTTATGTTCATATAGGACATACTTTTTCTTCTTTATAATAAAAGTGAATACCTGAAGATGAATAGAGCTTATGTGCTAGAATATATCATAAGAAATTTAATTTGGAAATCTGATGTTTTCAGTTGCCCATTGGACGTCAGTGTGTAAATCACTATCGACGGCTGAGGCGCCATTGTGTCTTTTCACATGAGGAACTCATTTTCAAGATGGCAGCCGATCCAGAATGCTTAGATGTAGGGCTGGCTGCCATGGTGTGCAAAGAGTTAACTCTCATGACTGAAGAAGAAACACGATTGAGGGAATCAGTTGTACAAATGGTGAGTATGAGTATGCTGAGTGCATGTCTTTCCTCTTTTAAATAGCTATTTTGTTTTTTGTTCTTTTTATAAATTTTATATAAGCTGTATTTCTAAACCCCTGCTCCTCCCTTCTCCTCCTCCCATATCATCCCTCTGCCCGACACACACCTCAAATTCTTCACCGCTTTCTTTAATTATTATTGGCACATATATATGAGTTAATTATATAAATATAACCTGAGTCCATTTAGAGTTGCTTATGTGTATGTTTTTAGAGATGACTGTTAGATAATCAATTAGAGGAGGGCTCATTGCTGGGAACACTGATTCTCTCTCTAAGCTGTCATTAATTGCCTGAGTTAGCTCTTCATCTGGGTTGGAAGCCTGGGTCTTGTGAGATTTCCCCATCCACGTTGGCATGTCAACTGGTGGTATCATTGTTCAGGTCTTGTTTAGGTTACCATTTTGTTGAAAGTCCATGGGTGCAACTTTCCTGTCATTTATAGAAGGTATGTCTGGTAGATACACTGATCATCTATCTTTTCTTGCCCCCCTTCCACGATGTTTCCTGGGCCTTGGGTGTAGGGTTTATATTGTAGATGAGTCAGTTAGGCCTGGGCAACCCACAATCAGCTGTTATCTCCATTTTTAGATAGTTATGGGTTTTTGTAATGGTCTCTGCCTGCTACAAAAAGAAAGTTCTTTGATGAGGGATGGAAGCTACACTTAATCAGTGATTATAAAGCTAAGTATTTATAATGCAACTAGAAATTATCCTAGTTTAGGAAAGTAGTAGATTTTTCTCTACGTAATAGACTGGGTTTACAGTACCAGACCTGAATTCCCTCCTATGGAGTGGGCCTGAAGTCCAGTTATTAGTTACTGCAATAATGGAAGTGCCACTATTCAACCTTTGGTGATCACTCACTATTTTTGTCATTGCCATGCTTTATAAGTGTTACAACTGGGTAGGACTATCGATTGCTTTTCTCATTTGGCAGCCGGCATAGTTCCTTCTGGTACTATGAAAGCTAGGCCTAGATTGAACTTGATTTCTGAGTCTTGTTTCCAAAATGTTTGGTGTCTTTAGCAATAGGGGCTTACCTTCAACTTCTGGAAGGCAACCAAGGGCAACATTAGCTTGACCAACAACTTGAGAGGGGGTTCTTTTTCATGTCTACTTTGTTTGTTTTTGTTAGATTCCGTGTGGCATTTAAAGGAAACATTATTAAACTTTATTTAAATTGTGTGTGTATATATGCTTATACATATATATACTTAAATAGTATGATTCTCTGTGGCTTTTACAAATATCTTTAGTGTTATTTATCTCTCTTTGTTCCTTCTCTCTTGGTATTGCCCCCCCCCCCCAGTATCTTCCTGTTTCCCCCTTCGTAGCCCCTGTGTACTTCTGTTCTCTCTAGAGTTGAGGCCACACTACCACCACCCACTGTGATCCTCTTTCCTGGTTTCTGTGGTTTTTCCAGGTTAGATACTTACATCTGAAGATTCAGAGCTAGGAGCCACAAATAAGAGAACTTTCAGTGTCTGTCTTTCTGGGTTTGGATTTCCTCACTCAGTATAATGTTTTCTAGTTCTTTCCATTTACCTGCAAATGTCATGATTCCGTTTTTCTTACAGCTGAATAGTATTCCATTGTCTATATGAAAAACATTTCATTATCCATTCATCACTTGAAGGATAGTTAGATTGTTGCCATTTACTAGCTGTTGTGACTATAGCAGCAGTGAAAACGAATGAACAAGTATCTGTTAAAGAATGTCAAGTCCTGCCGGGCGATGGTGGCGCACGCCTTTAATCCCAGCACTCAGGAGGCAGAGGCAGGCGGATCTCTGTGAGTTCGAGAGCCCTAGAACTAGCTCTGGTCTACAGAGCTAGTTCCAGGACAGGCTCCAAAGCCACAGAGAAACCCTGTCTCGAAAAACCAAAAAAAAAAAAAAAAAGAATGTCAAGTCCTTTGGGCATGTGCTAAGTAGTGGTATAACTGGGCCATAATGAAGATTTATTTTCAGCTTTTTGAACATTCTCCAACAGATTTCCAGATTGGCTGAGTTGTTTACAGTCCCACCAGCAGTGAGTTGAGGGTTCTCCTTTTCCCACATCTTTCTGTTCGTTGTCAGTTGTTTCATTTGTTTGTTTGTATTGTTTCTGATGTGTACAAGTGTTTTGCCTACATGTATGTATGTGCAGCACATGCATGTAGTGTCCTTCAAGGGCGGAAGGTGTTAGAACTCTTGGAACCAGAGTGCTGGAAAATGAGACCACCTCTCCTGCCCCAGTTGTTTCTTGATCTTAGCCATTCTGATTTGAGATTTGGTGTGGGTGTGTGTGTGTGTGTGTGTGTGTGTGTGTGTGTGTGTGTGTAGCAATGTTTTGCCTGTGCACTAAATTTGTGCCTCGTACCCACAAAGGCCTAAAGAGGTTGTCAGTTGTCATGGAACTAAAGTTAAACACACTTGTGAGCCATGTGGTTGGTAGGAAGTGAGCTTAGGTTCTTTGCAAGAACAGTAAGTGCTCTTGAAGAACCATCTCTTCAGCCCCATTTTCTTATTTCCTGAGACAGGTTCTTACTCTAGCTCAGGCTTGCCCTAGAGTTGACTGTGAAGCAGTGGCGATCCTGGCAGTTTTCTTTCCTTGGCCTTTCAAGTGCTCAGATTACAGATGTTAGCCTTCTGGCTCTGGTATTAATGAACTTTTACTTATTCTATGTGTAAATGCGTTGAATGTAAGCTTCCATGTTGCATGTGGAAGTCAGAACTCTCAGAAGCTGGTTCTCTCCTGCTACCTTGTGAAATCCAGATGTTGAATTCAAGGAAATAGCCATCTAGCTGGCCCCTGAATATTAATTTCTTTAAACAAGAAAATTAAATTCTGGGTTGTTGTTTTTTATTTGTTTGGTTTTGGGTTTTTTTCATCCAAGTTTTGTGATTCTAGACTGTCAGATTGGACTAGTCTGTCTTCTTCCTCATTTTCTCAAATGCTAGTTATTTTCAGGGTTTGTTAACCTTTTCTTAATCTTTTGTGTTATTTCTATTGATAGAATTTTAAATCCTTTTTCTTCTTTTTTTTTTTTTATTTATTTTTTTTTCTTTTTTTTTTTTTTAAAGACAGGGTCTCACTATATAAGTCCTGGCTGCCCTGAAACCCATAGAGATCTCCCTACTTCTGTCTTCTGAATGCTGGGATTAAAGGAATGTGCCCCATGCCTAATTTTTAATTCTTTTTAAGATATTCTTTTATGTTTCAGTTGAGACCTGATCTGATGATATAAATTATTTTCCAGGGTGTCGTGATGTCAGAAGAAGAAGTTTTTGAACTTGTTCCTGATGATGAGCGACAGTGTTCAGCATGCAGAACCACATGTTTTCTCTCAGCTCTCACCTGCTCCTGTAATCCGGAGCGACTTGTATGTCTGTACCATCCAACTGATTTGTGCTCCTGCCCCATGCAGAACAAATGTCTTAGGTATTTAAAAGTTATTGCACATTATTCTTTTGTTTTGTTTTTTCGAGATGGGGTTTCTCTGTATAACCTTGGCTTTCTTGGAATTCAGTCTGTAGACTAGACTGGCCTCGAACTCATGGAGATCTGACTGCCTCTGCCTCCCAAGTGCTGGTATTAAAGGTGTGAGCCACTACCTGGCAAGAAAACCACATCTTAATGTTATTCTTTGTTTCCTTTCCTGTTCCTAAACAAGTAACTTTTCCTTGACTATATTCTTCTTCTTCTTCTTCTTCCTCTTCCTCTTCCTCTTCCTCTTCCTCTTCCTCTTCCTCTTCCTCTTCCTCTTCTTCTTCTTCTTCTTCTTCCTTCTTCCTTCCTCCTTCCTCCTTCCTCCTTCCTCCTTCCTCCTTCCTCCTTCCTC
>NW_004949099.1:34705856-34707713 GCF_000317375.1 Microtus ochrogaster
TTTTTCGAGACAGGGTTTCTCTGTGGCTTTGGAACCTGTCCTGGAACTAGCTCTGTAGATCAGGCTGGTCTCAAACTCACAGGGATCTGCCTGCCTCTGCCTCCCGAGTGCTGGGATTAAAGGCGTGCTAGTTCTTTAAAATTAACCCTAACCAGCCTAGCCATAATTAGTTTTGTAGCCAGTTAATGTCGTGCTTTTCTTGCCTTTCTCTGCATTGAAACTGGTTTTCTTTGATTTTTTTTTTCTCTTATTTCAGGTTCTATTTTAAGCTTTTACTTCTGTTTTTAAAATTTTTTTGTAGGTACCGCTACCCACTAGAAGACCTCCCTTCTCTACTTTGTGGCGTAAAAGTGCGGGCACAGTCCTATGACACTTGGGTCAGTCGTGTTACAGAAGCATTATCAGCTAGCTTCAACCATAAGAAAGGTTAAGTTTCCTTCTTTGTTATGAAAAAATGTCACTTTAAACAAAACCTTTAATTGTATGTTTTTGTTCTCCATTAACAAATGGAATTCTAGGGGCTGGAGAGATGGCTCAGAGGTTAAGAGCATTGCCTGTTCTTCCAAAGGTCCTGAGTTCAATTCCCAGCAACCACATGGTGGCTCACAACCATCTGTAATGAGGTCTGGTGCCCTCTTCTGGCCTGCAGGCATACACACAGACAGCATATTGCATAATAAATAAATAAATAAATAAATAAAATGGAATTCTAGCTTATAATTTCATAGTTGAATATACAGCTAATTTTCTCTTATCCATGTATTAAGCAGACCTGATAAACTTATCTTCTGTGGTAAGATATCATCATTTTAGGCTGCAGGCCATGCCTAGTTTTAACTGTCTGTCCTCAGTTTCATAACCTTTCTTTCCTTGGTGTCATTGCTAAGATTACATGACTCTGCCACCACACACAGAATCTCTTTTTAAATGAAAAGGCTGACATAATATGGGTCAGATAAGTTGTAGCAGGTATGTATTTTAGATAGTCAAATTTAGTTCAGTAGCACCAAAAACATTTGATTTTTGATTGTTTTTGAGAGAGACAAGAGGGTAGGCAGAAAGAATGGGAATAGGGATGAAGGAGAGAGATCAAACATTTTATTTGAGTGAAGTCATCTATTTGGAATAATTATCTGGTCAGAAACTTTTATATTGGAGATTATCAAAACTTCATCATTTCTGCCAGAATATTAGTCACTCTTGAGTAAGCTTTGTGGCTATTGTAGAATGGTTTTTTGTGTCTATCATTGCATTTATCTTTACAGATTTGATTGAATTGAGAGTAATGTTGGAAGATGCCGAGGATAGGAAATACCCAGAGAATGATCTCTTTCGAAAGCTCAGGGATGCAGTGAAAGAAGCTGAGACTTGTGGTTCTGTGGCTCAGCTGCTTCTGAGCAAAAAGCAAAAACACAGGTAAGCCTAAGAAGAGTGTAGTTCTGCCCTGGACTCCTGTTCTTCCAGTTTTAGTTGGCTTTTGAGACCCTGTATTATTTTCTTCCCGTGGCAGTTTCTTTTCAATCCCTAGTAACTTCTCCAACCCCTCCCTTTCTTCATGTTCATAAGTTGTAAAAAGCTCTTTAAACTTAAGTGAGTTATAAACCACACCAAGGAAGCAGCAAGTAGACTGGCTAGTTTCAATGCTGAAAATAACACTGAAGTTTATGTAGTGTCTTTGGGTCAAAGACCTAGCAGTATATTCAACTTTATCTGCCGGGCGGTGGTGGCGCACGCCTTTAATCCCAGCACTCGGGAGGCAGAGGCAGGCGGATCTCTGAGTTTGAGACCAGCCTGGTCTACAAGAGCTAGTTCCAGGACAGGCTCCAAAGCCACAGAGAAACCCTGTCTCGAAAAACC
>NW_004949099.1:34707998-34723417 GCF_000317375.1 Microtus ochrogaster
TTCTCTGTGGTTTTGGTTCCTGTCCTGGAACTAGCTCTTGTAGACCAGGCTGGTCTCGAACTCACAGAGATCCGCCTGCCTCTGCCTCCCGAGGGCTGGGATTAAAAGCGTGCGCCACCTTATTAGAACTTTTTTACTTTTTAAGGAGAAGTTATGCCAGGCAGTGGTGGTGCACGCCTTTAGTCCCAGCCCTCAGGAGGCAGAGGCAAGTGGATCTCTGTGAGTTCGATGCTAGCCAGGTCTGCAGAGGGAGCTCCAGGACAGGCTCCAAAGCTACACAGAGAAACCTGTCTTGAAAACTTTTATATATTTAATTTCACATTGTTTTCCTTAAACAAACTCTTTTCTTGTTCCTTTCTGCAACATTCTTTGTCTTGCACTTCTTCATAGATGTAAGGTATGCCTTTGTTTAGGGGTTATTTGCTCTTTATTCAGCTTGGACTTTTCTTCCTGCCACATGTAGGTGGCTTGTTCATTTCTTTCTCCTTCCTTCCTTTTTTAAAATAACCATTTCTGTGATATTATTTTATAGCTCTTCAATATATTCCTCTGTGTGGCTTTTTCTATAGTACTTTTTATTGGATTTTAAAGTTTTAATTATATATATATAATCAGAGAACCTTTGCTATAGCAGTTTCCAGTGGGCATTAATTTGCTTTTAGGACACTGACCTCTTTGGAGAGTCTGGTAAAATTTTGAGGACCCTTTTTTTTAAAAAAAAAAAGTATATATCAAAGATTTTGCTGGACAGACTGAAGAGATGGTATGGCTCAGTGGTTAAGACCACTTACTGTTTCCAGAGGACCCAAGTTCAGTTCCTAGCACCCACATGGTTACAGTTCTAGGAGTCCTGATGCTTTCTTCTGTCCTCCTTAAGCATTGCACTCATGTAGTACACAGACATACATGCAAGCAAAACATCCATACACATCAAATAATGTCTTTAAAACAAAAAAGAATTTGGGATAGATTCAGGGAGTTCATTCATCGAAGGCAGCTAAAAACCCTGTGTTTCCAGTGTTGTGAGCCTCTTAACACCCAAGGAATTAGTTTTCTCAGTGAGCTTAATGTTACACCAGGGGAATTTATTTAGTGTTTCAAACTTATAGCTGTTATAGACTAGAGGGACTGTCACTTGGCTAGTTGTATTTTCATAATTATCTGCAGGGGAATTATTCAGCACTAGAATTTTAAGATTGCTAAGGGTTGAATTCTAGAGAGAGTAGGAGCCCCATTTGATGTCAAAATGACCATATTTTTCTATGTTTCAATATTATTTCATATTAGGCAGAGCTCAGATAGTGGGAAGACTCGGACCAAACTGACAGTAGAAGAATTGAAGGCCTTTGTCCAGCAACTTTTTAGTCTTCCGTGTGTCATCAGCCAAACTCGACAAGTAAAGGTGAAACATTAAATCTTTTTTTTTCTTTTTAAATAATGTTTTTTGTTTATGAGCTTCTGTTCCAATTTAGGAGAATTGTATGTATAGACTAGTGTTTGGTCCTTTAAGCTCCTTTTTCTTATTGTATATTGTCTAAGGTTCTTTGGTAGGCAATCTTTTAGCTTTTTTTTTAAGTTGTTTTGGCTGCATGTATGCCTGTGCACTGTGTACAGTAACCATGGAGGATCTGAGAGGGTATCCTATTTCCTGAAGTTGCAGTTTACACATGGTTGTTACCCACCATGTGGGTGCTAGAAATCAAACTTGGGTCCTCTGGAAGAGCAGCCACTGCTAATGCTCATAATCACTGAACCATCATCTCTCCAGCCCCTTGGCTTTACTCTTTTGGTTTTTCGAGACAGGGTTTCTCTGTGGCTTTGGAGCCTGTCCTGGAACTAGCTCTTGTAGACCAGGCTGGTCTCGAACTCACAGAGATCCGCCTGCCTCTGCCTCCCAAGTGCTGGGATTAAAGGCGTGCGCCACCACCGCCCGGCCTTGGCTTTACTCTTAGCTTTTATCCTGAACTGTGAGCAGTTTAGAATCATTCTGCAGTTTAGAATTATTCTTATCTATACTAATTTTTGATGAGAACCCCCATCTAACACAAATGTATTTTGAGTGTAGTTCTAAGTTACTAATAACACATGAGCTGTTAAATCAGAGCTCTGGCATTTCCAAGACTATTATTATTTAATGATTATATAAAAATCTCAAAGGTTACGTTATTTTGCACAGTTAGTAATTTTTTTTTAAATAAAAATTTTATTTATTTTTTTTCCATGTTCAGCTGTTTATTTTTTTTGTTTGTTTGTTTGTTTTTTTTAAATTTATTTATTTATTGAGGATTTCTGCCTCCTCCTCGCCTAGTAATTTTTATATAGTTTTTGTATTGTGTTTTGGAATCATCAGTTTGTAGTATCTTAGTATCAATTGCATTCTTATTTTACTGCATTTTGTAAGACCATTTGGTTCTCTTTTAGGAAGGGGTTATCTTTATTATTATTATTCATTTTTGTTGAGCTCTACACTTTTCTCTCCTCCCCTCCCTGCTTCTCCCCTCCCCACTTAAATCCTCCCCCAAGGTCCCCATTTTCCCAATTTACTCAGGAGATCTTGTCTTTTTATACTACTCATGTAAATTAGATCTATGTATGTTTCTCTTAGGGTCCTCATTGTTGTCAGAGTGTTTGATTTGCGTTTCTTTGATGACTGAGGATGTTGAACATATCCTTAAGTATCTTTCAGCCATTTTAGATTCCTCTGTTGAGAGTTCTCTGTTTAGGTCTGTACTTCATTTTTTTTTTTTATTGGATTATTTGTTCTTTTGATGACCAATTTCTTGAATTGTTTGTATATTTTGGAGATCAGACCTGTCTGATGTGGGGTTAGTGTAGATCTTTTGGGAGGGGTTATCTTCTAAAGGTACATATGACACCAGACTACCTTTTTTTTTTTAACTACAGACCCTATATTCTAATGCATATTCTGTATTTCTTTTGGTAGATTAAAAAGCATTGTAAAAAAAAACTTTTGATAGGGCTCAGCGGTTAAGAGCATTATCTGCTCTTCCAAAGGTCCTGAGTTCAATTCCCAGCAACCACATGGTGGCACACAACCATCTGTAATGAGGTCTGGTGCCCTCTTCTTGCCTGCAGGCACACACACAGACAGAATATTGCATACATAATAAATTTTAAAAAATTAAAAAAAAAACTTTTGATAAATCAAAACGTTTGTTTCCAGTGTATCTTTCATTATTATCTTTAAACTATATCCTTTGGTTATTGTACCACCTGTGTGGTACGGTGTTTTGTCTGTATGTCTGCACCACGTGCATGTGTGGTATCCAAGGAGCCCAAAAAAGTGTGTTGGATCCCCTGAAACTGGAGTTAGATATGATTGTAAACTACCCTATGGGTACTGGAATCTAAACCTGGGTCTTCTGGAAGAACAACCAGTGCTCTTAATAGCAGAGCCATTCCTCTGGCCCCTCTACCTCTTAATTGCTTTTTTCTTTTCCTTTTTAGCATTATTGGTCATCTTAAATATAAATCAAGTTAGACCCCTTTTCTGTGATTGAAATTTTCTAATTTTCTGGGCAATGGTGGTACATGCCTTTAATCCTAGCACTTAATGAGGCAGAGACAGATGTTTATCTGAGTTGGATCTACAGTTAGTCCCTCAGGCCAGCCTGGTCTACAGAGCTAGTTCCAGAATAGCCAGGACTATACAGAGAAACCCTGTCTTGGGGAAAAAAACAAAACAGATTTTCTGGTGGATCTCTAGAGCTATCAAAGGAAATCTTAACTCACTGTAATCTGTAAGACATTATTGTTGTCTGTCCTTTGCCTATCTGGTTTTGCTACTTTATCCACATGTAGCAACATATTGAGCTCAGTTATCTAAAAATCTTGTGATGAGTCTGGGGCTGTAGCTCAGTTAGAAGAATGCGTACATGGCATGCCTGAAGCCTTGGGTTTTCTCTGGAATAGCTGATTAAAATACCAGGCGGTGGTGGTGCACACCTTTAGTCTCAATACTCAGGAGGTAGAGGCAGGAGATTTCTGTAAGTTCAAGCCAGCCACGTATACAGAGCAAGTTCCGAGACAGCCAGGTCTATTACACTGAGAAACCTTGTCTTGTAAAAAACAAACAAAAAATTGGTATGGTAATAAGCATCTATAATCCCAGTGCTGAAGAGATAAGGAGGATATATAGCCCTGGTTCTCTAGAGTCCCAGAATTTAGGGAATGAATCTCAATCTCTCTCTGACCTTATATTTTACATTAAATTTTTTTTAGGTTCCTGAGAGGCATAATAAGGCTGACCAATAAGGCCTTCAGGCAATTGGAAAGAACAGGGAAACTTGACTCTTTATATCCGTGTAAACTAAAGCTTTTTATCATTCCTTCTCATATATATTTATGTATGTATATATACATATATATGAATGAATTTATTGAAATGACTGACATGCTGCTGTCCAACAATGGCTATTTATGAATGGAAAGTCCAATAATCTAGTAGCTGCTCAGTCCCATGAGGCTGGGTGTCTCATCTTGTCTTCTGTATGTGATGGAATCCCCAAGAAGTAGGCTGCAATGCCAGTGAAGGAATGGATGCACTGCCAAGGCGAGGGCAAGCAGGCACAGAAGGAAATCTTCCTCCTTCCATGTCCTTACATAGGCTTTCAGCAGAAGGTGTGGTTCAGATTAAAGGTGTGCCTTCCATCCTCAAAATCCAGATCACAAGTGTGCTGTTTCTGGATTGTAGTTCATTCTGGATATGGTCAAGTTGACAACTATGAATAACCATCACAGAGGATCAGAAGTTTAAAGTCATACTTAGCTAAATTCAAGGGCTCCCTAGGTTATATGGAGATCTGTTTTTAAAAAGGGTGGGGGGCATTAATATTTGTCAGGCTTGAACCTTTTCCACCACATTCTATTCCAAGTTCTTCATTAATCATTCCTTTCTCCTTCCTTCCTCCCTCCCTCCCTCCCTCCCTCCCTCCCTCCTTCCTTCCTTTCTTCCTTCCTTCCTTCCTTTGTGCAGGAATTTACATATACATGCTCATATGTGGAGACACATTTGTACAGGTGCATACGATGGGGTCTCATTCTACTGAGACAGGATCTTTGAACCTGGAGCTCACCTATTCAGCTGGCCAGCTTGCCCTGGGGATTCTTTTTTGTAGCTCTCAAGTGTGCTAATTACAAGCAGGCTACCATTCCTGCCCCACCTTTGTGTGGGTCCTCAACATTTATATAGCAAGCACTTTATCTGCTGAGCTGTCTCCTTACCCTTTGCTTTAGTGTTGATTTGATGTCATATATAGTTACTACTGCTAACTAATATCTTTTCTCACCTTTGGTCATTCTCTGTTAGGTTGCCCTATTTTACATTTACAATGTCTAACTAATTGAAATATTTTACTTAGATCTTTATTATACTGTCTACCTATATTAGAATGTATGGGGTCTAGCAAGATGAGTCAGTAGGTTAAGTCTGATGACCTGAGTCCCATTCCCGAGACCAAGGTAATCTAGGGTGGGAATCACCTTCCACAAGTTGTTTTCTGACCTCCATGTGCACATACTATGGCACATTCCCCTTCCCCACCCCCAAGAAAGAAAGGGAGAGAGAAGGGAAATAAACTGGTTCTTTTATTGTAGAGACTTCAAAGAAATCACCTTGCTCTATACTATATGCTACAACTATGGCTGTGTCTAAGTTAGTTGGAATTTAAAATCTGTTGAATGAATCATTTGTAGCCCTTGTCATAAAAAGACACATTTTATTGACTCAGCCACATTTGAATTGTATAGATGGAAACTGGAGAGGTGGTTCAGTAGTAAAGAGCACTGGTTCCTCTTCCAGAGGACCCAGGTTTGGATCCTGGCACCCACATGGTGGTTTAAAGCCATCTTTTTTTTTTGTTTTGTTTTGTTTTTTTTTTTTGTTTTGTTTTTCGAGACAGGGTTTCTCTGTGGTTTTGGAGCCTGTCCTGGAACTAGCTCTTGTAGACCAGGCTGGTCTCGAACTCACAGAGATCCGCCTGCCTCTGCCTCCTGAGTGCTGGGATTAAAGGCGTGCGCCACCACCGCCCGGCTTAAAGCCATCTTTAACCTCCATTTTCAGATCTGATGTCTTGTTCTGCCCTCTGAAGGCATCAGGAATCCATACACGTATGTGGTATACATACATATATATAGGCAGAACACTTATACACATAAATAAAAAATCTTTTTAAAAGGGAGTATAGATAGAAATTAGTTACCAGGTATCGTACTTTTCTGACTCTTTGGTGCTAATATTTTGAGATTACTAGAGGCCTAGAATTGATAGTTTGCCTGAACTATTTCTGGCACTTGCTCTTTTATCTTTTTAGTAGTAGTGTTGAGAACTGGGGATCAAACTCAAGGCCTTGCACATACTAGGCAAGTACTCTGTAACTAACTAGCAGTAGCTTCAAACAAAATTTGCTGTTTATTTTTGTTTTCTCACCCTTTCAGAATCTGCTGGATGACGTAGAAGAATTTCATGAACGTGCCCAAGAGGCCATGATGGATGAAACCCCAGATTCTTCCAAACTCCAAATGTTGATAGACATGGGCTCTAGTCTCTATGTGGAACTACCAGAATTGCCTCGACTGAAGCAAGAGCTACAACAGGCTCGGTGGTTGGATGAAGTTAGACTAACCCTGTCAGATCCACAACAAGTCACTTTGGATGTCATGAAGAAGCTTATTGACTCTGGGGTAGGGTTGGCACCTCATCATGCTGTAGAAAAAGCAATGGCTGAACTGCAGGAGCTCCTCACAGTCTCTGAACGATGGGAAGAGAAGGCTAAGGTCTGCCTGCAGGCAAGGTGAAAACATTTTGGTGACAGTTGACTCATTAATAAAGTCAAGGAGTAGAGAGATGACTCAGTGCTTAAGAGCACTGGTTGCTTTTCCAGAGAGTTCAAGTTTCAGCACAGGGCAGCACACAACTATCTGTAACTTGAGTTCTACAGGGTCCTATATCCTCTTCCGATCTCCTTCACTCCAGGCAATGCATGGTGCATAGACATACATACATACGTACGTACATGTATGTGTGCAGGTGTGCAGGAGAAAATAGCCATACACATAAAATAATTTTTAGAAATAAATAAAAAAGTAGAATGAGATGGAGGAACATGGAGATCCTGTTCCATTAACTTACATTATTTATCTTGTGTCTTCTTGACCAGTCACTACTTATCAAATGGGGCTACATGTAGAGAGTTTTAGGTATATCCAGACTGTTGTGTAGTACATTTTGTTAGGTAACTGCAAATGATAGGAAATAGTATTGTTTCAAGTCCATGTTGTTGATACAGTTAGGAAGTAAGAATTACAAAATGTGCCTGGTGGTGGTGGTGGTGCATATCTTCAGCACTCAGGAGGCAGGTGAATCGAGAGAGAGAGAGAGAGAGAGAGAGAGAGAGTGAATTACAAACTCATTGAGGGGGTAGAATGCTGGCTTAGCAGTTAAGAGCACTGGCTACTCTACCAGAGGATCCCTGGCTTGATTCTTAGCACCTACATAGTAGCTGCCCACCCCAGGACTTAAGAAGTAGAAGCTGAAGAATAAAGAGTTCGAGACCAGCCTAAGCTACATGAGAACTTGTCTCAAAAAAACAAAACAAACCCACAAAACAAAATCCTCCTTCCAAGTACCTGGAATGCCTCCTGGCAATTCGACAACAGCAGTCTTTGTAAACTTCCCACTGATTTACGTAGTGGATCTGTGGGGCTCTGGATTCTTTTGTGTGTACTGCCTAAACTCTTCTGTTTCATACATCATTCATATTCCAACTTTTCCCTGCTCCCATCCCAGTTAAAACTGCCAACTTAAAAGCAAAATTTGTCCATACTTTTTTCCACTTTCTTTCATTAGATAGTGTATTTGTTTAGGGCCTTGGTCAAAGCACTTTGAATTTTCTAGGCAGAATTATCTACTACTTTACATGGCTATGAGCCTAAAATAATTTGTTCCTAGTTTCCCATAACCAGTGTAATTCTTGGGTTTTGATTAATGAGAATGAAGTCTTTGTTTTGTTCATCAGGGAATAATTAGATATTAATATAGTTGAAGGAAAGTATATGGTCAACATAAATGGGTTTCTGTTCTGTTACTCCCTTTGTTGATAGCCCATGCCCATCACCCTTCTCTGATCATTGTAGGTGTTTTAGAGAGGTAGAGTGGAGGTAGTCTAGGACTCAGTAGGAAAAGGAGCCTAGTGCCAAGAGTCATTCTAAATCAGTACATCAGGTGTGTCATGTACTATATTATTTTAAGAGAAATAATACCTTAGTTTTCTTGTCTGTAAAACAGAAATAAATATGGTAGCTGCTTTGTTGCTTTTGGGAATTTGGTAAGAATTAAATAAGCTCATGAGTATGAATTATTTATACATTATAAAATGCTATTTTAATTCTTATAGTGATTGGACTTTTACTTAGTATCTTATTATTTTATTCATTTAGACCTCGACACAGTATGGCAAATTTAGAAAATATTGTGAATGAAGCCAAGAACATTCCAGCCTTTCTACCCAATGTATTGTCCTTAAAAGAAGCCTTACAAAAGGCTCGTGAATGGACAGCTAAAGTGGAAGCTATTCAGGTAAAGGAACTTTCAGATTAGCCTACCTATGAGGTAATACATTCTCATGAATATACTATGTAAACGTTGCTTCTTTAGAATAATCATGATAAAGTAATAGTAGCTAGCCAGGCAGTAATGTAGCATGCCTTTAATCCCAGCCTTTGGGAGGCAGAGGTAGGTGGATCTCTCTGAGTTGCAGCCCAGCTTGGTCTATAGAGGGAGGTCCAGGACAGCCACAACTTCACAGAGAAACTCTGTCTTGAGAAGAGGAAAAAAAATATAATAGTACCTAAAGATCACCCATTCTTTCCTCTGATTTTATAATTCAGAATAAATAGTAAATACTTAAAGGTTGCTAGTTTTGTTTTGGAAAGATGATGGAGTTATGTATTCAATTTTTCAGAGAAAGGACATTTATATTTCATAACATAAAATTATTTCACAGCATTTGTTTATTCTGTTTATATTCTTTGAAACAGGGTCTTACTGTGTAGCCCTGATGTGCCTGAAACTCAGAGGCCTGGAAACTGGCCTGGAACTTTACTATGTATGTAGCCCAGGATAGCCTTAGACACAGAGAGATCTTCTTGCCTCTGCCACCCAGTACTGGGGTAAAAATCATGTACCACCACTACTGATTTACCTCCTTAGTAATATTTAAGGACTGACTGTCAGTCCTTCCCTTTGGTAGAGTAAACAGTTTTTTTTAGTAGGACAATCCTTCTTCAGGTTGCTTGACTTGTGGGTTTACCTAGAAGGTATTCTGTAGTCCAGGGACAATAGTTTGGCACCAGATGGAGTAAGAGTGAATGTGTTGTATTCTTAGCTTAGAATGTCTGTATGCTTAGCTAACTGACTCTTCTTATCTTGGTATCTTAGTAGTGATTGTGCTGTTAGAGAATTTCATAATGTTAGAGTATATTATTATTTAAAGTCATTGTTTATATGAATGTATTTATGCCTGAGTGTTTGTATGTATACTGCATGCATGTAGAAGCCCACACAAAAGCTAGAAGGGTGTATTGAATTTCCAGGAACTGGAGTTGTAGATTGTTGTGAACTGACATGTGGGTGTTGGTAACCGAACCTAGGTCTTCTACATGAGCTGAAACCTCTTTTTTTTTTTTTTAATGGATTGCTTCATGAATTTGCGTATCATCCTTGTGCAGGGGCCATGCTAATATTTTCTGTATCGTTCCAATTTTAGTATATGTGCTGCCGAAGCGAGCACAGGCTGAGCCATCTCTCTGATCCCAGTCTCTATATTATTATTTTAAATTATTTATAGATTTATTTGGTTGTTTTCTAAAGCAGCGTTTCATATAGCCCAGCCTGGCTTCAAATTTGCCATGTAGCTGAAGCAGGCTTTGAACTTTGAATCCACTTTCTCTTCTGAGTGCTGGGTTTATAGGTATACACCGTCATTCCTACCATAAATTCATAGCTTTCTTGTCTTTCTTTTCCCAGATGTGTCAGTATATCTTTCAAAATAAATTTTCAGACAGTTATGTTAGTTGCTACAAGAGAAATAATATTTTATTAGAATATAGTATAGTGGTTCTAAAAACAGCAATGATTTCATTACTTGGCAGTACTGAAACACCATGAATTTAGGAGGAAAGTAGTTGTTCATAGCTTTCTTTTTATAACATAAGCAATAGGTGGTTATCCAATATAAGATACTGCTTTTAGTTTTATGTCAATAGAAATTAAATTTGGAGTTGTAATGGTAAAATGGATTTCCACTCTGCCAAAAGGATTCTTCCATTGTCCTCTGTAACATTGTCTATGGTGGCTGAAGCAAGGACTCAGGGATTAAGGGGATTTACTGCTTTTTCAGAGGACTTGACTACAGTTCCCAGCACCCACATAGCAGCTCACAACAATCTATTAACTCCAGCTCAAGGAGATTCAATAACTCTGGCCTCTGTGGGCACTGTATATAGTACACATACATTCATGCAGGACACTCATACACATGAAATAAAAATAAATAAATCTTAAAGAGACTTATTTGCATCTAATAGCAAATTCATTCTTTTTTTTTTTTCTGTTTTGTTTTTGTTTCATTGTTTTTTGAGACAGGGTTTCTCTAGTTTTGGAGGCTGTCCTGGAACTTATTCTGTAGATCAAGCTGGCCTCAAACTCACAGAGATCTGCCTCTCTCTCTGCCTCCCTAGTGCTGGGATTAAAGACGTGAGTCACCACTGCCCGTTCTTCATTTCCAGTTGCATTTATACATTTCTGTTCTTCACTTCTCCTTTGAACTTTTATCCTGTTGGTCCCCTTAATTATTAAAATTTTTGGTAACTTGTTCATTAAAAAATTAATTCCCAGGGCTGGAGAGATGGCTCAGAGGTTAAGAGCACTGACTGCTCTTCCAGAGGTCCTGAGTTCAATCCCAGCAACCACATGGTGGCTCACAGCCATCTATAATGAGATCTGGTACCCTCTTCTGGCATGCAAGCATACATGGAAGGAATGTTGTATACATAATAAATAAATAAATCTTAAAAAAAAAAACTTTGGGTAAATATTCAATAACTAATTTGAATATATGACTACTAAAAGAATATACTTGAAAAAGAAAAAAAATTAATTCCCCCAAAACATTTAATTCTTTGGAAGGCAGAGGCAAGTGAATCTCTGTTGAATATGAGACCAACCTGGCCTACAAAGTGAGTTCCAGGCTATTCAGGTCTACATTATTGAGACACTGTCTCTAAAATTAATTTTTAAATTAATTTATGAACTTTTTCTGTAGAAATTAAATTCATTAAAGAAATCTAGTTAGTTGATTTAACACAGAAGTTAATACTAAGACCGAAGATGTCCCTTAGTGGTGTAGTGCCTGCCTAGTGTACAAGGCCTGGATTCTATTCCCTGTTAGTATTTTTAAAAAAAGAAAGAAAAGAAAACACTAAACCAAGTTCCCCAAATAGTATATTGCCATACTCCACGAAAGAATTAAAATTGTATGTGAATCTGCTTTTTCTTTTTCCAGAGTGGCAGCAACTATGCTTACTTGGAGCAGCTTGAAAGCTTATCTGCTAAAGGACGCCCCATCCCTGTGCGTCTTGATGCATTGCCTCAAGTGGAATCACAGGTCGCAGCAGCACGGGCCTGGAGAGAACGGACTGGGCGGACCTTTCTAAAGAAGAATTCCAGCCACACATTGTTACAGGTGAAAATCATGTGTGTTCTTCGGCCCTCTCATAGCTGTTGATAAATTGCTACCTGTGTTGGTGAAAGGTTCTTTCCAGTTAATTTAGTCATCATTATAATTAATTTCTATTACGTAGTATTAGATGTTGGATGGAAAACTGTGGGAGTCTTAGACAAACTCTTTTTACTAATCTGTGCTGTATCCAGAAAAGGCACTCAGCATATATCTTTTTGTTTGTTTTTTGAGATAGGGTCTGTATCAAAATTTACTTGGTAGACCAGGCTGTCCTCAAACTCACTGTGATCTGCCTGCCTCTGCCTCCTGCATGCTTGGATTAAAGGCGTGTGCCACCACCCTGCTTCAGCATATATCTTAACTTCTGTTATTAGACTATACTAAAAGATTTTATCCTCAGAGGCACAAATTTAATTCTTTTTATCTTGAGCAGTTGAGCACAGTAGTCAAAGAGGATAGACTTTGGAATTGTAACCTTTGTCCTCGGACAAGTCCCTTGTCTCTCTCGTCAATAAAATCTGGGAAGTAATGCCTGCTATGTACAGTTGTTATGAAGATTTAAATGAATGACATACATGGATCCCTAGAATGGTGGTTAAGACGAGAGGATCACCATAAATTGTAGGCCAGCCTGTGCTACAGCGTAAGATCCTGCCTCTAAAATATTAAAGATAATAAACAGGTACCTTGGGCATTGCCAGTAGTTCGTTATTTTCACTCTTAAGGGATTTGATTTGGTTTTGTTTTTAAACTAGAGTTAATATTTTTAAAATTTTTTAGGTGCTAAGTCCTCGAACTGACATTGGTGTATATGGGAGTGGAAAAAGTAGGAGAAAAAAAGTAAAAGAAATAATAGAAAAAGAAAAGGAGAAGGACCTAGACCTTGAACCTTTGAGTGATTTAGAAGAAGGACTGGAGGAGACCAGAGATACAGCCATGGTGGTAAGGAACTAAGTGATGAACCTTGGATTTGCTTTGTGAATTCAAAGTTCTGTGAAAGATATTAGCAGGTTTTTAACTGATAATTTGCCTGTATCATAGTATAAAAAGTTTGCTGTTTGTTCTCTTCCCAAAAGGATCTTTTTATTTTCTTTGGAAGTGAGGCAGAATTGAACCTAGGACCTTATATATCCTGATCAAATGTTTCACTGAGTTATATCCCCAAGCTTCACACTTATTCCTTATTGTTGTTCTTTTAATACTTAAAAATATTCCATCCTAGTAGTCCATACTTCTGAGTAGCTTTAATTGTTTTGTTGGTGGTGGTGGTGGTAGTAGTAGTGGTGCTGGTGGGATTTTGTGTGTGTGGGATTAAATGTGGGTCTCCTGAATGCTAGAGTGCTATATTATTGAACTATATACCCCATGTCTGATCAGTAGTCACCCAAAGTTAAATCCTTTGCCTGTTACTAAGCTTTTTCTATTACAGGTAAGCATGTAGGCCCTCCTCTTTTTTTCTCACCTCTATTACTTATCATTTATTTTGTTGGACTAGAAGTCCAAACATCAGGGAAGAGTTGCTCCAGACACTATTCACATAACCACAAATTGATGCAAAAGCAAGAGGATTTTTATTCTGTCATGACAGGGTCCTTCAGGTTTGGGATATGAAGGACATCGATAGCTGTTACAGTCCATCTTTTAAAGCAAAAAGCCACAGACACAAGGGGGGTGACCTGTAGGTTGTTTTCCAACTTATTGGATTGGCTTATTCAAAGGGTTACTAGCGATGATTGGTCTATTCCAGGGCAGGAGAATAGTTACGTGGTCAGGTGATAAGGGAGAGCATTTGTGGTCCATCCTGACCTTTGGTTCAGTGACTAAATAAATACATCAGGAACTGAGTCAACATCTGTGGGTTGTATTTGCCTCAATTCCCAAAATGGAGTTACGTTTGAAGATTATTCTCAAGGACACAGGGGGATAAGCAGTCGTGTGTGTGTGTGTGTGTGTGTGTGTGCGCGTGCGTGCGTGCGCGCGCGCGCACGCGCGCCTGTCCCTTTTCCAAGATAGAGTGAGTGTAAGGTTTTAGAAAAATGTCTTAGGGTTGAGGGGGACTTACAAATTTAGAGTCTTTCAATTTGTGGCAAGAATATGTAAAGTCGTCTTGTTTTTGTTTTTTGAGAGAAGGTTTCTCTGTGTAGCAGTCCTGGCTGTCCTGGAACTCACTTTGAAGACCAGGTTGGCCTTGAACTCACATAGATCCACCTGCCTCTGCCTGCTGAGTGTCAGAATTAAAGGTGTGCACCACCACCACCACATATAAAGCTATCTTTTGATGATCTTGAAATAATACTTTGCGTTATTATCAACTACATGGATAAAAGCTACTTTTAAATACATTTTTAAAATTAAGCCATTTTTCTTTTTGTTTTTAAGAGTAGTTTTAGTTCCTAGGAAAGCTGAATGAAAGGAATGAGTATTTTCCATGAATTAATTCTCTGCCCATTTGTTTTTGAAAAATCATTTTCTTAGTCTTTACTTGTTAGACTAAGGAATTGCTGAGTTAGAATTAATAGCATTTTATTGTTCTTAGTACTTTATCATGGTTTTCAAAGAAACTGATAGTTTATTGATAACAGTTACTTTAAAATTTCTCACCAGGCTGTGGTAGCACATGCCATTAATCCCAGCACTTAGAAGGCAGAGGCAGGGGGATCTCTGAATTGATTCAAGGCCAGCCAGGTCTACGTAACAAGTTCCAAGACAGCCAGAGCTACACTAAGAAACCTAGAAACTCTGGGAAAAAACAACAAAAAAACCCCTCTCACCTTTGTCTTATTAGTATACAGCAGTAGATTGAGTGTTCTGTAAAATATTTGTAGTTACAAGAATTGGGCTTTTTAAAGACTTACGGACTAAGGAAGGTGTGATTATTAGGAGCCAGAGAAGAAGAGTGAAAATAAAAATTAGTTTGGGAAATACATAATTATAATTGTAGGGATTTAAATGTACTAAATAACTTCATATGATTCTTTCTGTCTATAAGTAATCCAATTTTGAGGCCGAGGAAAACAATCTTTGTTAAGAGAGCTTCAGTAGTCAGTAAGTCATTCTTATGAGCAAGTAGAACTAGAAATTATTTCAAAATTGTTACAGAGTCGCCGGGTGGTGGTGGCACACGCCCTTAATCCCAGCACTCGAGGCAGAGGCAGGAGGATTTCTGTGAGTTCGAGACTAGCCTGGTCTACAAGAGCCAGTTCCAGGATAGGCTTCAAAGCTACAGAGAAGCCAGGCGGTGGTGGCACATGCCTTTGGTCCCAGCACTTGGGAGGCAGGGGCAGGTGGATCTCCGTGAGTTCGAGGCCAGCCTGGTCTACAGGAACTAGTTCCCTAGTTCCAGGACAGGCTCCAAAAGCTACAGAGAAACCCTGTCTCCAAAAAAGAAAAAAAAAAAAGCTACAGAGAAAACAATAAAATGTGTTTAGTAGCCTGCCCACACTTTTCAGAACACTGAAATCCAGAAAAGTTGTGCCATAGATCAATAGTCTTTAAGTCCAAGAGCTAGGTACTTGGTACAAGTGCTTGATTTCAAGAAACACCCTTTTTATATTGTACCCTACAAAAAGCACTCTGTTGTAAATTGTCAAATGTTATAGCAGTTTGTCCATTTTTTAAATGGGTAATTTTTTTTTATTTTATTTTATTTTTTTGGTTTTT
>NW_004949099.1:34723517-34729407 GCF_000317375.1 Microtus ochrogaster
TGTAGACCAGGCTGGTCTCGAACTCACAGAGATCTGCCTGCCTCTGCCTCCCGAGTGCTGGGATTAAAGGCGTGCGCCGCCACCGCCCGGCTAAATGGGTAATGTTTATGTGGAAACTGAAAGGGTTACCTACACTTCAGGAAATTGCCACCTACATTCTTCGGTGCTTTGTGGGCATTTTAGAATGACTCCTTTTAATTAAATGCTTGTTGTGTACAGGTGGCAGTTTTCAAAGAACGAGAACAAAAAGAAATTGAGGCCATGCATTCCCTCAGAGCAGCCAACCTAGCCAAGATGACAATTGTGGACCGCATAGAAGAAGTAAAATTTTGTGTCTGCCGCAAGACAGCTAGTGGGTTTATGCTACAGTGTGAGCTCTGCAAAGACTGGTTCCATAACAGCTGTGTTCCCCTGCCTAAATCAAGTTCCCAGAAAAAGGGATCTAGCTGGCAGGCTAAAGACGTAAAATTCCTTTGCCCTCTTTGTATGAGATCTCGAAGGCCCAGGCTAGAGACTATTCTGTCACTCCTGGTATCCCTTCAGAAGTTGCCTGTACGGTTGCCTGAAGGAGAGGCACTTCAGTGTTTGACAGAACGTGCCATGAGTTGGCAAGATAGAGCACGGCAAGCCTTAGCCACAGATGAACTGTCCTCTGCCCTGGCCAAACTCTCTGTGTTAAGCCAACGAATGGTGGAACAAGCAGCACGAGAAAAAACTGAAAAGATCATCAGTGCAGAACTCCAAAAAGCAGCTGCCAATCCAGACTTACAGGTCAGCTTTTAATTTACTTTCTTGTGTTTCATGTGGTAGTATTTGTCAGTTAGTGACTAGTGAATTAAATGGACTTAACTTTTGTTGACCTAAGTAGAAAAGCGGCTATAATTTGCCAGCAGTTATATGATGTATAGCATCTTTTTCCTTCTGCATTCACAGCTTTGCTTTTCTTCCCTTCAGTAAAAATTCAAGTCATTTCAGTGAAATGCAGTCTGAAAATGTTCAGGTAGACTGTAGCATCATTTACTAGCTGCTTTTTAAGTAAGTTAGTTATACTTTGTTAATGTTAAGCATATGTTAATTGCTTATGTTTGTTTAGTCTATTTGTCTGTTCATCTTTGTTGTTTAGGGACACTTACCTAGTTTCCAACAGTCTGCTTTTAGCCGGGTGGCGAGTAGTGTGTCATCTTCCCCCCGTCAAACAGTGGACTATGATGATGAAGAAACAGATTCTGATGAAGATATTCGGGAAACATACGGCTATGACATGAAGGTAATTACAGGGGCAGGCTAGGGATACATTTCTGGTGAGTTCTGTTTTTAAAACTTCTGACCATTGATATTTGAAGACTAAAGTTGGAAGAGAAACCGAATTATGTATTAGTCTTGAATATGTGATGATAGCAACTTTTCAAAACTTAAAAAGCTAAAACTTTAAAAATTCTTACATATGTGGTGTACCATGTAAATCTACCATGAGATTTACAAGGTCAGAGGACAACTTGGCAGATTCAGTTTTCTCCTTCCACTAAGTAGATTTTAGGGATCCCACCCAAGTGGTCAGACTTGGTGGTAGCACCTTTTCCTGCTGAGCCACCTTGCTCATCCCAATTTTTTTTTTTAACGTTAATTAGAAAAAGCTAGATGGAAAACTCAGTTTGTAAACTGCTTGCCACACGAGCAGGAGGACTTGAGTTTAGTTCCCCAGCACCCTCATAAAAAGGGTTGTGATGGTGGGTGCTTGTATTTCCATACCGGAGAGGTGAAGACCAGTAGATCCCTAGGATTCACTACTCAGACAGACGGTCTCCCAAACAAAAGAGAATGGCACCTGAGGAATGCCACCTAAGGTTTCAGACCACATACATGCAAACACTTGTGCATGCATACAGATAGTTTTTAAAAGCTTTTCATTGTTCTAGGTGTGGAGGCCCATGCCTTGAATCCTTGAAGGAGAGACACGCTCTCTGTGAGTTCTAGGCCAGGCAAGGGCCACACAGAGAGGCTCCTTCTCAAAAAAAAAAAAAAAAAAGAAAAAAAAAGAAAAATTCCTGTTTTCATCAACTTACTAATCATATGACTTAAATAAATTAAAATGTTACTATGCTTAAAATATTTAAGTTGTAGCTTTTATTGCTGATAAAACATTTTTAGATTGTTTTCTTTTTTTGAGTTGTTAAAGTCTGGAGGCTAGATATGTAGTATTTGGCTTTTGTGTGCGAGGCACTGGGTTCTTGCATCATTACTACCAAAGATACAAAAAGTACAGTGATATTTAAGAATTTCAAGCCAGCTGTGGTGGCCCACACATTTAATCCCAGCTCTGGGAGGCAGAGAAAGTCAGGTCTGTACTGTTCCAGGAAAGTGTGCACAGGCTATGCAGAAATCCTGTCTCAGAGAAAAAAAAGAAAAAGAAAAAAAAATCCCAGGCTTGCCAGGCATTTAATTTAGCACACACCTTTAATCCCAGCATTTGGGAGGCAGAGGTAGGCCTAGTCTACCTAGTGAGTTCCAGGCCACAAAGGCTGCTTAGTGAAACCCTCCTTAGTCAGTAAAAAAGTAACCATCCCATCCCAAATGTACTAAGGGTCTTTTGCTCTGGTCTCTTTTTTTTTTCTGCATAGTGTGGTGGACTGGTGGGGAAGGGATCGATGCACAGAACAAATTCACCTTTCATGTAATAGAAAACTATGCAGTTGGAGAAATGATAGCTCGGGGAGGAGGATCTCTAAAAGTGCTTATTGCTCTTACAGAAGACCTGGATTCAGTTTCCAGCAACCACATGGAAGCTCATACATGTCTGTAACTCTAAATCCTGGAATTCAATACCCTTTTCTACTCTCTGTAGACTCGCTCCTTCATACATGTCTTTCATATAAATTCACACAAGCACAATCACATAAGTAAAAAAGAATAAACTTTAAAAAAAATAGTATGTTGCAAGGAGCAGAGGGTTAGGTCATAACAAAGAGACTTTCTGTAGCATAAAACGACAGACTACAGAGTGATCTCCCACCTTGAAGATGCTCTTGTTCAGTTTGAGTGAGTACTTTGTGTTCATTTTCCAGGATGTAATTCCCACCATATGATTAAAGCTGTTAAGATTGGCCAGTTGGTTATGGAAGGTTAGTATGAGCTGTACAGGTATTTCTAGTTACACAGTCTCTACTTTGCAATTAGTTAATGTTTCTGATTAAACAGTGTTGGGTTCTGGTCATAGCCTTAGGTTATAAGGCTACAAAGCTGCAGCTCTGTAATATTAGGTTGAAGCACTCCAGTACTTGTATTTTTGATGGAGGCAGTTTTTCTGCTTGGGGATTTCTGGACCAGTCTTTAGTAATTCCCTGGTGGAGACCTGTTCTGTTCTTCTAGTCTCTTAGCAATTGCCTTCCTTACACAAAGAGTACTAGATACTATGTCATACTTTGCCTCTGGTTAGGATTTGCAGGGGTACAGTTTCGGTCAGACAGATTGTCATTAATATGATTGTTTTGTTAGTGCCACTATGCTGACGTCAGCATCTTTGTGTTAGATCCTATTGGCCTTTCATTGGCACTGTATGTTAGATGTAAACGCTTTGAGTTTTGCCTAGTAATAACATCTGGATCTGGAGAGAGACCTAGAAGTAGGTAGTAGTTTTACATGTGATTTGGTTTGCTCTTAGAACCTGGGAGTTTGGTACTCTTGATATAATGGCATTCTTCAAAGAATTAGGAACCATTCCATCTTTATCCATTGACTCTCTTTTGTTTGCTTTTTGTTGTTATTGTTTAGGTTTGGTTTTGGTTTAGTGTTTGGTTTTTCGAGACAGAGTTTCTCTGTATTAAAGTCCTAGTTGTCCTGGAACTAGCTCTTGTAGACCAGGTTAGGCTTGAACTCACGAATTCACAGAGATCTGCCTGCCTCTGCCTCCCAAGTGCTGGGATTAAAGGTGTGCACCACCACCGCCCAACTTGTTTTGTTTTTTTTTTTTTGAGACAGGATTTCTTTGTGCAGTCCTGGCTGTCCTGTAGCTCTTGTAGACCAGGCTGGACTTGAATTCACAGCGATCTGCCTCTCTGCCTTGCAAGTGCTGGGACTAAAGGTATGTGCCACCACCAACTGACCACTGATTTCTGAAATTGATGTAGGATGTGTCTTTCTGGGCCACTTTCCACTTTATTTGTTGGTGTAGGATCTGTTGTTGAATCTGGATTTCTCAGATTCCAGCTAGTTTTCTTTCCCCAAAGATCCTCTGCCTACCTCCTAAACACAGATAGTTAGTTGCCTTGCCTGCTAAGGTTTTTCATTAGTTCTGGGGATCCAAATTCTGGTCATCACACTTTTGCAACAAAGCCATCTCCATGACCTGGGGCCGGGAAGCCCTGGGACTTTTTTTTATAGTATAGGTGTGCTGCCAGATCTGGCTTTAGTTTTTTTACAAAGATGTAGGGGATCAGACTCAATGTTCTTATGTTTGAACAGCAAGGGTTTAATGACTGTGACCCATATCCCACCTGAAGATACTAATCTTTCTGTTGATTTTTTTTTTGTATCCTGCTACTTGCTTTACGTATTTACCATATCTAAAAGGTTATTTTATTTTTTATGTGTATGAATACTTTGCCTGAGAATCAAACCCCCAGTCCTCTGCAAGAGTAGCAAGTGCTTTTGGCCAGTTAGCCATCTCTCAAATCTTTTTTTTTATTTTTTTATTTTCGAGACAGGGTTTCTCTGTAGTTTTTGGTGCCTGTCCTGGAACTAGCTCTTGTAGACCAGGCTGGCCTCGAACTCACAAAGCTCCTCCTGCCTCTGCCTCCCGAGTGCTGGGATTAAAGGCGTATGTCACCACCACCCAGCACCATCTCTCAAATCTTAAATCCTCTGTGGTGGAGTCCTGTGTGTAGGTGTGTGTGTGTACAGTTATGTATATGTGGGTGGGTGTGCATGCATGTGGATACTAGTAGTCAATCTTGGGTATGGTTTCTCACAGAGCCATCAGCTTTATTTTAAATTTCTTAAAAATCACATTTGCTTGTGTGCACATACTCATTCACACCATGAAACATGTATGGAGGTCAGAGGACAACTTGTGGAAGTAGGTTCTTTCCTTCCACCTTGTGGGTCTTGGGGATCGAACTTTAGTCATCATGTTTGTCAGCAAGTATCCTTATTTTTCCCTTCTTTTTTTTTTTCTTTTGTCGAGACAAGTCTTTTTCTTTGTAAAAGTTCAACTGGCCTGGACTCAGTATCTAGACTAAGCTAGCTTTGAACTCAATAGAGATAGATCCACCTGCCTCTTCTATTTTTATTGAGGGTTTTCTTAGTGACTAGTACTTTGTTGATAGTTCAATGCCCAGTACCACTCGGGGAAGAGACAACAAATCAAACATAGAAATACACTTACTAGCAAATAAAGACAACTGCTGTCACAACAGGAAAAAAAATGGCCAAAATTACCTAAACTTTTGAGGTTAAAATTAATTAAAGTTAAAGTAGTAATGAAAAATAAAGATGAAGAAAATTCCTTAGAGAATCATCTGAGACCTAACTAGAACTGTATAAATTATATATTGGCATTCAAGTTCTTCATTGTATTACATAAGGATAGTTGGTAAGAGTGTGTGGGTTTGAAAAACTTTAGAAGGGATTCAATTGCCCGTGTATTAAAATGTCACATTTAAACTTTCCGTCTTCCTCTTAAGTCCATTTTATATTTCTGTTAAAAGATCAAAAATTACAACAACAACAACAACAAAAGGAATTACTAACTTGGGGCTGGAGAGATGGCTCAGTGGTTAAGAACATATACTTTGCCGGGCGGTGCACGCCTTTAATCCCAGCACTCGGGAGGCAGAGGCAGGCGGATCTCTGTGAGTTCGAGACCAGCCTGGTCTACAAGAGCTAGTTCCAGGAC
>NW_004949099.1:34729507-34748297 GCF_000317375.1 Microtus ochrogaster
GGATCTCTGTGAGTTCGAGACCAGCCTGGTCTACAAGAGCTAGTTCCAGGACAGGCTCCAAAACCACAGAGAAACCCTGTCTCAAAAAACCATATACTTCTGCAGAGGACCAAAGTTTGTTTGTTGCTCAGCACCCACATTGAATAGCTCACAACCACCTGTAATTCCAGCTCTAAAATGAGCCAACATCTTTGACCTCAATGAATACCTATAATCAAATGTACAGTCACACACTTGTACACATAATTAAAAATAAAAAATCAAATGATTCTTGTTATTAAAGAATGTTTTTATAATAATAAATAGACTTTGGGAGGTAGTTAAATGATATCTTTGTAGATTACTTTTAGTTTGTTATTTTTTTAGCTCAAGACATTTAAGCTTTTCTCTGTGTGTGTGTGTGGTGTGTGTGTGTGTGTGTGTGTGTGTGTGTGTGTACACACGTGCATGCAGCACCCAATTGTTATTTTCTGTATTAATATACAGAAAATAATGGTTAATATTTGGGGGGGTTGAGACAGGGTTTAACTCACTCTGTAGACCACATTGGCTCCGAACTCATAAATACCTGCCTTTGCCTCACAAATGCTGGGATTAAAGGCCACCACCACCCAGCCCAAAGTTAGTGCCATATTTTTAGTGTCTTATGTAGAAGTTTTCTCTCTCTTTTTTATCCGAGACAGGGTTTCGCTGTAGTTTTAGAGTCTGTCCTGGAACTAGCTCTTGTAGACCAGGCTGGCCTTGAACTCACAGAGGTCCACCTGCCCCTGCCTCCCTAGTGCTGGGATTAAAGGAGTGTGCCACCACTGCCCAGCTCGCTCTTTCTTTCTCTTTCTCTCTTTTTTAATAATTTGTTTAAATTTTTTATGTATATTGGTGTTGAAGGTGTCTTTGGAACTGGAGTTATAGGTAGTTGTGAGCTGCCATGTAGGTGCTGGGAATAGCCAGTGCTATTAACCACTGAGCCATCTCTAGCCCAATGTCAGAAATTTATAACTTGAAAACATTCATTTATAGGTTTTTATAGATTAAGAGGTTATAATGTTGATAGCTTCTCTTTGTTCTTTAGGATACAGCCAGTGTGAAATCCTCTAGTAGTCTGGAACCCAATCTCTTTTGTGATGAAGAAATTCCCATTAAGTCTGAGGAAGTGGTAACTCACATGTGGACAGCACCTTCGTTCTGTGCAGAACATGCATATTCTTCTGCTTCTAAGAGTTGTTCTCAAGGTAATAATTGCCCTTGGAAAGATGTGTAGGATCTGGGCATGCTGGCACATGATGGTAATCCAAACACATAGAAGGTACAAGCAGGTTAGCCAAGGAGTTCAAGTTCTTTCCTAACAAGAAAGCAAGTTTGAGGCTAGCCTGAGCTACATGAGACCATGTCTTTTTTGTTTCGTTTGTTTTTCGAGACAGAGTTTCTCTGTGTATTTTTGGCTGTCCTGGAACTCACTCTTAGACTAGGCTGGCCTCAAACTCACAGAGATCCACCTGCCTCTGCCTCCTGAGTGCTGGGATTAAAGGAGTACACTGCCATGACCGGCTAAGACCATGTCTTTATAAAAACAGAAGTGAGCCTGGTTCAGAACCAGCCATGCAAGTCTGACAACCTAACTTTGTTTTCCAGAACCCTCATTAAAAAAAAAAAATGCTCTGGAATCCTAGTGCTGGTGCAGGAAATTTTGCTGGGAATTCTCAGGCCAGCTAACTTGGAGTAAGCAGCACAGTAGGAGAAACAAGTCCCTCAATAAGGACTTAAGAGACTGTCATCTAACCACTGCATGCTGTGGCTCATGTCTTTCTATACTCACATAATAAAAAATAAATCAGATAACATAAGGGGATTTATTTAGTTCAGTGGTAGAGTGTTTGCCTAGCAAGTGCAAGACCTAGGTTTGGTCCTTAGGCCTGAGAAAAACAAAAAATAAAATTAATTATGTGTAGAAAGTAAGTTGGAACAGATGGAAAAAGGTATTCAGATTTTTTCTTTTTAAGATTTATTATGTATACAATGTTCTGCCCACATGTACACACCTGCAGGCCAGAAGAGGGCACCAGATCTCATTATGGATGACTGTGAACCAACATGTGGTTTCTGGGAAGCGAACTCAGGACCTCTAGAAGAGTAGCCAGTGCTCTTAACTGCTGAGCCATCTCTCCAGCCCCTTAATTCAGATTAATTAATTAATTGAATACATACCTGGTTGTCACTTCCTAAGATTTAGGCAGATGTTTCTGTTCTGTCCAGTCCCATAGCCATTTAGTCCCAGAAATACACAGAGGCTTATATTAATTATAAACTGTTTGGCCTATTAACTCAGGCTTATTACTAACCAACTTACAACTTAACCCCTATTTCGTGTCTATGCTTAGGCATGTGGTTTGATACCTTTTCTCAGTAAGGCATTCTCATCTTCCTTTGCATTCTACTGGTGACTCTGCCCTTCCTTTTCCCAGAATTCTAAGTCTGGTTATCCCACCTATACTTCCTGCCTGGCTACTGGCCAATCAGTGTTTTATTAAACTAGTACACATGGCTAATCTTCACAGTGTACAAGAGCATTATCCCACAGCACTAAGAGAACCTGAAAACTTGGTGAAAGTAAAAATTTTGTTTCGTTTTCTGTCATTAGATGATAGTCTGAAAAGGTAGTAGAATTATAGCGTCCAAATTAGGAAAATTTTGTAGTTCATGTGGCACATGCCATATTTGTGTAGAATCTCTGGCAGATCCTCACTTAGCCTCTGCTTGATCAGTAACAGCTGTCAAGGAACTCTGTGCTGCTTAAGAATATTCATGGTTGCCAGGTGGTGGTGGCATATGCCTTTGATCCCAGCATGTGGGAAACAGAAGCAGTAGATCTCTGGGAGTTCGAGGCCAGCCTGGTCTTCAAAGCAAGTTCCCAAACAGCCAGGTCTGTTACATTGAGAAATCCTGTCTCAGAAAATAGACTATTCATACTGAGCTTGGGTATTCTTTTGTTCTGTGGAGTTTTTCTATTTTGGGGTGTAGAGACAAAGTCTTACTCTATAGCTTTAACTGGTGTGGTTCTTTGTGTAGTTTCTGTTGGCTTCAAAGTTACAGAAATACTCTCGCATCAGCTTCCTGAGTGCTGGGATTACAAATGTGTGCTGCCGTGCCTGGTACTCAATATTGTAGGTTTTATTTTTTTTTATTCATTTATTGGTTTTGTCTTAAGAAGTTCTTTTTTTCTTTTTTAAATGTGTATGAGTGTTTTGTCTGCTTGTATGTGTGTGCATCATGTCTATGCCTGATACCCGAGGAAGTCAGAAGAGGACATTGGGTCCTTTGGAACTAGAGTCTGGGTAGTTGTTAGTGGGTGCTGGGAATCAAACCCATATCTTCTGCCAGAGCAACAAATGTTTTTAACCACTGATCCATCTCTCAACTCCAGGTTTTGCTATTTTTTTTTAATGTTTTATTTATTTATTGGTTTTTTGAGACAGCGTTTCTCTGTAGCTTTGGAGCCTGTCCTGGAACTCACTTTGTAGACCAGGCTGGCCTCAAAGTCACAGAGATCTGCCTCCTGACAGTTTTGCTATTCTTAATTGTTAGAGAGTTCTTTCTTCTGATGAATGCTTTCTCAAAGATGTTCACTTTTCTTCTACCTAGAAAAAATAAGTAGTACTTTATTTCACTGGTCTGGGAAATGGCTTCCTATTCCCAGAGCGTCACCCTGCAGGAACCAGTTTTAAACTTTAAAGCAGCTATTGAGGGTGGCCCTTAGGAATTCTGTCTTCTTGTGCGTTTAGTGGGGAGGTGTTGTTGTAGGTGTATATGTGCTTAAAGGCTTGAAGTTGATGTGAGGTGTCTCCACCATCAGTTTCCGTCCTGCTTTTGTGATAGAATCTCTCATTTGAACCTGAAGCTCACTGATGGACAAGACTGGCCGGCCTTGGGATATTTGGCTGTCTCCATTCACAGTACTAGGTTACAGTTACAGGTGCTCATTGCCACACCCAACTTCATGTGGGTGGGTGTAGGGATCCAAATTCAGGTCCTTCTGCTTAATGCAGCAAACACTTTGCACACTGAGCCATGTCTCCAACTTCCTATATTCATTCTTTAACTTTAATTTTTATTTTAAAATTTGATAGTATATGCCTATATGCTTTCTATTTGGGAGTTTGAAATAAGGGATTTTTTTTTTTTTTTTTTGAGACAGGGTTTCTCCGTAGCTTTTTGGTTCCTGTCCTGGAACTAGCTCTTGTAGACCAGGCTGGCCTCGAACTCACAGAGATCCGCCTGCCTCTGCCTCCCGAGTGCTGGGATTAAAGGCGTGCGCCACCACCGCCCGGCTAATAAGGGAATTTTTTGAGATCTCTCTAGGCAACATAATGTCTTTCTTTGGGGAAGGGGATAGCGGGTTTGTTGTTGTTGTTTTCTCTAAAGCAAAAAAATGTACAGAAAACCTATTTTTAATACTAATATATAGAGAGGGAAGAGGGAAATTTGTAAACATTTGTATACCATTTTCACTTCTTTGCTTTGTTTCATGATGTCTTTGGGGAAAGGTTCTAGCACACCAAGAAAGCAGCCTCGGAAGAGCCCTTTGGTTCCCCGAAGTTTGGAGCCTCCGGTGTTGGAGTTGTCTCCTGGAGCAAAAGCCCAGTTGGAAGAACTCATGATGGTGGGAGACCTCCTAGAAGTGTCTCTGGATGAGACACAACACATATGGCGGATTCTGCAGGCCACACATCCCCCCTCAGAGGACAGATTCTTACATATCATGGAGGTATGACCCTCATACTAACTTCAGTAGTGATTTTAAAAATACTTAACATGTCCATATTCGTTGGTAGTACCTCAGATACTGTTACAGGGGTGTCAGAGTGGGTAGTAATTTGTCAGTCCTGTTCTCTCATTTAAGCAAAAATTTTTGTTTCTTTGTTTTCTTTTATTTATTTGTTTGGTTGCTTGATTTTTTTTTTTTTAATAGAATTTCTCTGTGTATCTTTGGCTGTCCTGGAACTCACTCTGTAGACCAGGCTGGTCTTGAACTTACAGAGATCTGCCTGCCTTTGCTTCCCTGAGTGCTGGATTAAAGGCATGCATCACCATTGCCTGCCTCCTTTGTTTTCTTTATTGAAACTTTGTATAATAGTACTTTTATTTTTGCTTGAAAAAAGCAGGGATTAGTAAACAGTTTAGCCAAGTATCATGTTACACAGGCTTGTAATCATAAAACAGAGGAGGGTGAAGGCAAGAAGATCAGCATTCAAAGTTAACCTTGGCTACACAAGCCCTTGTCTCAAACAAACAAAAAACTCAAGCAGTTTAGGGGCTAGAGACATGAATCAGTGCTTAAGAGCATATACTGCAGTCAGGTCAGTTCCAAGCACTCACATTGGGTGGCTCACAACTATTTCTAACTCCAGTTCAAGGGGATCTGAAACCCTCTCCTCTACTCTAGAACCTTTCCACTCACATGCATGTATCCACACAGAAATGCACACATAAAATTTTAAATACTCTTTTTAAATAGTTGTCTTAGAATTGGGTAAGTGTGGTAATTTTTAAAAGGTGCGACCAGGGAGATGGCTCAGTAGGTAAAGTTCTTACTTTGCCAATATGAGGACCAGAGTATGGATTTCTAGCACCTATATTTTAAAAAAAAACAAACAAAAAAACTAGATGATCTTGGCGGCCTGCCTATAATCCTGGTTTATAAAGCAGACAGGGAATTTCAGGAACAAACTGGCTAGTCACACTAGCCAAAATGGTGAGTTCCATGTTCAACAGTTTTTACAAGGTGGAGGAGAGTGATTAAGGAAGACACAGACATCAACTTTAGGCTTCCACACATTGAAACTTGTATACTTATGTAAACACATACCACATGCATTTGTGTGTGCGCACTCAAGGAAAAAGGTAGGAGTGATTAAGTAGAACTGGATGCATTGGAAGGGAGAGTTCGCAGTCATGTACTACATTTACAATAGCAGTTTATCATGGTGTTCATAATGGTGTTTTACATCCATAATCTCCTTTGATCATGCTAGGATTATTGGCATGAGCAATCCATTTCTGAATATAGGGTAGGTATTATTTTCTATTCTTTCTTCATTGAATATTCTCTTCCAAAGTGGTCTCACTTGGCTGTCTTTTACCTCAAAAAGATCCACCTACTTCTGCTTCTGGAGTGCTGCGGCATTACAAGTGTGCACGACCACACTTGGCTTAACCAGCCTCTTATTTATTTCCTTTTCTTTGAGACAGGGTCTTTGGCAACCTAAGATTTCTGAGTACCAAAGGATGACTTTAACCTTCTGATCCTCCCACCTCTCCCTCTATCTCCCAAGTGCTGGAGTTCCAGGCTTACACCCCCCACATCTGGTTTTATGGTGTATGAGGATCAGGTTTAGGGTTTTTTTCCTGCTGAGCTACATGCCCAGCAAATATGTCTCTTAAACAGCTTAGAATAATATTTTTTCTTTTTGTCATTTAAAAATTTTGGCAGGGGCTAAAACACAAGAGATATATCATCTTACTTTTTTTTTTTTGGGGGGGTATACAGTTCAGTTCTGTTTGTAACATATTCATATTGTATGCAAAAACCACCTCAGTTTATCTCTAGAACTCATTTTGTGGGCTTGGAAGTTGAAACATGCTCTCACTGCATAGACCAAGTTGTCCTTGAACCTGCAGCAACCCCCTTGCCACTGACTCTTAAATGCTGAGATTACAGATGTGTACTATCAATGCCCAGATTCCTACAACTCTGTAATCATCACAAAGAGAAAATCTGTACCATTAAACAGTAAATCTGTTTCCCCTCCTTCATCCCCTATTTACTTTTTGTGTCTGCTAATTTGTTCTAGGTGCCTTATATAGACACTTTTTTTAGTTTTGCATGAAAATTCTGATTAATTTGTATTTTTGAAGGATGATAGCATGGAAGAGAAACCACTAAAAATGAAAGGAAAGGATTCTTCTGAGAAGAAACGGAAACGGAAGCTAGAGAAGGTAGAACAATTTTTTGGAGAAGGAAAGCAGAAGGTCAAGGAGCTAAAGAAAATAGATAAACCTAAAAAGAAGAAATTAAAATTAAATGTGGACAAATCCAAAGAGCTGAATAAGTTGGCCAAGAAGCTAGCAAAAGAAGAAGAGAGAAAGAAAAAGAAAGAGAAGGCTGCTGCAGCCAAAGTCGAGCTTGTGAAAGAGAGTACTGAGAAGAAAAGAGAGAAAAAAGTGCTGGATATCCCCTCAAAGTATGACTGGTCAGGAGCAGAGGAATCTGATGATGAGAATGCCGTGTGCGCAGCCCAGAACTGCCAAAGGCCGTGTAAGGACAAGGTGAGGTACAGGGGTTCATGGACTGTGTGAAAAGGCCAGAGATAATAATGGCTGTGGAGATATGTATATAAAATATCAGTAATTTGTGATTCCAAGATTTGGACTTCTAACATATTTTTTCCCACAGTTTTTATAAACCATTTTAAATAGTGAAGCTACTTAAGTATGCTTAGTGTAGGAAATACATTTTTTAAAAAAGTCATTTACTTAGAGATATACAGAAGCATAGAAAAGTTACTTGATATCTTGGCAAGCAGTTTGTTTCATATGCAGTGTGCAGGTCAAGCTTCAAAATGCACTTCTGACCTCCCCGTAGTGTGATTCAGAACTAGGTGGCTGGTCTGTTAGCCACAATAGCCTGGGAGAAGTCCATCCTTATCTTGAGACACCCTAGACAAAGGATACTCTCTTAAATAGATTATGATTTTTTTTTTAAAGCAAATAATCCAGACTCTTAATTGTTGTCGTTAAATTTTTCAGCCTAGGCTAGTAGATGGCTCAGTGGTTAAAGATGCTTGTTCCCAAACTTAACAGTTTGAGTTCATTTCCAGGACTACATGATAGAAGTAGAGAAATAGCTTCTTCAAGTTATCCTCTGACTCCCACATATGGTCTGTACTATGCATGTACTAACTTTTTTTAACCCTAAATTTTAAGTGCTGTAATTCATTGTTGGCTATTTTTTAGGCAACAGTTCTGTTAATTTCTGGGAGAAATGGACAGACTTTATTGGGAGGTGGAGGGAATCTCAATTCTTTAAGTGATTTGGAAATACCTTTTATTCTTCCTGTCAAGAATACTAGTAAGGAGCCATTGTGTCAGAACACATTTGTAATTCAGCACTTGGGGAGCAGAGAAAATGAGGGTTTTAAGTTAGAAACCAACTTGGGCTACCTAGTGAAACCTTATCTCAACAATAAATCTTAAAACCATAATTATAATTTTAAAGGGCTATGGAGCAAGCTCAGCTGTTGAAGTCCTTGCTGAGTACAAGAACCTGTATAAAAGCAGGGCATAGGAGGATGTTTCTGTAGCAACAGCCCTGAGGCAAAGAAAGAGAGGTGGAGACAGGTGGAGCCTCCAAACTTGCTGGCCACAGTGATAACTAAAGCTGTACCACTGTTTCTTGAAGGTTGTGCCCTACTTACCTTCTGAATTAAATGCTTAACACATTTTTAGAGGCTGTAAGGGACCTAGAGGTTTCTTGTTCTGGCTCCTCACATTTGCATATATGATGTGACCAAAGTTATAGAACTAATTAGTGGTAGCACCCAAAAAAATGAAAGCCAACCCTGACTCTTTGACTGTTCCAGATTCTGGTTCTCTATCAAGTTCCCAACTCTTGGGTAATTTTCATTTATTTACTAAACAGGCTGGTGGAAGGTTAGCTTTTCTTCTTTGGCTATGAATATATTAGTAGCTCATTGCTGTTAGATCTTCTCTCTTCTTTAGCTAATTTTCAGTAATTTCAATGCTACAAATATGTCAGTTCACTTATCCCTGTCTTTTTCCCTCAGCATGCATGTACTACAGGCAGTACCACCCCATTCACTGTACAAATTAACTTATGAAAAAGGAACATAGTCCGTGAAACCACTTCATAATAGGAAGTACTATGTAAATGTAAAGAAGTCATAACCATGAGATTTGCTCCTATGATAATTGTTATTTGTGTGATTACTCTGATAGAGACCATAGATTTAGCTACATATTCAGGGAAAATGTCTATATTAAACTGTTAAAGGTGAGCATAGTGTGTTTCCCTGTCCTTTGCTTAAGTGAAATAAATTTAATGTTACATTTCTCTGTTAATTCTCTGCAGATTATTTCAGATTATAAATATTTCATCTGCCATTGCTATTTTGAAATTTATTTCTGGCACTACTTTAAGTTAAGAATTTTCAACATTCCTAATTTGTAGTTACTACACAGTTGTTTATATTAACAGGTAAAAATCTAATTTCTAGTTAAGTATCTAACAAATTTTGTGTGACTTCAGATAAGCAAAGCACTTTTTCAGGAAAATACCATGCAACAGAGAAAAACCTTAGCGTTCATTGGTTTTTAGCTAAATGTCCCTTCATCATTTCTCCTGTCAGTAATAGCTATGATTTTTTTCTAAAAATAAAAAGGTTGAGAAGTATTATTTTAAAAATTAAGTGGTTACTTGAATGTACTTAGCTTCAGTTTCAAAATAGCTTACAAAGAATAAAAGATAACAGCAGAGTATAGTGAAGGGTTTTGAAAGGCTGTTTCTTCCATGAGTTATGAAGTTTGAGCTAAAATTAACTTCCAAAATAATATAGAGATATTTGTTTTAAAATCCAGAAGCTTTTTCTCCCTGAGGTCTACTCCTGTATCTGTCTATCTTATTTGTGTTGACAGTGAAACATGCTTAAAAGAATAAATTATTTTAGGTTAATATTTGAGTAGCTTTTTTTCATTATTAGAATAAATGATCATGGCCACGAAAAAAGAATAGTCAGTCATTTTACATATGATGATACACTGTTTTCTTTTTACTTATTCTTTCATGGAACTTTTTATTACTTCTTTATGAAAAGTTTGTTAAGTAAATTAAAATATTTAAATTTATAGATTCTTGTGTCAACTTGATTTTTTAAAATGTTTTTGTGGCTTGGTAGTGGCAGTGTACACCTTTTTGGTTTTTCTAGACAGGGTTTCTCTGTATAAACAGCTCTAGCTGTCCTGGAACTTGCTCTATAGACCAGGCTGAACTGGTACACAGTGTGTGCCTTTAACCCCAGCACTTTGGAGGCAGAGGCAGGTGGATTTCTGTGAGTTTTAGGTCAGCCTAAGCCTAATCTACAGAGCAAGTTCCAGAACATCTGAGGCTACATAAAGAAACTTGAAAAGTGAGGAAGGGGAGAGAGGTGGCTTTAATTAAAAGCATGCCTTTAATCCCAGTATTTGCGAGGCAGATCTCTGCGAGTTCAAGGCCACCGTGGCCAGCTAGACTAAGTAAATATATAAAACTTATACCTGGTACTGCGACAGCATTGTGACCAAGTGTTATAGTTTGTCTGGGACTGTCTAAATTTTATTGCGAAAGATTTTACATACTAGAAAATCTTTCATTCCTAGGCAAACTGAAAGGGTTAGTCACAATGTTTAGAGTACCATAAATTGGTTAAAACTAGTAAATTGGGGCTGGAGAGATGGCTCAGAGGTTACAAGCACTGACTGTTCTTCCAGAGGTCCTGAGTTCAATTCCCAGCAACCACATGACGGGTCACAGCCATCTATATGAGAGCTGGTACCAACACTGTATACATAAAAAATAAGTAAAACAAAAAAAATCCTAGTAAACTGAGAATATTACTATCAATTTTCTCCCCTCCCCCAAACGGTATTATACTCTAATGTCTGAACAAAATACAAATTACCAAGAACTTACGTCTCAGTATGAAATCATACAACAAAATAAAAATGTCAGGCTACTATTATTTCTGTTACTCTTCGTTTCATATTCCATTTCTTTTCTCTTTTGATTGTACTGAGGATAAAACCCATGCTCTTAAATCCTTAAGGATACTAAGCAGGTGTTCTTAGCACTGAGCTACTAAACACACAACCTCAGTATATTACTTAACCTTTTTGTCTGTATGGGAGAGTATTCATGTGGTAGTCAGAGGACAGTAGTCAGTTCTCTTCCACATGTGGAGTCCTCCTAAGACACCAGCTCACATTGTTTGTCAGGCTTGGCAGCAAGTACTTTTTACCTACAAGAGATCTTTCTAGCCCTAATTCTCTTTCATCTGACCACAATAACCTATTTGTACAGTATTATTAGATTTTTACTTGTTAATTTATTAACTCCTAGTTGTTGTGAGGTTTTTGTTTGCTTGTTTTTAAATTCCAAGCTCTTGCTATGTCTCCTTTAAGACAGTAGGCTCCCTGGGCTTCAAGGAATCCTCCTGCCTCAGCCTCTCAATGGAATTATAGACACCTGCCACCATGCTTGCATTTTGGAGGAACTAGTTGATTTTTTTTTTAATTTAGTAAATGATGAAGTGATGTGGAAGACTTTTCATATGGCAGTGGAATTTAGGTTGATTGTTCATAAAGGAATTGATAAGTGAAGGATATAGTTTTCCTAACTGTATTATCAGGGTAGATTGTTACATAACCAGAAGGCTGCAGTAGAAATAGTGGAAGAGCTAGGATTTGGAAGGCACTTCCAATCAAAATCACATAAGAGAAAATACTGTTTTTCTTTTCCTATTTTTTTTTTAATTTAACTTTATTTTGTATACATTGGTGTAAAGGTGTCTGGTCCCTCGGAATTGGAGTTTCAGACATTTGTGAGCTGCTGTGTGGGTATTGGGAAATGAACCCGGGTCCTCTTGAAGTGTAGCCAGTACTCTTAACCCCTGAGCCCTCTCTCCAGGCCAAGAAGGGTTCTTTGTGTAATAAAATAGCCTTGACTGTCCCAGAACTTGCTTTGTAGACTAGGTTGGCCTCAAACCTGCAGAGATCTGCCCAGGTACTTCTGCCTTCCTAGTAGTGGGATTAAAGGTATGTATCGCTATGCCTGGCTCACACTTTTCTTACTTGAAGAAAATTAATCGATTTAGTTTTTAGAAACTAGAAGCCAGTGGATACAGCAAAAAATTTTAAAGCCTTAGAATGCTTTTTTTTTTAAATAGCAAATACTTCTAAATTGATAGCATTTTTTTTTTTTTACTGTGGACTAGCATAAATGAGGACCTGATTGGATTAATAGAATTCAAGGTAGGAATGAAGGGATCTGTTGGTTGGAGTGGCATCATAAAATAATCTAGTAGACATGGTGGCACATGCCTTTAATCCCAGCACTCAGGAGGCAGAGGCAGGGGGATCTCTCAGTTTGAGGCCAGCCTGGTCCACAGAGGGAGTTCCAGGGCAGCCAGGGCTTCACAGAGAAACACTTTCTTGCAGGGGTTGGGGGTCGTAGTATCTCAAATCTATGCAATCCCATGAAACATAGGTCATTTTTCTAATTCCTTTATAGGCTCCAAACACTCAAAACACTCATTTTCCGTTCACCCATAATAGTTAGCAGTTTATAAATGTTTACTTTTCTATAGCTCCTTTATATTTATTTTATTCTACAGCATATTATCTCCTAATTTTTCTCTGATTACAGCAGGATCATTATGATATGTTTCTTAACTATACTTTTGCTTTCTTCTGAGGCAAAACATAGTTACAAATGAACGGAACTTAGTTTAGGTGGGGTAGTTAAGTTGTTCTGAACTTAGAGGAAACAATATCACGAGGAAGAGACACCAGTGATCTGAGTCATCCAGAATGTCTTAAAGTCCACACTCAGTTCTAAGTGTGTATTTCTCTTTTCTTAATAAACTGACTGCTTTGCCACAGAGATCCCAGCATTGTGGAGGCTAAGACAAGAGGATCTCATCTCATTTGAGCCTAGCAGAGTGTTAGACTGAAGATGAAGTTTGAGGCTAGCCTGGGCTACATAGTAAGACTCTGCCTATGGGAGCTCACCTAAAGAATTTGATTACAGGAAGAAAAAAATATTTAAGAAAAAATACAAATATTTAAGAGTGCTTAGAATAGAAATGATAAAAGCTAATAAGGCAAATGACAATTTTTTTGAAATAATTTTTCCATCTTTTATTACAAGCCCAAAATCACTGACATGATTGTCATAAGTTTTTACCAGCTGTGGAAACATTTTGAAAACCACTCTTTCCCTAAAAAAAAAAATGTATTTACCTAGCCAAGGCCTCTTTTGTTTTTATTCACTGACTATCCTGAGGGACTTTTTTTTTATCTCTTCATTTTCCTTTGTTCCAATGTCTGATAAAGCTCATGATTTTAAGTGGCTTCCTGTATCACCACCACAGTGATCAGCCTTTATATTGTGAAAGGGGTTCGCTGTAGCTCTTTTCATCTTGATAGATTCTTGTCTACTATGACAACTTAAATATAAGAACTGTAATTGCCTTCCAAGCAGAAAAGCCTCAAGTTACACTTCCCTGCTATATTGTAAATGCCAAGGTGTAAAGTCACCAAACCAAAGCCTCTTCTGTCTCCTGTAGTCACTATAGGCTCTGAAGGATCAGTGTTTGCTTGGCATCTGCCACTGACACCTGCCATTTTTTTTTCCAGACTAATTTAAAACCCCAGAGTAATCTATTGACCTGTGTCTTTGACTGTTGTAATTGGTTAACTTGTAAGATTTGACCTCTGATATTTGCTAACTTTTTATAGGGAGTTGTATTTGTAACGGAAGAAGAGAAGAATAAAAAATAGTAGTTTTAAAAGTGGCCTATGTGACTGCTTTTCTAAAAAGGTATTTAATGCTCTTAGTACTTTGGCTTATCTCTTTGAAATAAAGCTAATCCACAGGATTGCCTCACATTGTTGTACTCTTCCTTTCTTGATTGTTAATCGCATTGTCTTAGAGCCTAGAAACTGTTAATATTAGCTAAAACTACTTGGCTGCTCTATTAGAAGTTTCTTTTTTGTCAAGTATTCCCCAATCATGCCTCACGAGGAACCCCAGGTATTCATGAGGTAATAGAGTACCTAAGAGGCCTAATGTTGTGGACACATTATGGTAAAATATAATTTGGGGTATTAACTTATCAGCTTCTTTCTTTGAAAAATAACCCCATAAGAAGTCATATCTGTCTCTGGATATCCCAATTGTTTGCTCTCCTTTAAGCCAAGAAAGCTCTTTGGTTTGCTTTTGTTCTGGTCTTACTGTTTTGATACTAAACATTTCCCAATCTTTATCTTCTACAGGTAGACTGGGTGCAATGTGATGGTGGCTGTGATGAGTGGTTTCATCAAGTTTGTGTTGGTGTATCCCCAGAAATGGCTGAAAATGAAGATTACATCTGTATAAACTGTGCAAAGAAGCAGGGGCCAGATAGCCCAGGCCAAGCACCACCTACTCCCTTCATAATGAGCTACAAACTACCAATGGAGGATCTTAAAGAGACCAGTTAGCAGATGCTTGGTTAGCTCGCAACATGGGGGGAAGTGGACCACATTGAGACCTTACTCATCAAGCAGAGTGGTTCTGACCACTCAGAATGTTGTTCCCAAAGATGAATGGACTTCAGAGAAAGTCCTCTTAGTGCTGGCTTCCTCTGTGTATGGATTGTGTGGGCTACATTCTCAATCATCTGTGCAGAGGATGTCTTCTTTGGTACAGCAGCCAGTATTTCAGCTCTTGACTCCTTTGAGTATGGTTTGTTGTGTTAAGGTCGGGTTCTTGGTGGAACTCTCGAAGCTGTTTGGCGTTAACATGGTGTGCTTAGTGGGGCATATAAGATGTGATTTACGACAATTGAAACTAGTTGTGGATGGTTACACCTACAGGTGGTGCCATTGGAGGGCCTGACTGTTTGAATCTCCTTAGTTAGGATAATTGGACAAGAGTCAAGAGTATAAGTCTCTTTTCATAATTACTGGCATTTATGCCCTACTGATCCAGTTAGGAGGAACAGGCCAAAGTTACCCTTTTAGAAGTCTTGGGGTGGCAGTGCAGTTTGTAGACCTGCTTGTGCTTATTTATACCAATAAGAAAATCCTCCAAAATGCCCCTCACTTTCCTCAGGAGGATGTCAGCAGTTTAGAAAATCTGACTAGACTGGATTCTGGGAAGAAGGTTTTTTCTTATTTCAAGGCAAGTATCCCATTGGTGTGAGAAGTCGGTCTGGTCTGTTTTAGAGAAGGGAGGTACATGGATCCAGGTTCTGGAGGAAATAGGGATAACTAATGAAAACATTTACTGAGCCTCGGTGATGCATGCTTATCTGGGAAACCCTCTTCCACAAGTATTCCAGACTCCACCATGCTTCAGGCATGGCCATGAGCAAAACTGGCAAATAACAGCTTTTGCCTTGCAGCCCTAACCTTAATGCCTGTAGTTTCCAACATGGCCCCAGAAGATGTTCATGAATAACACCATGGCTTCATCAGAGGATATGGGGTTATAAGTCCTCTGGGTGTGAAGCTGTTTTAGTAAATCCGTTTTTAAAAAGAAAGACTTGTTTTTACTTTTTTCTAAATGTCTGACTACTGACTGTTCTATAGATTATTTTTCCTTTTTTAATATACATATATGAATATAGATATATAGATATATATATTTACTGTTACCAGCAGCATATGACAGAGTTTGAGCATCAGAAAATCCATTTGGGAGCTTGCATTTTCTTTCTGCTTTTTGATAAAAAAAAATAAAAAAAAAATTCCATTCCTTCCTTGTAGTACAAGGGTTAGCACTCCCTTCTCCATTCTCACTTAGACATATCTCCACTTTCCTTCTGTTCAAATAGGTAATATATTTCCTCCATGCTGGGACTTGTCCCTGTCTGTTGGGCAGCTTGGTCTTACTCTAGTCAGTACTGAATGTTATGTATGTTTGAAACTATGGTGCTGTGTCCTCTCCCCCTGTTGTGTTCTGTGTTCTTATAGAGGTGTTAGGTGTACTCTGTAAACTCTTACTAGAAGGGGACTAATATATTTTAAAGGACAAAAAAAAAATTTTTCTAAAAATATTTATCTTTACTATCCTGTGTTCTTTATTTTGGTTTAAGAATCTACAGTTTGACTTAAATTCATCAGTTATCCTTTTAAAGGGGGCATTGAGCAAACCTAAAGTTTGTCATCTCTGCTCCCCTTTGCCCCAGTCTCTTACGGAAATGTCTTCTAGTAACTAGAAGTAAGATGTACTGTCCAGTTACAGACTGTGTGGGTATGAGGGTTACCTCAAAAGGCATCTTTAGAGAAAAAGTTTTTCTTACAAAATGTCTTCTCCCAAGTGCTAACCAGGCTTGACCCTGCTTAGCTTCCAAGGTCAGACAAGACATACACATGCAGGTGGTACGGCTGTAGGTACAACATCCAGTTTCTGGTTTATACTACCTACTTTTTGGTCTCTTTACCTATTCGATAACATTTGAATATCTTGACCAGTTATACGGTTTGAATGTGTTGTTGTGCTTGTGTTTTGAATATCCATCTCCGTGTGGGTGTGAGTAGCAGTTACAAGGTTAACTAAGTAATTAGTTAATTTCATACATTTTTGTTTTGCCAAGCTATGAAGATTATCACTTAAGAATTTTATTTGGCTGTTATAACGAAAAAAGCACAATATATTTTTTTTTTACCTTTTTGTCTTTGTAAAAGACTTGAAATGCTTGTGTTTTAAAAATTGAGTGTATTCCCACCCTTCAGAAGTTTAAAATGTAAGTGATGGAATCCCAAAATGCACATAAAAAATTTGATTTTTCTTCCTATTAACTATTTTCCATTAGCTGTTCTCAACAGAACAGAATTGTGGGGATGCTGAAAGGCGATTGTTTGGGGAATAATTGTGTACTTTGTACAGTGTTCGTCCTTTGGAGACCTCAGAAATAGGCAGTATGTCTGTACCTGTGACTAGCTGCCTGTCATCTTCTGACATTTTGAAACTTTTAAATATATAATTTAATTGATTCATTTGGCTCTTTCTGTACTTATTTGAGGAATTTGGCTTATCTTAGCCATAAATTTATACCAAAACTCAAAAGAACATAAAGATAGGGGCTAGAAAGATGTCTCAACAGTTCAGAGTACTGGCTTCTCTTCCAGAAGACCCAGGTTCAATTCTTAACACTACATAATGGCCCACAACCGTCATTAACTCCAGCTCCAGGGAATCCTGCATCCTTTTCTGGCCTCCAAGAGCACTGCACACTTGTGGTGCACAGGCGTACATTCAGGAACATTCTCAGACACATAAAATAGAAGTAATTAAAAGATAGTTTTAAAATATTCTAAGGATATAAGGAAAAAACTAGCACTCTACCCACAAATTATAAATCCTGTAGTTTGTGAGTTAAGAGTCATCTATCTAAGGAAAAGTAAATGTTCTAATGTAAAGCATTGTTTCACGAAAATTACAGCTACATTCTTCTATATTTGTTTACATTTTGTATTAATACTTGATTTATAATGTTTCTCTTTCTGTCTCAAAGTTACAGTTCTTCGTTATTAGTATTTTAGCTTAAGCTTACTTAAGTATTTAATATTTTTTTAAAACTATTTTTCACTGCCTTCATTGTGGATATTTTGACAAAGGTAACAGAATGAAAAGAAATTGAGTCTGCAAAGTGTGGTGTAGTGTAAACACTAATCCCAACACCTTGGGAGTCAGAGGCAGAAGTTTAAGGCCAGCCTCATCTACATAGCAAGTTCCACACTAGCCAGGACTACATAGTAAGACCCTATCTCAAAAAAATAGTGATAGTAGTTAAGTCTTTGACAATTCTTGACAGGTCAAGTCATTAGAAGTGTATGCGATCCACGTATTCGGAAGTACAAAGTAGCAGTGGTTCCTAGTCCCTAGCTAGTGAGATGTCCTCATCGATGTCGTTTCACTTCTGGTGTTCCTGCAGAAGCCACGAGGAATGTGGAGTTGGAGAAGTGTGGCTCCCTCACGAAGCTGCTATAAACTAGCGTGACATGTCTGACTCTTGACCTGTGCCTCAGTGAGATAGGAATTACTGCCTGTCACACTTCAAAGAACTGGAAAGCAGACAGTAAATCTGTGATGCCCATTATAAAAATGTGCCAAACCCTACGTTAGCCTGAGTTCATAGTGCTTCCCTTCCGTCTCTGCTTTTGTCCTCGATGGGAATCCAAGAAATGTCGATTTTCTTGGTTTGCTGGATGCAGTTCATGTAAAGAAACTGCTTGTCAACTGGGTGTGATGGCATACACCTTTAATTCTGACACCTGGGAGACAGGCAGGCTGGGTTACAAAGTGTGTTCCAGGACAGCTGCACAAGAGGGAGAGCCTGTCTCAAAACCAAACCAAATAAACAAACGGTTTGTCAGTGATTTAATTCTGTGGTATATTTGGGTGTCAGTAAAGTAGGAAAATTGGGGAAATTAAGAAAGCCTACCTACCTTTCAAAAAGTTAGGACAGTCTACAGGAGAAAGCAACAATTTGGAGTGGATCTTGAAATTTGCAAATTGTGGTAATTTTAAGCTATTGAGTCCCCAAATAACCCTAAAACCAGGTCCAATAAAGTTTCACATGTTAATTAATTTCATGTGTGTAGAACGTTGCTTTTAAGTTAGGTCCTTAAGTACCACACCTTTCAACCCTCCTGTTCCTTTAAATCAAACCACACCATTACTTTGAATGTGGAAATCCAACTGGTATTTATAACATAAGAGGGAAAGAATGAACATTGGAGTCTTTGAAAGAAATTGGAGTATTCTCTTGACCTGGGTCCACCCACTGCTCAGTTAGCATAGGATGTGCACTGGGAAAAGACACACTATCATGTTCTTCAATAATGTGTCTAGCTAGGCAGTGGTGGCGCATGCCTTTAATCCCAGCAATCTGGTGGCGGGGCAGCAGATCTTTTGAGTTCAAGGCCAGCCTAGTCTACAAAAAAAAACGTGTCAGGCACGGTGGAGCTCACCTAT
>NW_004949099.1:34748397-34758339 GCF_000317375.1 Microtus ochrogaster
AAAACTAGTTCCAGGACAGGCTCCAAAGCTACATAGAAACCCTGTCTCGAAGAAAAAGTGTCTAAACAATATAAATTTCATGATGTTTGAGCATGCCTTTTGTTATTACATCTAATTTTTTTTTACATTATCTGTCTGTGCTCAGATTCCCCATTCCAACTCTCACCCCGTCCCATCATTTATTTGTATTGGTGTGATTTCAAATGGTAACCAAGTAAGGGTAAATTCTGAGAATGAATACTGAAAATCCAGAGGAAAATTAACAAATAAATGGTAGCCAAACCTGTTTCTCATATTTTACTTGCTATCTATAACATAAAAAGCTAAGCTGAAAGGATGATTTTATTGGTGGTATGGTTAACCTGTTATCACTGCTGAGAAAGGGGTGTGTGTGTTAGAAATACAGAGTATGGAAGAAGTAATTCTTGATGGTTTTTTCTTTAGTTTTTTTTTGGGGGGGGGGGGGCCGAGACGGTTTCTCTGTAGCTTTGGTGCCTGTCCTGGACTAGTTTTGTAGACTAGACTGGCCTCGAACTCACAGAGATCCGCCTGCCTCTGCCTCCCAAGTGCTGGGAATAAAGGCGTGCACCACCACCGCCCGGCTTCTTGACAATTTTATATGTCTGTTTTTAAAGATGACCTATTTAGCACAGGTTTACCTGTACTCCTTTAACTTGGGATCCTCCTGCATCAGTTATAAGCATGTCCTGTTTTCATCAAGAAACCATAACCAAAAGACATCCTTTCTTTGCCCCCTCTCAAACAGTGGAGATGGTACATCCACCACTGAGCTATAATTCCAACCACTGTTCTACTTTAACCTTTAAGTTGCCCAAACAAACCTTGAACTTACTCTGTAGCCCAGGTGATCCTTGTGCTTTTCATTGTGTCTGGTTTGAGCTGTCATGTAGTTAGTGATATAAACCTACAACTCTAGATCTTTATTACTTTGGTTCTTAGGACTTGCTCCCTTTGCTGAGAACCAACAATGGGGAAGCTTCCTTTTTCCTTTGGCCTTCTAATGCTCACAAGTAATTTAAGCCGGGGCTGGAGAGATGGCTCAGCGGTTAAGAGCATTGCCTGCTCTTCCAAAGGTCCTGAGTTCAATTCCCAGCAACCACATGGTGGCTCACAACCATCTGTAATGAGGTCTGGTGCCCACTTCTGGCCTGCAGGCATACACGCAGACGGAATATTGTATACATAATAAATAGGGGGAAAAATAATTTAAGCCCAAGTTACCTAAGAGTAAATGATGGTTGTGGCACATGCTTTTAATCCCATTACTTGGGAGGCAGAGTCAGGAGGACCTTGGAGTTTGAAATCAGCCTGGTCTGCAGAGTAAGCTCCAGGACAGCCAGGACTAACCCTATCTCACAAAAGCAAACAAACAAAAAAAAGTAAATTGCTGATCATATGGTAGTGCCTACAATAGTATTGATCGCTGGTAGCTTTAAGAAGTGTGTGGTAAAAAGAAAAAAAAAGTGTGTGGTTCCACACATTTAATGGGAGGAGAGCTGGTGAGAATAGGGTGGGGGGAAAACATGGCTATCTCTTAGCTTTTAAGTGATTTTGAAGGATATTTGAAATTTCTGTGAGTACCATTGAGTAAATGATGGTTGGTGCCTCATTGCTCCTGTACATTATTGACCCTTTCTACTCTTTACATTTAGTTTACACTTTGATCCACTGTTCATCCTAAAGATAGGAGGAAATCTGGTGATGGTGGTGACTCACACTTTAATCCCAGCCCTCAGAAGGCAGAGGCTGACAGATCTCTGAGCTTCAGGCCAGCTTGTTAAACAGAGGACAGGCAGGACTACAGCCTGAAAGCCCCTGTCTCAAAAAGGGGGGGGGGGGGAACGACTACCAACCCAAATCATTATAACCAAATTAATTAAAGCAAGGTTTTTTTTTTTATTCATGTACATATGCTGCTTCCACCTAAGGTGGAGTTCTAGAGGTCAGCATTGGATGAGGAAGAAAAGACTTTTTGTCAGGTAGGTATAGCAAGGAGAATAATAATAGATATTCATAACAGAGTAGTCATAGGCTGTCATACAACTCTAAAACAAAAGTAGGGTTGCAAGATTATTACAACTTTTTGAAACAAAGACATGATTGCCATTCCTGGAACAGGCAATACAAAACCAACCATTTGTAGTTAAGTTACAGGTGGAACATAGCTCAGTCCTTGAAAAACTGGTAATCATGAACAGGAATGAACCTAGTTTGTCTTTTCTATAAGATGGCTTTTAAAACTAAAATGAAGGCAGGCTGATTCTTCACTTTCGGGGTCTAGTCCAGGCATAAATCATTTCTTGAACCAGAGTAGAGACGTGGGAATAATTGAGGCACAGTTTATATGGCAATATCATGAGGGAGTCTTAAGGTTCATTTAAATCCTGAAGATTACCCACATTTATTATCCAAGCAACTTTTATGTCAAAAGGTAAGCTGAGGGGGAAGTTTATTAGCAGTCTTTTGGTAGTGGAGGAGAATGACTCAGGTCTTATCCACAGCTGTGGCTGCTCTGTCAGGCAGACTGAATAACACCTCTTCCCCAGGTGACCTCCTAAATTACAACAGAAGGAGCAGAACAACATTAGCATATCTTGACCCTTTGCTTGGGATGGTGTCAGGTTGTCTCAAAACCACTATCAAAAGCTGAGCCACCATAACCTGTGTGGAAGGTGCAAATTGTCAGAATTCTGACTGCCAGTACAGTTAGGAATATCCAGCTCCTACAATCCATTCTTTTTTGTTAATTTTAATAAAACCTGTGCTTCTGCAACAGGACAGATGATCACTTCTGCCTTAGGCAAAGACATTATCTCTGCCAACCCTCTTTCTCTCCTTTGGCTTATACCATTAACATTAACTTTGTATTCAACATAAATATCTATTTGGAGCACCAGGTTACAATTCTGGGTAATGTGTTGCCCAACAAGATAGAGTTAACAAAAAACATGACTAACATTCCATTTGTACAGAAGGAAACCAAAGTAAGTCGTTACATGAAATGAATTCAGATAATTGAATTTGTTCTCAGCCCTGATAGCACAATAGAGTCACCTAGAGAGCTTTTAAACATTTTCATTTACTTACTGGTAAGATATGAGTGTGGAGGCCAGAGGCAACTTGCAGGAGTCAATTCTCTCCCACCACGTGTCTGTGGGGCATTCTAGATGACTGAATCTCAGGAGTTCTCAGGGTGCCACTCAGCTATCAGTATATCACTTTCTGAATATAGGATTCAATAATTTCTTTTAGAAACTTGCAGAATTATACAAGTATCACCATACATACAAACCGCACAGTGTTTCCATTGCCCCCATTTATACTTGCTCTCTCTGTCCACTCCCAATCCCAAGCAATATATAGATTTGCTTTTTCTAGTATCAGGATTTCCTTCCTTCCTTCCTTCCTTCCTTCCTTGTTTTATTTTGTTTTGTTTTTGTATTTCAAGACAGGGTTTAACTGTGTGGTCCCAACTGTCCTGGCTGTCCTGAACTCTTTGCAGACCACATTGGCCTCAATTGGCCTCAGGCTCACAGAGATTCATCTGCTTTTGCTTTCTGGGTGCTAGAATTAAAGGCATGTGACACCACGCCTGGCCAGGAATTCTTTTTAAGTTCTCAGTTTATTTTATAGGCAACTAACATGGAGGACTACAGATTTAAATTCATTCATTCGTTTGTTTATTTGTTATTTATTTATTTATTTATTTATTTATTTATTTATTTATTGTGTATTGGTGTTTTGCCTACTTATATGTCTGTGTGAGGATTCTGGATCCCCTGAAACTGGAGTGACAGACAGTTGGGATCTGATATGTGGGTTCTGGTAATTGAACAGGGTCCTCTAGGAAGAGCAGTCAATGCTCTTAACCACTGAGTCATCTCTCCAGCCTCCTTTAAATTCATTTGAGCAACTTTAGTGAATACTAAGAATGACATCTAAGTAATAAGAACATTGCACACATTTTTATGCTTATGGCCTCTCCCATCCTGATGCAAGGATCCCTCACCAGTATGATTGAGATCATTAATTTGGTAATGGAACTTGCTCAATTATTCTAGTTCCCCTTTATACATTTTAGTATTACATTCAAAATTACCTCCCATTCTCTCCCCAGGATCTTTTTAAAACATTTCTAGCCAGGTGTGGTGGTCCACTCCTTTAATCCCAGCACTCTGGAGGCAGACACAGGTGTATCTCTTGTGAGTTTCAGGCCAGCCTGGGCTGCAAAACAGACTTTGTTTGTTGTGGTAGTGGTGGTTTATTTTTTATTGATATTTATTGAGCTTTACGTTTTTCTCTGCTGCCCTCCCTGTCTTTCCCTTCCCCCCGCTTCAACCCTCCTCCCAAGGTCCCCATGCTCCCAATTTACTCAGATCTTGTCTTTTTATACTTTTATACTTTCTACTTCCCACGTAGATTAGATCTATGTAAGTCTCTCTTAACGTCTGTATTGTTTTCTCTGGGATTGTGGTTTGTAGGCTGACTTTCTTTGCTTTATGCTTAAAAACCACCTATGAGTGAGTACATATGATAATTGTCTTTCTGTTTCTGGGTTACCAAACTCAAAATAATCTTTTCTATTTCCATCCATTTTCCTGCAAAATTCAAGCTGTTATTTTTTCTGCTGTGTACTATTCCATTGTATAAATATACCACATTTTTCTAATCCATTCTTCGATCGAGGGGCATTTAGGTTGTTTCCAAGTTCTGGTTATGACAAACAAAGCTGCTATGAACATAGTTGAGCACATGTCCTTGTGACACGATTGAGCATCTTTTGGATATATACCCAAAAGTGGTATTATTGGGTCTTGAGGGAGGTTGTTTCCTAATTTTCTGAGAAATCGCCACACTGACATCCAAAGGAGCTGTACCAGCTTGCATTCCCACCAGCAATGCAGAAGTGTTCTCCTTTCCCCACATCCTCTCCAGCATAAGTTGTCATCAGTGTTTTTGATTTTAACCATTCTTATAGGTGTAAGATGGAATCTCAGAGTTGTTTTGATTTGTATTTCTCTAATGATTAAGGATGTTGAATATTTCCTTAAGTGTCTTTCAGCCATTTTAGATTCCTCTGTTGAGAGTTCTCTGTTTAGGTCTGTCCTCCATTTTTTAATTGGATTATGTGATCTTTTGGTGTCCAATTTCTTAAGTTCTTTGATATTTTGGAGATCAGATCTCTGTCTGATGTGGGGTTAGTGAAGATCTTTTCCCATTCTGTAGGCTGTTGTTTTTTCTTGTTGACGTGTCCTTTGCTTTACAGAAGCTTTTCAGTTTCAGAAGGTCCCATTTATTAGTTGTTTGTCTCAGTGTCTGTGCTGCTGGGGTTATGTTTAGGAAGTGGTTCCCTGTGCCAATGTGTTCAAGAGTACTTCCCACTTTCTCTTCTATAAGGTTCAGTGTTGCTGGCTTTATGTTGAGGTCTTTGATCCATTTGGACTTGAGTTTTGTTCATGGTGTTAGATATGGGTCTATTTTCATTTTTCTACATTTGATATCCAGTTATGCCAGCACCACTTGTTAAATATGCTTTCTTTTTTCCATATGATATTTTTTGCTTTTTTATCAAATATCAGGTGTTTGAAGATGTGTGGATTGATATCCAGGTCTTCTATTCGGTTCTATTGGTCCTCCTGTCTGTTCTTATGCCAGTACCAGGCTATTTTCAGTACTGTTTAAATCCTTTTTTATAAGTTGCCTTGGCCATGGTGTTTTGTCATAGCAATAGAACAATAACTAAGATAAACCTTTGGAATTGTTGTTGCCTTGGACATAAGAATTAGGTTTTAATTTTATACCTTTATATTAGAATCTCAACATTTTTTGATAAGCCTTACCAATTTCCAACGTGGGTTATATTGTGGAGTACTAATTTCTCTCTTGTGTTCTCTTCAGTCTGTCTAAACTCACGGTCAAGACAGAGCAAATTCTCCAGTTAAAGCTGTATTTCTATTTTAAAATATGAGAGGATGACAGGCAGTCACTGGTGTAGTGAACCTTGCGTTTTCCCAAGGTCCCCAGAAGACACAGACTGGACAGAGCACACAAATTAGGTCCCAAACAGCCACCCGTAGCCACCCGTGCGCTTCGAGAGCTAAGCACCTGGATAGCTACCTCAGCATCTCTTCATAAAATGGTTTTTTTGGTTAAATATCAAGCTAGATTTCCTTGAACAGTAGATTTCCCTTCTGTTTACTCTGTCTGCACAATACCCAGTTTTAAAAGGACAAATGGGGAGATTAAGTTAAACCACAGATTCTGAAACCTAAATAAAGAACAACAGATAACAAAGTCAAACACTGTTTTGTCCTTTATTATTTTTTTTCTTCTTTTTTTTTTTTTTCGAGACAGGGTTTCTCTGTGGCTTTGGAGCCTGTCCTGGAACTAGCTCTGTAGACCAGGCTGGTCTCGAACTCACAGAGATCCGCCTGCCTCTGCCTCCCGGGTCTAGGGAAACTGGAGATGTGACCGGACGAGTGATGAACGGGTGCTTAAAAGAAATGCCACACTATCTCAGAACTGAGAAATAGATATTTATTTAGGGGTAAACTCACAAATCAGGATTCTCTGCTTGAACTGTGGATGGAGATCGAATCCAAACAATCCAAAGGAGCAGTCAGCCAGAAGGAGCAAAGGGAAGGAAAAATGGGCAGACGCAGGCTCGGCAGCCGTGTGTGTGTGTGTGTGTGTGTGTGTGTGTGTGTGTATAAGAGGCCATGCCCCAGTAGGCGGGTAATTACAAGCTGCAAATCTTCCTACAGCATGGAGAGATGGTTTAGTGGTATAGAGCACTTGGCACTCTTCCAGACGACCCAGGGTCAATTCTCAGAACCCATATTAGTGGCCCATAACTGTCTATAACTCCAGTTCCAAGGGATCTGACACCCTTTTTTTCATCCACGGGCACCAGGTATGCATGTGGTGCACAGATATATATGAAGGCAAAATGCCCTTACACATAAAATATAAAGTAAAATAAGATATTTTAGTTAGAACCTTTCTAGTAAGAGTTTCCACTGGGTGGTGGTGGTACACACCTTTAACCTCACCACTCAGGAGGCAGATACAGGTGAATCTCTGTGAGTTCAGGGCCAACCTGGTCTATAGAGTGAGTTCCAGGACAGCCAGAGCTATACAAGGAAACCCTGTCTGGGGGGGGGGGGAGAAGAGTTTCCATACAATTCACCCAATGCTAAAGAGCTAGAGAGGGATTAATAGCCCCGGAGGCCATTCTGATCGTGATCATAATGGCGATACCCACAGAAAGAGCTGACCTGAGCTTGTAGGAGCATACTGACTCCAGACTGACAGCTGGGGAACTTGCATAGGTCTGAATGAGGCCCTCTGAATATGGGTGACAGTTGTGTGGCTTGGGCAGTTTGTGGGGCCACTAGCAGTGGGATCAGAATTCATCCCTAGTGCATGAACTAGCATCTTGAAGCCCATTCCCTACGGAGGGATACCTTACTCAGCCTAGATACAGGGGGTATAGAACCTTGGTCCTGCCTTGGTTTGGAAGGAGTAGGAAGAGGGGAGTGAGAGGGAACTGGGATTGGTATTTAACATAAAAAATATTGTTTAAAAAAAAAGATTTAAATTATGTGTTTGTTGTGGTCCAAGAAAGCTTGTGGTCTACAAACTTTCTTGTAGTCAAAATAATGGATTCTGGGTTGTCCCTCTGGCCCTAGGTAGAGATATGACTTTCAGATATGTCAAGAATTTATATAATATTCTCTTCCATTAAGATTTAATCCAGAGAGCCCTGTCAGTCAGCTCCCAGGAAGAATCAGGAAAGCTGATTTCCCTGAAGTCATGTTACAGAGCTGGCAGGAATAATTATCCCTAGATGAGATAATGTTCTTACCTTCCCCCAAAGCTCCCCACCCTGGCATCTGCTTACAGAGTTCCTCCCATGCCGCACTGCTAAGCTTGCTCACTTTTCTGAGTTTTCCTAGCTTGATACTGACTATCAGTAAAGATTGTGCATGCAGGACTGGAGAGATGGCTCAGTGGTTAAAAGTACTGAATGCTCTTCCAGAGGACCTGGGTTCAATTCCCAGCACCTACATGGTGGTTCACAACTGTCTGTAGACCCAGTTCTGAGGAATGCGACACCCTCTTCTGGCTTCCGTGGGCACCAGGCATATATGCAGGTAAAAACACTAATATATGGCCATCAGCAGTGGTGTACGTCTTTAATCCCTGTAGGCAGAGGTAGGTAGATCTCTGTGAGTTCAAGGCCAACCTGGTCTCTACAGAGGTTGTTCCAGAACAGCTAAGGCTACACAGAGAAGCCCTGTCCCAAAAAACAACAACCAAAACTTGCATATAAATGAACTGATTAATTAAAATTTAAAAAGATTACATATCTAGTAATGCAATAACAGGTAACCATGAAGGTGTGGAGAGCCTCCTGCCATGAACTTGTGTTATCTTGCTTCAGCCATAAAGTGAGGCACTCTTCGAGTGCAGAGGTTATCTTCGGTCTGAGCTCATAAAAACATGCAATGCAAGCAGGCTATGAGCCAATGTCCTTTGACACTGCCTCTGTCCACATTAACTCCTTCAGCCCAGACTGTAGGCGTCACCGTGAGGTGCGGCAGATCAGACGCCCGAAGGAGAAAGGACAAGGGGCTGATTTCTATCTGGTTCTTCAGGACACATAAACCACACAGACACCTGCAGCTGAGAGGCTCACTCAGAAGTGTGAGGAAACAGCTCAGTCGGTAAAGTGTGTGACCAAGAATGACAACTTGATAGCCTAGTGATGGTGGTAGCACACACCTTTAATCAGGAGGCAGAGACCAGGCTGGCCTTGAACTCACAAAAATCCACCTGCCTCTGCCTCCCAAGTGCTGGGATTAAAGGCGTGCACCACCACTGCCCAACATGAAATCAATTTTTAAGAGGGGCTAGAGAGATGACTCACTGGGTAAGACCACTGGCTACTCTTCCAAAAGGCCCAAATTCAGTTCCCAGTACCCACGTGGCAGTTCACATCCAGCTGAAACTCCAGCTCCAGGAGATCGGACACCTTTGGACCTCTGAGACCACTAGACATGCATGTGGTACACATACATACATGTAGGCAAGACATTCATATATATATAATATGTATATTTAAAAATAATAAAACAAAGGGCAATTGAGGAAGATACCCAACATGGGTTTCTGTTCTCCACATGTATTTGCACACACGTGCACATGAAATTGGCATGTACAGTGTGCATACATCCACTTGATCTACACAAATACACATGACAATATGATAACCAAGTCAGGATGACTCTGGGGGCAAGGAGGAGAATAGAAAATTCAATCTGATTGATTGCTGGTTGTCCACTTTCCTAGACTGACAGATGCCTAAATATTTCCTCATCTCACGAGTTAAACAATCCGACAGTGTGGTCAAGGACCTAAAAGGAGCAGAAAAGTAGAAGCACCTCTCAGAACTGTCAGAGGGAGATACACACCCCCCACCTGCCGCAATGCTTGATAATGAAGTGGACAAAACAATACTCTCTGTGCATGTCAGCTTCTTTCCCAAGCCACCGCATTAATTTCTCAATGGATTCGTGAGCAAAGTGGCCTTGGTGACAGAGACGGAGGGTGTCCAAGAGCAGATCAAGATCTCCCCCACTGAAAGTGGGAACTGCTTCTGATGAGTGGTCCCTGACTAACAGTATATGCCAATGGCGAAGTCCAGGCGGAGTTGTTTCCCTAGGCCACCATCCGGACGGTAATGGCAAGTTGATGACCTTTGCCCTCCCCCACCACTGTGAGAGGAGAAAGCTGTCCTCCTCTTTCCTGCCCAGTGCTTCTGCCAGCACCCCTATCTGTAGACACAGGGACTGTCCTGTTCACCAGCACCCCTATCTATCTGTAGACACAGGGACTGTCCCGTTCACCAGCACCCCT
>NW_004949099.1:34758855-34762151 GCF_000317375.1 Microtus ochrogaster
CTGTCCCGTTCACCAGCACCCCCATCTATCTGTAGACACAGGGACTGTCTCCTTCACTGTCACACCCACACGTCATCCTCACAGATCACGACTGATCAAAGAATGAATCTCACAACAAGGAAAGTTGAGCAGGGGGTTTGTGCCTATGGATTCTTCCCACAATCCCCTATTACCCAGAAGCCCGTGGGAGACTTCCTAATATGTAGTCACAGTGCCAGCTGTGAGATGACACCCTAAAAATATAGAACGTGTCTCAAGGGTAGCGCTGGGTGATGTGAGTCAGAGACCTTGTACTGGGAACCAAAGGGAGACAGTGAGACAAGTTCCTTCATCATCACCCCTTATAGAACAGCAGAATTTCTTTGTTTCCCATTGAGAAGCCCTGAACTTCCCTGGACTGGAGACCTAGGGTCTCAATGGGAATTAAAAGACATAGCAATGACTCCACCTTTAACGAGGTTACTACTGCTCAGTCCGTGGGGGCTCCGATGCCACAGAACCAGTGAGCATAAAAAGAGGTTAAACTATCGGCTAGCACAATAGACCCCAGCAGCAGTGGGAAAGTGGGCGGTGCCACATAGGAGGGAATGAGGAGAACCCAGCAAACTTTCCCCACCCAACAGTAAAGGTCAGTTGGAAACTGTAACAAGGAACATAATCAAGCCTCTCAGTGATGCTTTGGGTCCTCTCACCAGCGTACCAACCGCCAACTGGAGATGTTTTTATTTGCGGACTGAGAAATTTTTGTTTGTTGTTTTGGCTCTTTCGGTTTGTTTGTTTTGGAACTCACTCTGTGGACCAGGCTGGCCTTGAACCCACAGAGATCTGCCTGTCTCTGCCCAGCAAGCTTGGCATTTTTTTTAATGCAGTCCCTGCTTCCTCCCCTGTCTTTGCTCTTAGTGTTTTGTACACAGGTTGTTACAAGTTAACTTGAGGTTTGGCTTGGACAAGACAGCCATCAGTGGGGCTGCACCTGCTCAAGTGCCGAGTGTGATGGACGGGATGTCTGTGGGAGCAGTTTGCTGCTTTAGGAGGGAGAATGAGCGCATCTCCCCCTGTGCTCAGGGCAGCTGCAGCTTGAGGGGTGGGAGCAGGGGTGTTTCGGCGTGTGGATGTTCAGACGTAGGAGGGTGTGTGTAGAAGCTGCGTGGTCGAGAGGGCACGGTGCCAGCTGTCCTTTATTGCCTCTCGGCTCCAACCATTCTCCCCATGCATTCATACCAGAGCTGCACTGGGGCACCTTCTCCTTTGCCAGATGCCTTCATGGTGGGCTTGCCAATGAGCAATCCTGGAGAGACATGGGGACAATAAGGAAGGAAGGGGCTTCATTCCAATGTGCTGGTTTCTGGCCAGTTCTCTGCTGGCAGGGGCTCGGCAGCACTCACCGAGCAGCCCTTACGAACTGGCTCTTATTGAACCCTCTGCCAACCCTCTGTTCCTGCGGGTCAGCTCTGACTATGTTCCCGCAGGTCACCTGGTTTGTGGCAGCCACCTTCTGGCTCTTAGGAGCTGCTTTCTGAACTGCTGCATCCGGGTCCGCTTTACCTCTGTGTAGTTAATCCTCTTTTCCTTGTTAATACTGTGAGAGTCATTTTTTTAAAATGTATTTTATGTATATGGGTGTTTGCCTGTATATATTTCTTTCCTTTTTTTAAAGATTTATTTATTTATTATGTACACAGTGTTCTGTCTGCATGTTTGGCTGCACACCAGAAGAGGGCACCAGATCTCATTATAGATGATTGTGCGTCACCATATGGTTGCGGTTGCTGGGAATTGAACTTAGGACCCCTGAAAGAACAGCCAGTGCTCTTAACCTCTGAGCCATCTCTCCAGCCCCTCCTGTATGTATTTCTGTGCTCCACTTGTGTGCCCGGCACCCAAGGACAGAAGAGGGTGCTGGATCCCCTGGAACTGGAGTTAAAGAAACAGTAGTTATAGATGGTTGTGGATCATCATGTGGGTGCTGGGAATTGAACCTGGGTCCTCGAGAAGAGCAGTCAGTGCTCTTAACCACTGAACCATCTCTCTAGCCCTGAGCATCTCATTCTTACTGGTCTCTAATATTTTGTTCTTTTCCTTTCCACAAAAGGAAGCCTGGTTTTCCATCCCTGGCTTATGATGTGATGTCTCCATCAGAGACGTCATCCCTCCCCTTCCTATTGTGAAAACCCTCAGAAACCATCATAGAGCTGCAGGAGGCCTTTCACGCTATGGATGGGTTGGTGTAAACTCCTGACAAGGTTGCCCCCAGAGCCCATGCCAACCTCCTTATGCCAGTGAAGGTGCCCTCCAGATCAGGCCCCTTAGTTCTACATGCCCAAATCATCTCCTCTGTCGTTGACCCCTCTTGAGAGACGAGACCCTTAGATTGGGAGCTTGCATTTCCTTTGATTTTGAATATACATCTCAGTCACACACAACCTCAGGGATGTTTTGGCCAACAAAGCGGGGCTGAGACTTTGATTTTCCTTTGCTTCTCTTGGTTTGGGAGTTGTCTTTCAGAACCTCAACATTCACCCTAATGTTCATATATCAGGAGAATGTCAAAGACAGTAATCTTCAGTGCTCCCTCCCCTACACCCCTGGATTTACTCAATGCCCCCCTTCTACTGCCACCACCTACACAGGCAGTTTCCTTATTCTTCCTGGACCTGTAGTTCCCCATTTCCAGCTCAGCCTCATGATTGACACCTCAGTCACATTCTGAAAACCCCCAACCACCAAGGCAGTGTTCTGTAGTGTAGTTCTACCTTGGTTCTTGTGGTGGGGCTTGTGTGGGTCTCTGTGCTGCTGGTTACTTCTGTTTTAGGGTTTCTGTCGGGCCTGGAATTCGAGTGCCTCTACATCCAGGGCCACGGGACAAGACCGTAGAGTGTACCTCCCAGAGTGGGAATCAGTTCCCCAAGACCCTTGGTAATAAAAGGAGAGCCTTGTATTGGGCCTGGGAGTGTGTTTCAAGAAAAATGACCACACAATCCAACGTGATTCAGCAAGGCAATAAGTTTCATGTCTGCAGAAGGGCGCACAGTCATATCAAGGTGAGCACCCAAGCACATCCAGTGGGAGTCCTGCTGGGATTTCATTCCTAACTCAAGGGGTCCTGTGCCTCACTCTGGCTGGCCGGACCTTTGCCTCACAGTCTTCCATGACCAGCCAGCTGAAGGTGGCACAGCTGTGAGCATCCTTCGCAGAGAGAGCAACTGTGAGCATATATGTGATTACAAGAAGTGTTGGCCCTAAAGGAATTTGAATTCCTACCAAGTGGCTTTGATTTTTTTTTTTTTTTTTTTTTT
>NW_004949099.1:34762251-34764221 GCF_000317375.1 Microtus ochrogaster
CTCTGTAGACCAGGCTGGTCTCGAACTCACAGAGATCCGCCTGCCTCTGCCTCCTGAGTGCTGGGATTAAAGGCGTGCGCCACCATCGCCCGGTGAATTTTTTTTTTTTTAAATGGAACTTTGTGTTATTTAACCCTCTGATAGAAAAGACAGTACATTTTTGCTGGAAGCAAAGACCTGTATTTTGAGACCTGTGTTTTGTTTATCTCAAGTTCACAAGTTAAGTAAGATATTCACCTCTGCAGGGCAAGTTCCCGACCTAGGAAATTAACCTGGTGATTTCCTTTGTTAGTTAATATCTCTTTCTCTCAGTCAGAGACCTTCCAGACCTGAATTCCAGCAGACCCGACTTTCCTGACACCTTCCCCTCCCCCCTGCCTGCTTGCTATATAACAGCTCAGGAGAAAAAATAAAATTCGGCAACTTGATCAGAAAAGCCTGTCTTGCTGTCGTTCCTTGTGTCTCTTGTTCCCTCCATTCTTCTTCCTCCTCCAGGTTTATCAGGGACCCTCCGTTCGTGTCCAGCTGGACGGGATAGACATTTTGTTATGTTTCCCACACTTAAGGTATGCCTTTTTAAAACAAAAAACCTCAGTGTCTGTATGGGACACTTCCCCATGAGTGTCAGGTCAGGGAGGCCCTGGGGACTCCCAAAAGAACATTATCTATTGCCAATGATCTTGACTGCACCCCATAACTAGATAGATGGTAGACACTTCTAGGTTGCTGAAGACACAACACACTTTTCAGGACCCAGAAGTCCATCTGGCCTGATGGGAAAACTTCCTGTTGGCTAGCTTTCACAGTGTCCCCCCCGGAGGGGGGCTTACCACTGGGACAATAGTAACATGACTCTCTCTCTCTCTCTCTCTCTCTCTCTCTCTCTCTCTCTCTCTCTCTCTCTCTCTCTCGGTTTTTCGAGACAGGGTTTCTCTGAGTCCTGGACCTCACTTTGTAGAACTCACAGAGTTCTCTACCTCCCAAGTGCAGGGATTAAAGGCGTGCACCACCACTATTCGGCCGTAACACGACTCTTTATGACTCTTATGGGAGTAATCATAAGATTCCGGCCGAATTCGAGACCTGTCCCACAGGAAGGAATTCGTGCCTGGTTCTGCAAACACACCCGAAAGTCCACAGTTAGGGAGGTCAGAGTTTCTAGGGAACCTTTTCTTTTCTTTTTTTTTTTTTCCTTCTTCTAAATGCTCATGTTCTGAAATTGCCTTCTAAATATTTGTTTATAGCCATGGGTGACTGCTGCTCTCAACCTTGGCCAAGGAAACTTTTTTTTAAAGGAAACTTCTTTTAGCAGTGAGCAGCAGTTAATGCAGAGATTCATAAAGGGTAAAAGCGCTGAGAACGCGTGTCTATTGAGCAGTCAGACCTAAGGGAGACATTTCTATCCACTCCCCCCACCCTCCAGGCTCAGGAAATAGCGTGGGGAGGGTGCAGAAAGGATAAAAGAGCCAGAGGATGGGAAGGAGGACTGGGAAATGCTGTCTCCGGCACATGGCACGACAGTTGCACGAAGCCAGCATTCCGGCATTGGTGGGGGAGGGGCTCACAAGGCCCCACCCCTGGTGAGAAGCTATTGGCGGTTGATGGCTGCAGGAGGGGGTGGGGTTAGAGTCGATTTTCTCTGGGTGTGTGTGGCCTCTGATAGTCTGCCCACACTCCAGTGAATGGCCCCACACCCATGGGTATGTGGACGGAACTAATTGGGCTCAGTGAGTCACTTTTAAAGACAGAGACCATGAGCATGGGAGGGAGCTATATGGGGTGGGCAGGGGAAAGGAAGAAAAGAGTGGGTGGGTGTTGGCGAGTTACATTGTGTACATGGATCAAATTGTCAAAGAATAATTTCAAAGCAAAAAATAAAATAGCCGGGCGATGGTGGCGCACGCCTTTAATCCCAGCACTCGGGAGGCAGAGGCAGGCGGATCTCTGTGAGTTCGAGACCAGCCTGGTCT
>NW_004949099.1:34764321-34768545 GCF_000317375.1 Microtus ochrogaster
AGTTCGAGACCAGCCTGGTCTACAGAGCTAGTTCCAGGACAGGCTCCAAAGCCACAGAGAAACCCTGTCTCGAAAAAAAAAACAAAAAAACAAAAATAAAATAAAATAAAATAAATTTAAGTTGTATTGGCATAGCCACTACTGAAGAGTCTGTAGACCTGTTCTGAGTGAACCTTGCTTGCAAACAGTTCCTTATGTGTCCGGTGGCACTGGTGTAGTTCATGCACGGGCAGCAGGAGAAGTGGGCGCCAGGCCAGCTGACGGTCCTGCCAAGCGGATCAAGAAGGCCCAAAGGAGTGGAGACAAAGAGAAACACTTCCACTGAGCACGCTTGTTCCATGCACTTTCCTACAAACTTGAGCAGTGATGGTCTCAGTCCTTAGATTGAACTTAAAAACCCGGCACAGCTATTACTGTTTTATAGATAAGATAACATCTAATTTCTGCTTAAAAGACTTACTTCTAAACCAACCAGAGCGACAGCCGAATCCCTTAGCCTCTTGCAGAAGCCCATTTCTGTATTGGGAACCTCTCCCTGCCTACCAACAGCTACTCTGTCAGCTGCTCTGTTGGGGAGCTACCCCAAGGACTATGTCTTTCTGGACTTTGCCAATCGTCCACTGACTACCCAGGCCAAATGGTAAGCTCCTTGCGGGTAACAAAGTAGGATTTTTGGTGTTAGGAACCTGCTCTAAGAATAATCCGGGGCCCTGGTGCTGTTGCTGTCTGACTCTGTCTCTTTTCTTCAGTATGCACCTGGACTCCGGGGTCCCAAATGTCTGGATCTGGGAGAAGCCGTCAGTCTGTTCGCCCAAGCTGTTACACCTTTCAGTTCTTCCCAGGCCTCCAGCCTGGCGCTTGCACTCTGTGTCTTGCTTCAAAACTGAAAGCACAGAAATCACCACCCAAGACCCCTGTTTCCCTCCAAGCCCACAAGCCTCCTTTCGCCATTTCTATCACCTCCTGTTCACAGTGGTGGAAAGGCCAGTCTCTCCAGTGGGCTCCAGAGCGCATCCCAGGAAATCTCAGGGACCCGATCCATTGTACTACCCAGCCCCCAGGACCCCCCTTCCTTTAGTCCTCAGCTTCCACTTCTCTGCAACCCGGATCAGCATGGAAGCAAGCTCTCCCCTACCCAGCCATTCTGCACTCTTCTGCGCTCCACAGAGAGGCTCCTCCAAAGAACTGTCTATACAGACTCCACTCCTCCGATTCACTCTTAATCCTTCCCACTCCGCAATGCTCTCCCTCTCCCCCCTCCCCGCTTTACAGAACGAGGTGTTTGCTTTACTCCAGCCATGAGATGACTGATTTCACAGTCCAGATTGTTTTTTGTTTTTTTATTTTTCACTTGCCTGACATTTCAGAGCTCCGCATCCAGTTAAAGTAATTCCGTTAATGGGACTTCATGGGGGCATTTACTTTCCAAATACTTCTAGTTTTATTGTTTAAGGTCATAGGTCACACTCTAAATGTCCTTGGACTTGAACTTTCTAGATAGGCAAGAATAGAAAAACTTGGCTCAATTTGTGGTTCAACTTACTATGTAATTTTAAGTCATACCGCAAGTGTGGCGGAAAAAAAAAACAAAAACAAAGCTGCATGCAATCGTTTAGCGCTAAATCCTCCGTGAGTGACATAAACAGATCTCACAGTGTTTGTTGAGCGTGGGAATGTATGATTCAAAGCGTAAAGGGAGAAACTACAGTATTTCATGGCCTTGATAAATGTGACTTAAACTATACGGTCCAGCCATCAAAGACTAGAAAGATGTGCAGGAAAATTAGAACAAATGAGCATTACGACGATGAGATGGGCTCATTTCTCTATTAACAGCACTACAATGTATAAAACATATAGAGTGGAAAGAGACTGAGGAAACAGACTCCTTTGAGCCCCCAGTCGGGGACTAGACGAAAGGGACTAAATGAAGAAACAGATCTGGACAGGGTCAGAGTAAACGGGGAGGGTACGATGGCAAGGGCACTCCGGGCTTCATAGCAAGTTGGCAGAGGGCGGGGCCCGTAAGAGGCTCCAGTCCCCGGGGAGCCAAGGAAGCCAAGAGCGCACCTGGGCATGGCGGGGGCGGGGCCAGAGGAAGGCCCGCCCCGTCCAAGGCCCGCCCCCCACCCCTCCCGGCCCGCCCTCGAAGGAGCCGGAAGCCGGGGAAGGAGGCCGTGCTAAGCAGACGAGCGAGAGTCCAGGGCTGGGAAAGCCCGTCGTGAGCCCTCTCTGTCCGGCCAAGCCTGCCGCGAGCGCCCCGCGACGGTGCCTGGGCCATGGCGACTCCGCGCCACCGGCAGCGGGTCGTTCCCGGGCCCGCGCTGGACGGGCTGCTCCTGCTGCTGAGCGTGCTGGCCTTGGGCCGCGCCTCCCCGCGCCTCTTGGACTTCCCAGCTCCGGTCTGCGCGCAGGTGAGACTGAAGCCCGGCGGAGCGGGGCGCAGCGAGGATGCTGGGGCCGTCGGGGGTGGTGGAGGAGTGTCGTCGGACCGGTGGGAAAGGCGGTCGGGAGCGCGAAGAGCTATCGAAGGTGGCGAAGGCCGTCGGGGATGCGAAGGGGTGGGTGGCCCAGGCTCCGGCGGGCCTGGGGAGGGACTCCGAGGAGGCCCCGGGCGTGAGCGCGACGTGGAGGCGACTCCGGGAGTGGAGTCGCGGTGCGTTCGCGGGATGAGAGGGACTTCTAGGGAAACTACGCGGGCGGCGGCGGCGGCGTCACCGGCAGCGCGAGGCAGGAGTGACAATTCCGTCGGGGCCTTCACATTGGGAGCCGGAGACACCAGGGGCTGGCAGCTCTGGATGAACAGGGACCTAGAGAAGGGGCCTTAACCGGTTTGGACTGGCACCCAACTCCCTGCTGCCTAGGAAGTCATCCTCCAGCTCTGCCAATATCAGTCACTCCAGCCCGGCCACAGAGGTCCCCACAAGGTTGGGTAGTGAGGGCAAGCCTGGTGCCCAGGGGAATCAAACAGGATGTGGCCTGGCCACCAGCGGAGGGCTGTCAGATACCGCCCAGCGTGTGTCTCCATCGCCATGTGTGTCCCAGAACCGAGAATCCCAGAATTGAGATTTAAACACGTGGGATGTGCCGAGTTGGAAGTCTGCCAATTTGTGACTACCAAGGAGGAGGACCCCCTGCTGTGCTCGTAGGAAATTGACACACCCTTGTCAGTTGAACTTTGCTGTTAAACCTGACAATCATTGTCCAAAAAAACAAAACAAAAACACCTAACCGATGCAAAAACAGAGATGCAAAAACAGACCGTCTGTTCTACAGATAAATTTTCCTCCCCTTCTTCCCTCCAAGCCTTCTTTTTCCTCCACTGGTTTTCCCAGCCCCTTCCCCTCCACTTCCACTGCTGACCCCAGAAACTATGTTCAGTAGCTGAGTCAGAGGATGTGAAACAAAAGGATAGTTTTCCTTATCTAATTTTGTAGATTTACCAAAAAGAGGGTGGAGGGAGGGTGACTATTTCACAGGAAAAAAAAAAATGTGTTTTTAAAAAGTCTGAGTGAGAGCTGTTGGGAAATGTCGTAGTGATCCCCATATTGGGCAAAGCAGAGTGACATCTTCAGACAGGACAGAAGTGTCACAACACCGAGACCTGCTGTTTGTGGTTAGTCATTTGCCAATGGCCTTTTAAATACAAGTAAACTGAACCTGAGGAGAGGTCTCCTGGGATTGCAGTGTTGGGGTGAAGTTGTCTTGATGTGGGAACTGTCTTGCAAAGGCAGCCGGGAGCTAGTGTTCTTTGTACAACCGGTGAGGTTGCAAAATTCCAGGGAGAAGAAAAATAACTTCCAGCTGGGCTGTTTCTCATTGAAAAAACATTTGGGTGGTTCTGTTCCAGGGCTGGGCCTCAGAAACAGTTTAATTAAAGTATTCATTCCTTCTGGTGGAAGGTGCTTGGGCCAGTGTCCCTAGGTGAGGCAGTGAGTGTCTGGCTGGAGGAGGTGGATGTCTGTGGGTCAGGAAAGGGAGATGGGGTGAGAACTGAGCTCAAGGGGTTGTAAAGTCTGCAAAAGCTAACCTATAAAAAATAAAAAAGGCTAACCTATGTTCCAAGCTACCGGCGCTGTCATAAAAGTTTTGGGTTTTGTGGTTGTTTTGGTTTGGTTTTTGGTTTGGTTTTTAATTTAGATTTTGTTTATTTTTATTTACTTATTTATTTATTTTATTTATTTTGGTTTTTCGAGACAGGGTTTCTCTGTGGTTTTGGAGCCT
>NW_004949099.1:34768645-34781529 GCF_000317375.1 Microtus ochrogaster
CTCGAACTCACAGAGATCCGCCTGCCTCTGCCTCCTGAGTGCTGGGATTAAAGGCGTGCACCACCACTGCCCGGCCCTATTTTTTATTTTATGTGTGAATGTTTTGCCCTCATGTATATATGTGACCACAGATGTGGCTGGTGGCTGTGGAGTTAATAGGCCGTTGTATGCCCTGGAACTAGAGTTAAAGACAGTTGAAAGCCACCATGTGGGTGCTGACACTCTCACCCAGGCTCTCGCTGCACAGCTGCTTCTCACTGCTGAGCCATCCACAGCAGTGAGATGTGTGACTACCAAGGAGGAGGACCCCCCCCCCCCCCGCTGCGCTCGTAAACCCTTTTTAGCCCCCTAAAGGGTTTGACTCTAATTGGAGAGGTGCTGGTGGCCACATTTCTCTTCAGCTTCCCCTCTCTTTCTTCCCCTCTGCTGGCTCACAGACAACTAAACTCCAAAGGCTGGCAGCTTCTCTGTTCCATTTGTAAAAGGGGCTGGAGCTAGGGGTGTGACTCAGTGGTCTCTGGGTCCAGCCCCAGAACTACAGAAAAGGAAAACCCACACTGTATCCATGACACAGTGTGGTTTATTTCCACGCGAGAGGACTGGATTGGACCTCTTAGAGGGAGCCTGCCACTTTCTAAAAAGAAGAAAATGGCTGTTGAAAACTGATTTAGCTCTCAATGACTCCCTCCTGTGACTGGAAAGAGGGAGGCTTCAGCATACCGGCCTTCTTCCTTGCTTCGTGCTGCAAGCACAGCCTAGGGGCTTGTTAAATATGTGTTGTGTCAAAGTACAAAAGAATAGAAGAAGAAAGGGAAGGTCCCCTGCTTTTCAGGTGGAGGTAAACTGAGGTCATCACACTTGTTCTGGCTGCCTGGAATTAGCACCCCAAAACTGGGGTGACTAATCTCCCCAAGAAAGCGACCCTGGAGAAGCCATAAGTATTGCCTTGAATGCTTTTTCTTTGGTCTGCCTAGACTTTTTATAGTTCAGGTCCCCGCTAACTGCCGTTCTTCAGGAAAGCTGCAAGCAGTGCCCTGTTTACAGACAGGATGTATGTTACCATGACCAGTTCGTTTTCCTGAGTGCTTGCGGTTTTAACTCGTGGTAGAATGACTGTTTGGCATCGCCCTTTTGTGTGTGGTTGCCGGAAACTGTGCTCAGCCTTATCACTCTTCCCTAAGTCAAAGAGTAGTGCTCTGTGATGCTCCTATGGTGGACGCTCTCCTGTAGGCAAAGCTACCGAGCCAGTGATGTAATCAGCAGGGAGCAAGCAGGTCCTGCCCCTGCTGACCAGTTCTCACCCTGGCTGCCCACTGCCTTTGTCAGGCTAACCTGCCAGCAGAAGACTCTGGCATCAGTTAGCAACCAGTCTGGAGCTCAGTCAGAGGACCTGGCCCCAGGCAAGCTTCCGCAATCCTTGAACTGCAGCCCTGTGTCCTCCTCTCTAACAGGAGTGGTGCTCTCCTCACGGGTTGTGGGGAGACCTCAGGCTGTGCGCACTGGGATAGACCTGTATAACATTGGCTCAATGCCCAGAGCTGAACCGTCATTCACTTCTTTTAATCATCCTGCTTTGAGTACAGAGGAGAGGCGCAACATCTCTTTACTGGAGTCAGGGTCACAGTGCTGGGGCATGGTTCTGGAGCAAAGCAAGCTTACTGTAGATCTGGAACCTGGAGCCACCTAACGGTGGAGAGATGTTCTGAGAAGTGTCTTTGTAGGTGACTGTCCTCACGCGAACATCACAGAGTGCACACACACCGACCTGGATGGGACCATCAATGGCTTTGTAAACAGAGACTGCTTGTTCATTTTACGGTCTCCCAGTTCCAAATAATCACACAGAAACTATATTAATTACAACACTGTTTGGCTGGTGCCTCAGGCGTATTTCTAACTAGCTCTTATATCTTAAATTAACCCATTTCTATTCATTTATATTTTACCACGAGGCTTGTAGTTTGTTACCTCTTGGGCACCTACATGGCATCTGCCTCCTTCAGCAGCTACATGGCGTCTCCTTGACTCCACCTACTCTCTCTCCATATCTCTGTTCATATTTCCCACCTGGCTTTACTCTGCTAAGCCATTAGCCAAAACAGCTTCTTTATTAACCAGTGGTAATAAAGCATATTCACAGCATCCAGAGGGGCATCCCATATCCTGGCTTTGTGTATCCTCTTGATGTAAGCTAAGATGTGGTAAGCTGCTGCCAGCATCACAGTTTAAAGTACAGGATTACACTCAAAAATAATGATTAAAAAAGGGGCAGTTCAATGAGTCTAAGCTGCTATCATAATCTCTTCATCATTCTGAATATTCTCTGATTTCTATAAGGTGGATAGCAAAGCTATTCATGAGAAAGTAGCTGATAAATGATTTTTTGGGTTTTGGGTTTTGTTTTTTTTGTTTTTGTTTTTTTTTTTAGTTTGGTTTGGTTGAGACAGGGTTTCTCTGTGTAGCCCTGGCTGTCTTGAAATTTGATCTGTAGACCAAGCTGGCCTTCAACTCAGGGAACCAACTGCCTTTGCCTCCCGAGTGCTAGAATTAAAGGCATAAGTCACCACTGCCCAGAAATAAATAATACTCTTTTTTTAGATCTATCTATCTATCTATCTATCTATCTATCTATCTATCTATCTATCTATCTATCATGTCTACAGTGTTCTGTTTGTGTGTTTAACTGCACAATACTAGAAGAGGGCAACACATCTCATCATATGTGGTTGCAAGCCACCATGTGGGTGCTGGGAATTGAACTTAGAACCTCCGGAAGAGCAGCCAGTATTCTTACCCTCTGAACCATCTTTCCAGCCCAATAAATGATATCCTTGTCTTTCTATTTTGGGGGAATGAGTGGTTGGTTGGTGTTGGTGTCTGGAATGATATTCACACTTGCCTGTGTGATGTTGCGATTGAACCAGACTGTACATGTGCTAAACATTTCCTACTGAATGATGCCCTTACTCCTAGGGATAGGGATTTTGAAAGGATTAAGGAAGAAGCTGGGGAGAAAATTATTGGGCAGAACAAGGTTTGTATTAGTAGTGTCCAGAGATACATCAAATGGGTCTTATATTATTAAGAAGATTACGGGGGCCAGGGCAACACAGAGAAACCCTGTCTCAAATAAATAACTAAGATAACGGGCTGTTGTGGTGTGCAGTGGATAAAGGCACCTGCCTCCCAGCTGACAACCTGAGTTCTGTCCCTGGGATCCAGAGAGCGAAAGGAAGGAACCAACTCCTGAGAGTTGTCCTCTGACCTCTCCATATGTGTGCCAACATGTGAAATTCATACACACAACAAATACAAACAATAAAGAAATTGCAGGGACTGAGGATGCGACTCGGTGGGTAAAGCGCTTGTAAGCAAGCGTGAAGCCCTGAGTTCAGATCCCAGCAGCCGCATAAAGCAGCTGGGTGTGGCGGGTGCACCTGTAACCCAGTGCTGGAAAACAGGAGCAAGTGAGTCCTGGAGCAGTAAACTCCAGATTCAGTGAGAGACCTCGTCTCAGAAAAAAATCAAATAAGGCAGAAAGAGAGACCCTGTTTCCAAACAGCAACAAAAGGTAGGAAGTGACAGAGGAGGGTGTCTTGACATCCACCTCTAGCTCCTATGTATACCTGCACACATGTGTGTATGTACCTCCCACACACACGAGTGTAAACTCTATACTGGAATTAAATTAGAAGAAAAGGAGAAAAGGCTCAGTGGTTAAGAACCACTGCTCCTGCAGAGGACCAGTGTTCAGTTCTCAGCAACCATGTAGTGGCTCATGACTGCTTCTAACTCTAGTTCCAAGGGATCCTGCTTCCTCTTCTGACTTCTGAAGGCTGCAGGCATGCATGTGGCATACAGACATACATGCAGACAAAACACCTATACACAGAGTAAAAAGTCCCCTATTTCCTTCCCTAAATAGCATTTTTATTTGCTTATCTCATTTTAAAATCTTTTGTTTAGATTAATATCATAAACTTCCATTTTAAATTCATTTTTATCAAGTAATATAGGGATTCCTTTGCAAAGATTGTGCTGGTGTATTTAAAACAATAGCTCCCCATGTCACTCCTAAACCTACTCACCAAAGGTTGGGTCCATCCCCTCCTTTTGCCACCCTCGTATTTGTAACGTGCCCCTCGCCTACTGGTAGTGATGAACATCACCTCCCCTGCTGGTTCCTCGCCATTCCACCTGCACCACAGTGATCATCAGCCTAGTGTAGTTACAGCAAGGCAGCTGCTGGTCTGGTGAGGCCACAGGTGGACTTTGATAGAATTGTTCTGGTAATTTCTCCCCACTCTCTTTCACAGATAATCATATGTCCAGTTAGCGACAGGCAAAACTGAAGCAGCAGCTCTTGAAGTACCAAGCTGCCAGATGTAGCATGCTTGTCGGCCAAGTGTCTCCCAACCCCTCCCACTTTGCTGCAGCTAGTAGTGGGTAATAGAGAGTTACCCCAAATGGGGTTTATATGTTTGCCATTTCTGTAAGAGTTCCCAATCTCAAGGCCAGTTTCTGTCCCTCTGTGTCCAATTCACAGGAGATACTGTGGTGTTTGTCTGTCAGAGTGAGCAGAGACGGTCAGATGGGTCTTGCTCTAAACTTGCAAGGACCATTTGGCAGGCTGTGGTGTGAGTTCAGGGACAGTGAAGGACAGTTAACCAACCACAAAGAACTGGGTCAGGTACAAGAAGGCTGGACCCCGAGAGCATATGAACTAATGTCCCAAACAGGTAGGACACAGATAAACAGCAGACTCAGAAGGGATCCTGGCATGAAATCAGGACTGTCCCTTGGCCTGTTTTGTGAATGAAGCGTGGGCATCATTGCCCTGAGTCCTGCAATCTGGTACTGACTCCAGCTGGGTAGGTGTCAGTACCCATTGTACACATGGTGCATCGCTGTGCACTCATTACCCAGCTCCCTTCAGCTTCACATCTGACTCTGGTCATGGGGTGGGTTGGGCCAGTCTGGGTAGTTGAGCAGAGCTTGAATTCCAGGGCTTTGCCTTGCTGCCTCGCCCGCTCTGGTTGTGGAGTACTACATGCCAGCTCTAGAGGAGGTGCCCTACCACCTGGGCCAGACACTGTCTAGGAGGTGGCTCTCTGAGTGCTGTTGCTAGCCGAGCTGTGCATAGTGATTCTCTCAGGGTTCTGTGAGCTGTATGTTGATGCCCAGTCTGAGAAGCCCTGGCCATGAAGAAATCCTGTTTTGAAAAGACAAACAAACAAACAAAAATGTAAATTTCACCTTTCACCTCTTAGGAAAATTGAAAACCTCAAAAGGTTTTTTAAGGACTTCCTTTGCCAGACAACTCTCTCTGTTTTGTTTTGTTTTGTCTTTGTTGTTGTTTAAATTCGCAGCTCATAACAGTTATTCAAAAAGCCTCCAGTTCTAGCCCTGCCTGGTGGCCTTTAATCCTAGCACTTAGAGGCAAGCTGATCTCTGTGAGTTCCGGGTCATCCAGGTCTTATATAACAAGCCTTGGGCCAGCCAAATCTACATAGTAAGACCCTGTCTCAGAAGCCAAAAAAATTAAAACAAATTTAAAAGCCTCCAATTATGTGTGCTGTCTGCCCACCACACTGGACATGTGTCTCTTTGACTGGACAGAGGGGACAGAAGTGCAGGCTCCTGACCTGAGAGCAGCGCAGCCCCCAGACGTGAGGAGACAGGAGGGCTGTGGGAACTGTTCTCAAGGGGGTGTGACAGGTGGGCGGGCCTTGGCAGCCTGCTCTTCCTCATCTGTAATCACGACTGCTTTCTTCCCACAGGGCCTGAGCTGCAGAGTCAAGAATAGTAAGTCCTCTTTTTTTGTTCCACTTATTGCTGCTCTGTTAATGAAGTGAGGGCCTCCTGCTGACTTCCGCAGGAGCGTCCTGCCTGCTCTGGGTGGGGTTATCATTGCTGGGGCCATCTTGTGTGTAGGCTCCAGTGCCCCTTGTGGAAAACCTTCATTCGTTATGCAGAAGCTGGGCAGTACTAGCTGCCACCTGGGTTAGTACCCTAGTCTATCTGACCTTATACCCGATCCATTCAGTTTGTCACAGGCATCCATGGTGCTGGCTTGCTTTTTATTTTTATTTGTTTACTCTTTTTTTTTTTGTCTATGAGAAGTATTTTCCTATGCTGGATATAGAACCCAGGTCCTCAGACACATCACAGCAGACAAATACTCACCACTGAGCCACAACCACCAGCCCCTGGTTTGTTTGTTCTTTTTTTTTTAATATTTTATTTATTTATTTATTTATTATGTATACAGTGTTCTGTCTGTGTGTATGCCTGCAGGCCAGAAGAGGGTACCAGACCCCATTACGGATGGTTGTGAGCCACCATGTGGTTGCCGGGAATTGAACTCAGGACCTTTGGAAGAGCAGGCAATGCTCTTAACCACTGAGCCATCTCTCCAGCCCCTGTTTGTTTGTTCTTAAATGATGAGGCACCTGCTTTGGTGTCAGTGCTCACTGGGGATGATGACATAAAAACACAGAAGCTCTCATTACCGCCCCTTCCTCCTGTGCCCCCCATTTCCAATGACTGCTTCTTTTCAAAACCCTTCTCCCCAGATGTTCTTTAGACCCAGACTTTGGTGGGCATCCCAACCAGCATTAGAAAAGAGCAGGCAGGGCATAAAGCTTGCCAAGGTCACAGCCGGAAGGTCGACAACATTTGCAGATGCTGAACCATCCATGTTGGATCTCGCAGCTCTCAGGATGCTTTAGGAGGTGCTCAGGGTCTTGGTTGCAGGTCTCTGATAGTTGTTCTCCTGGCCAGGTACCTGTCTGGATGACAGCTGGATCAACCCTCCAGACCTGACCCCGTCTTCCCCCAAACACGTCCATGTCCAGCTGAACTTCTCCACCCAGCACGGAGAGCTAGTCCCCATTCTGCACATTGAGTGGACACTGCAGACGGATGGTGAGTGGCCACATCAGCCAGGGCTTAGGTTTGCTCTTCTGAAGAGCACCGCTGACTCATGTTTGGTGCTGGAAAGCTCTGTCCCCTATACAGCAAGAGCTTCTGTGGTGGTAGATATGTGTCCACAGAGTGTCTTCTATCCACACTGTCTTTGTGAAAGGCCTTCCCTTGCATTAACTTTTTATTACGTAGAAAGAAAAAGGCAGTGCTTAATTTATAAATAATTCCAAATATTTGCTAGAAAAAAATGGTAGCAGTTTTCCAGCTGCTCTTTTTCCTAGCTTAGGAGCCAGCACCTTTTAAAACATGCTCCAGACCTGTTTGCAGGGGGGAAGGACTGCAGAATTTCTGAACAGAGTGAGCCAGGATCTGTGAAGGGGCGGCAGCAAGTGCTCTCTGTAGGTCCCAGTGCTGTGCTCTATGCCTGGACTGGAGCAGTCTCTGAGAGGGTGAGGAGGGTTGTCTTTGTCATTGTATCCTGCTGGCTCTGGCCACAGGGTTGCAAAGTCTTTGTTTGTACTGCTTCCTAGTTTAGAGTGTCCCTTGTACTTGTCCTGCTAGAAGGTACTTTCTGCAAGTAGGGAAGTGGGGAGTTAGGGAAGTGTTACACCCTGGGGGCTGGGGTTGTTTTGCATCTGTGTGCCCCTCTCCTCTCTGGCCTGCAGCCAGCATTCTGTACCTGAAGGGAGCAGAGCTGTCTGTCCTGCAGCTGAACACCAACGAGCGGCTCTGCATTGAGTTTGAGTTTCTGGACAGCCTGATGAATCATCGTAACCCGGTAAGACAGCAACTTGACTGGACTGTGTTCAAGATGACTGCCTGCTGTGAGCCATAGTGAGGAACGGATCCTGGCACACCCACCCTTGCTTATTATTGTGCCTCCCACTTGACCTAGCTGTCTTTTTTATTTTATTTTTTAAATTCATAGTGCTAAGGGCAGAACCAAAGCATTCATGTGTGTGTGTGTCTCCCCTATGCCCATCATTCTTCAGCATGTGCATGCCATGGCTGTCTGCATTTCTAAACAGGTAGAAAGGACAATGGCATCATGCCTCTGATTTTGGATATCCTTTTATCTTTTTTTTTTTGGCTGATTGTGGGGAGGTATGAGATTGGGACTTTGGATACAAGTGGCTGAGGGTGTTGTGTGACCCATTCCACCTCTTTTTCCTGTGTCCTCAGTGGCGGTTTTCCTTTAGCCACTTTGTGGTAGATCCTGGCCAGGAGTATGAGGTGACAGTTCACCACCTGCCCAAGCCCAGACCTGATGGAGACCCAAACCACAAGTCCAAGATCATCTTGGTGCCTGGTAAGAGTGCCCTTCCAAGTGTCCACTTGGTACTGGGCTCTTGGTGAAGAATCAGTCAGGGCGCTCAGGTAGAGAATCCAGCCTGCTCCACAGTGGCCGCAGATCCAGGGCCTGAGAATGCCTCCCGCTGAGGCTGAAGCCTTTATGTCTTGAAGACAGAGTCTGTCCTCTGCTGGCCCGCTAAATGTGTAGAGATCCCAGGGGTGTGTTGGCAACCAGAGAAGTACTTCCATCCCAGAAGATGTCAGCTCCTGGAAGGGTGGTGCCTGTGCTATCCTCCTGGACTTGGCTTCCCTCACTTTGTTCACGCCCCACATCCCACCTGCATTTGTCCAGCACGCATCCTGCATATCCTGTCCTTGCCCCACCAGTCTGTGCTGTCTGTGGTCACCACCAGCCACATTTGAACCACATCTTTCTGTGTCATTTTTGTTTGGTTGTTTTTGTTTTTGTTTTTGTTTTTGTTTTTGTTTTTTTTTTTTTTGGTTTTTCGAGACAGGGTTTCTCTGTGGTTTTGGAGCCTGTCCTGGAACTAGCTCTTGTAGACCAGGCTGGTCTCGAACTCACAGAGATCCCCCTGCCTCTGCCTCCCGAGTGCTGGGATTAAAGGCGTGCGCCACCACCACCCAGCTTGTTTTTGGTTTTTTGATATAGGGTTTCTTAGCAGTTATGGAGCCTGTCTCTCTGTAGACCAGACTGGTCTCAAACTCACAGAGATCCGCCTGCCTCTGCCTACCAAGTACTGGGATTAAAGACATGCGCCATCACTGCCGAGCTTGTTTGTTTTATTGGTGACTGTGGAGAGAGAATTCAGGGCCTTACACACTGAGCAAACACTTTACCACTTAGCCACACCCCAGCCCAAGAAATGCTTGTTAAAGATGGCAACAGCTCCTCACCCAGAAGCACACGTCTGCTCAGCTGCTTCCTTTGTGTACTGAGTGTTGTCAGTTCACTTCCACTCGTTTCTTCTATAGAATTAACCTGAGAAAAACAGGAATTTCCACTGTATGTGCAGAGCCCAGGGCCACATCACACACAGGGGGCTCAATAAGTACCTGCTAAATGACTGGGAACCCGTTAGAAACACTGCTTCCCAGGTGCTCAGTGGCAAGGTGCCTGTCTGGGTTTGATCCTCAGTTCTATGAGCACAAAAAGAAAAATATGAATGAATGGATACATGCTGACACTTGGCACCCAGCCAGGGCTCCTGTGGGAAGTCAGAGAGGCTGCAGCGGCAGACAGAAGGGCCTCTGGAGTAGAAAAGGTAGAGGCCATGCTGGACGGAAGACGCATATATAGAAAAAAAAACAACAGGGATTTCTGGCCACGTGAAGCAAGCTCTGACTCAGGAGCAGTATGTTTCAGTCAGGAGGGCTCCCTAAGTTAGGAACCAGGTTGCTCCATTTAATGGGATCTCTGGCCAGGGCCAGCTGTCTGGGCCTGGAGCAAGCTGTGAAGGGGCGTCTTTGAACAGGCTCCCCAGGGGCACAGCAATCTTGGCCCCTGTGTCAACAATGTGCAAGAACAGACTGGGTTTAGTGGTTCATGCCTTTAACCCCAGCACATGGGAGGCAGAGGCAGGTAGATCTTTGTGAGTTTGAGGTCAGCCTGGTCTATAGTGAGTTCCAGGACAGCTAGGACTATGTAGAGCAGCCCTGTCTCAGAAAAACAAAACGAAAGACCAAAATCTTCAGGAACAAACTCTCTCAAGGCAAAGACTTACTGATTTCTCCTTTATTGGGGTTGGCAGACTGCGAGGACCCCAGGATGAAGATGACCACATCGTGTGTGAGCTCAGGTAACAGGCTGACCTAGGAAACCTTGAACCTGGGCACATTAGCATGCTCATGAACACACATGCTCCCCTCATTCCCAACCCACCCTGTACCCTTGGCAGGCAGCCTGTGGGATCCCAACATCACTGTGGAGACCTTGGACACCCAGCAGCTGCGAGTGAGCTTCACCCTGTGGAATGAGTCCACCCCCTACCAGATCCTGCTGGAGAGTTTTCCACACTCGGACAACCAAAGCTGCTTTGATGACATTCAGCAAATCCCTGCGGTACCTGTATTTCCTGCCCCCTCAGACACAGATTAACACACCTCCCAAATCCTCCAATTTCCTCCCTCCTGGCTAACCCTATTGCCAGAGCCCAGCACTGTGCTCAGGTGCACCTGGCTGGCCTTTTCCCTCACAGAAGGCAGAGGTTTGTTGAGAATAGTTTGTGAGCATAGCTAAAGTGACTGAGTAAGCTTTAGACTGTGAATCTAAATACAGAGGTTTTTTTTTTTTTTTTTTTTTTTTTTTTGGTTTTTCGAGACAGGGTTTCTCTGTGGCTTTGGAGCCTGTCCTGGAACTAGCTCTGTAGACCAGGCTGGTCTCGAACTCACAGAGATCCGCCTGCCTCTGCCTCCCGAGTGCTGGGATTAAAGGCGTGCGCCACCATCGCCCGGCTAAATACAGAGGTTTAAGTTCTCTCTTTCCCAAGCCTGTGGTGAAGCTCAGATTGGATTGCAATTGAAAGTAAAAAATGACTCTGCCAAGGTTTCTGCTGTCTTCTCCCAGACAAGAGAAGTAGATTAAAGTTGTAAGGTATTAGTTGTTAACTAAAATTTTATTTCATCCCATCAATCTTCTGGGGATTTGGCTTAATAACATCACTTGATTTGCATTTAATAGATGTAAGATAAAAGTTTGCTTAGGCCTTTGAAGGCCTTGGGCTAATTTTGTCCTGAACTTGTAGTTAAGGAAACTAATTATTGGGAGAGGGTAGTGGGAGGGTTTAAGTGGCAAGAATAATTAGAGTGTCAGGTGTTGTTACTTTCTCTGCTTCCCTGATAGTTAATTGTTTTGAGGATCCCCTCATGACTGAGTCTTCAGTTGTTAAAGTAGTGGTGATACTGGCCAGCCCACCACCCCACCCGCATTTTCCACAACCCATCCAGTGCATGCTCGCCACGCCTCCACATTCTTGCCTGGCCTCTGTATTTATTCTACTTTCTCTCAAAAATTATTTGGAAATTTAAAAAGAAATGAGATTAAGACAGAGGGAACTAGGTAAGATGAGGCCAAGAGAGCAGAAAGTGTGCTGTGCTGCACACCTGCTGCATACGCATAGATTGGTGCCCTAGTCCCGCAGCCAGAGCAAATGTGCCTGAGTTTACCACAGGCTGTCACCCTGCAGAAATGACAGTTTTCCTGGAGCGGAAATCAGAAAAGCATTTCTCCCTCTGGGGCTTGTAAGAGGGGCTCTGGCCCACAGAAGATCACTTTCCCAATAGCTTTCTTTGGAGATGTACAACCCCAAGGTCTCACCAGCTTCTGCTGCTCTCTCCAGCCCAGACAAGAAGAATTCCACCAGCGAGTCAATGCCACGCTCCCTCTAAGCAACTCTAACTGGTGCTGCCGCCACCACGTGCAGGTGAGTGGGTAGAGTGGCGGGAGAGTAGTGTGTGCAGGTGGCCTTCCTCTGAGGCAGGCAAGGAGGGCAGCTCCAGCCACTACTCCTCCTGGTCCTCCCAGCCTGATATGAGTGGGAAACCTGGTCTAACAGCCACCCTGAAAAATAAGGAGCATAGGCCCATTGAGATGGAGTCTTACCGTATTCCCTAGGGCTGGCCTTGAGGAGACTACCTTGGCTTCTCGAGCCCCTGGGGTCTAGGTACACACTACTACATGCGGCTCAACAGCTACATGGAGTCCCGAGCCTGGCCAACCAGGGTCTGTCACTCACATCTGATCCCAGAGTATGAGAAGGCATCTTCTTCACCCACCCTTCTGCTCCCCCAGGTCCAGCCCTTCTTCAACAGCTGCCTGAATGACTGCTTGAGACATGCTGTGACCGTGTTCTGCCCAGACATCCCAAAAACCCCAGGTAGGAGAGAAACGGTTGTCGTTGGTATATATGGGGTAAGCGTGATGAAAGGTCCTGACCGTGCGGAGAGGGAGATTTAGTTCTGAGCTACGGTAGTGAAGGTGGAGTGCAGAATGACACCCGTGGGCTGGACTCCTTGACACCTTGCACAGTCTGCACCTGAAGGCAAAGGGCTTTGCCTTTCTAACCAACTCAGTTTCCTTGGCTGAAGAATGGGATAGTTATTCCCACCAGGTTAGAATATGTTCCATAGAAGTGCTTTAACACGCCAAGTTCATGTATGAGAAAACTGAGGCACAGGTATTCATTTGCCAATGTTCACACAGCAAAGACGTAGCCCCGGACTCCTACTTGAGCTTGTAGGGGTTGGCAGCCACGTGTCCCTGGCTCTCAGCTTCTGCCGCATGCAAATCAAATGGGGGCAGGTGTGGCACAGTGGTGGAAGGAGCCTTGGCCCCCATAGAAAGAATGGTATTGCTTTGAGCTTTGGCTGAAGGGACTCCAGAGAGAAAGCTACACCAAGTGTATGGTGCCTGGCTGCAGGGTTAAGGCTGTCTGTGCTGTCTCTGGTGGGGTAAGACATCAGCGAGCATCTCTGATAGGTTAAAGCCGTTGGTGGGCATCTGTGATCGGTTAAGGTCATTGTGGGCATCTGTGATAGGTTAGGGCCGTTGGTGGGCATCTGTGATAGGTTAGGGCCATTGGTGGGCATCTGTGATAGGTTAGGGCCATTGGTGGGCATCTGTGATAGGTTAGGGCGTTGGTGGGCAT
>NW_004949099.1:34781629-34786827 GCF_000317375.1 Microtus ochrogaster
AGGGCGTTGGTGGGCATTGTGATAGGTTAGGGCCATTGGTGGGGCATCTGTGATAGGTTAGGGCCATTGGTGGGCATCTGTGATAGGTTAGGGCCGTTGGTGGGCATCTGTGATGGGCTTGGGTGACTGCTAATCATTAAGAGTAACCCTGTCCTGTTTCCTTTTGTTCTATTACAGATTCTCTTGCAGGTAAGTCCTTCCTACAGTCAAGGTCATTCCCAAGGGACCACACGAGGCCCCAGCTGATCCCTGAGCTAATCCAGGAAGGCAGAATGTACCCACAGCCAGTCAAAGGGTGAAACCATTAGTGTAGCCTGGTACAGGACAGAGCCTGGGCTGGGTGTGTGGGGCCCACCCAGACTCATGCTGTTCTGCTTGTCACAGACTCTATTCCCCTGTGGGTGTACTGCTTCATCACGGTCATTGCCATTCTGCTGGTGGGCTCTGTGATCCTGCTGACCATCTGCATGACCTGGAGGCTTTCTGGTAAGGAGTATGCTGGGGCTTCCTCTCTTCTCTTTTCCCATGTGTCCTCCCTTCTTGCCCCAGCCTCACAGTCTAGACCTGTCATCCTGTGTTTAAGGGGCGTCCTCCACTCTGCCCTTCCGTGCCTAATTAAGATCTCAGCTGTCAGGAACCTAGAACCAGGCACCAGTCTGATCTGGAATCAGAGACCAGCTCCATGTGGAGCTCCCTGAGCCTCAGGCTTCTCTATGACAAGATGGCAGTTACAATGATCTGCCCGTCCTTAGGTGCGGGGAGGGCTAAAGGGAACAACAAGCAGGAATTCTCCCTCAGAGCTTGGCTCCTGATGTTTGCTCAGTGCCATTCGCCACAGTGATGTTTTTGTTGTTCAAGTTAGGGTCGCTAAACTCAACAGATTGGAAGGAGCTAGGGTGGGATTTCCTTGCATCAGCCATGGTCACTCAGACAGAGCAGCCTGAACAACCTCATCCTCAAGTCCCCAGCCTGTGCCTCTGAGCACAGAGACCATCCAGGGGCAGCAGGGTGTGACAGAGAAGACTCAGGCTCTTAACCCTGACTCAAAGAGCGGACTTTGCTCTCACCAACTTTGTACTCAGAGGAGTCACTTGCCCTTAGGTTTCATTTCCTTTTCAGTAAAATGGGTGCCTCCAAGAACCTGGAGTAACTGCTCAATCCCCACATCCTCTTCTACTGGCCAAGTTCTAATCGGGAGGAGGGGGATGACAGGCTAAAGGGCTAAGCTTTCCTGTCCTGGGACAGAATGTCTTCAGTCATCTGGGAAGAAGCTATTTCTACACTTGCCAATATCCATGTGGACTATGGTTTCTGGGCAGAGTCATGTGACATCTCAATGTTAATGCTGAACCATACCCCAGCTGCTACTATGTTTCCTGCTGTTTCCTAGAGTGTCCCCAGCACAGGGAATTGAACAGGAGAAACCTCACTTACTAGTCATTAGACTGGCTTTGACAGTTCTGGGCAAAGACCCAAAGAATAAGGGTTGAAATTAAGATTCTAAATCTTCTTTAGGAGCCGTAATTTAGAGGTAGAACACTTGCATAATATACATGGGGCGCTGGGTTCCCTCCCTGGACCAAAAAGAAGTAATCCTCCTGGTCATGTGTCCAAGGGCAACAATTACCTAAGAATATAGTTCCCCTTCCTCATCTTGAGAACATGAGGAGGAAGTGTAGCAAGGGCCATGGGGGCTGCTTCTGGGAGGCAGTGTGGTAAGATGTCTGCTTCCTGCGTGGACCGCCCTTCCCTCCAGTGGAGTCTGCTTACAGAGGTCTGGGAAGCAGAACCCTAGAGAGGGGCTGCTAGGGAGGACACCCCAGCTCAGGTCTCTGGCTCTCCACTTGCTGAGTACCGCAGATAATCCATGCCCCAGCTGACTGAAGGGCTCAGCACTTCCCACACAGTCTCTAGACTGTAACACCACAGACCCATTCCTCAGGGGGAAAGATGGAGTGTCGGGCATTAGTAGCTCTCTATTCATACAGCTTCCTGGAGCAGCTGACTCAGCCCTCACACCCACACAGCTATATGCCTCTGTCTCTGGAGAGGCCGGAATATCTTGTCACCAACTAGGGCCTGCTCCCTTGTTCCCTTCGTCACTCAGTACCACTGGCCCCGACACCTGTGAGCTGCCCCCTTTTCTCTTGAAGGCACTCAGTAGATTTCTCTTCCCTGCAGGTTCTGATCCTGAGAAACACAGCGATGACTCGAAATGCAGCGGTGAGTAGCATGCGCGCTGTGGGCGCAAGGCCGTTCTCTAAAGCCTGGCCGTGAGCTCCTGGGGTAGATGGATAGAATGTGTCTCTAGTCAGACTTTCATACCAGAGGAAGGCTCCATCCTCACTTAGGACACGTATCCACCTCATGCAGAAAGGGCTTTTGGGTAACCAAACACAGGGCCCAGAAATTAGAAATTTCTTTTTCTAATTGCTTAGCCAGAAAAGGGAAGGTGAACATTTTGTGGGGAGCACTCTTCCTGAGTGGGTGTTTCTTTTCCCTAGGCAGATCCTTGTACCTTTTAGTACTTTTACTTATCTTGATTTAGGAGGTCTAGAGGTCTTACTATGCAGCCTTTCCTGGCCTGAAACTTACTATGTAAATCAAGCTGGCCTAGAACTCATAAAGATCCTCCTGTCTCTGACTCCCAAGTGCTGGAATAAAGGGGTGTGCCACCACAGCTTTTTTAAAAATTTAAAATAATTGAAGTATCAGCCAATAACCAGATGGAACTGTGGTGGGGGGAGTGTAGGGGTGAAGGAGGAGGGAGATCGGTTCTTCTTCACGCAGGCCCCTCACTGATTTCTCGAACATCACAGCAAGGCAGTGTAGCAGCATCTGGCCCACCCAGAAGGCTGTTAGCTGAAGACAGCCAAGCTCTACCTTTAGTACAGGTAACTTGTAGGCTGTCTCTAGAGCAGTGGTTCTCACCCTTCCTAATGCTGCAACCCTTTAATACAGTTCCTTATGTTATGGTAACCCCCCCCCCCGCCATAAAATTATTTTTGTTACTACTTCATAGCTATAATTTTGCTATTATGAATTGTGATACAAATACCTGATATGCCATAATTTGAGGGCCACTGCTCTAGAGGGCGCTGCCCAGGTCCAGCATGTGAGCATCAGCTTGTATTCTCTTGTCTCTCACAGGCAATTCACCGGTAGCTGAGCTGACTCCCCCGCCTCTGAAGCCCAGGAAAGTCTGGATCATCTACTCAGCCGACCACCCCCTCTATGTGGAGGTGGTCCTCAAGTTCGCCCAGTTCCTCATCACTGCCTGTGGCACCGAAGTAGCTCTTGACCTCCTGGAAGAGCAGGTTATCTCAGAGGTGGGGGTCATGACCTGGGTAGGCCGACAGAAACAGGAAATGGTGGAGAGCAACTCCAAAATCCTCATCCTGTGCTCCCGAGGTACCCAGGCCAAGTGGAAGGCCATCTTGGGTTGGGCTGAGCCTGCTGTCCAGCTACGGTGTGACCAATGGAAGCCTGCAGGGGACCTTTTCACGGCAGCCATGAACATGATCCTGCCAGACTTCAAGAGGCCAGCCTGCTTTGGCACCTACATTGTTTGCTACTTCAGTGGCATTAGTAGCGAGAGCGACGTCCCTGACCTCTTCAACATCACCTCCAGGTACCCACTCATGGACAAATTTGAGGAGGTTTACTTTCGGATCCAGGACCTGGAGATGTTTGAGCCTGGCCGGATGCACCATATCAAAGAACTCACAGGGGAGAATTACCTGCAGAGCTCTAGTGGCGCGCAGCTCAAGGAGGCTGTGGGTAGGTTCCAGGAGTGGCAAACCAAGTACCCTGATTGGTTTGAGCGGGAGAACCTCTGCTTAGCAGGTGACCAAGATCTCCCATCTCTGGATGAGGAAGTGTTTGAAGACCCACTACTGCCACCAGGGGGAAGAATTGTCAAACAGCAGCCCCTGATACGGGAGCCTTCTGAGGGCTGCCTGGTGGTGAATGTCTGTGTCAGTGAGGAAGGAAGCGGGGTAGCAAAGCTTGATCCGCAGCTGCAGCCACAGAGAAAACCCGTGGCTCAGACTCTCCAGACCATGGTGCTGCCGGCAGAACAAGTGTCTGCGGCTCATGTGGTGGAACCTGTCCCTCTCCCACATGGCAGTGGAGCTGTGACCCAGCTGACCCTGGCAGAAGACAGCGAGGCCTGCCCGCTACTGGGGGCCCAGAGGAACAGTGTCCTCTGCCTCCCTGTGGACTCAGACGACTTGCCTCTATGTAGCACTCCGATGCTGTCACCTGACCTCTTCCACGGTGATGCAAGAGAGCAGCTAGAAAGCCTGATGCTCTCGGTGCTGCAGCAGAGTCTGAGCGGACAGGCCCAGGAGAGCTGGGTGAGGCCCGTGGTGGTGCTCAAGGAGCCCTGCACTTCCTCTGAGGAGGAGCAGCGGCAGTCAGTGCAGTCGGACCAGGGCTACATCTCCAGAAGCTCCCCGCAGCCCCCTGACTGGCTCACAGAGGAGGAGGAACCAGAACTGGATGAGTCATCTGAGCCTCTGTCTCCTGAGGTCCTGCAGAACCTGAGGAACCTCCAGCGGCAGCTCCTCTTCCAGGAGCTTGAGAAGAACCCTGGCTGGGACAGTTTGGAGCCACGGAGGCCAACTACAGAAGAGCAGGCTCCGTCCTAGGACCTCCTGCTGCTGGTGCTTTAGCGGATGTACATTGTACTGGTGAGGGGGGGGGGGGGAAGCTGCAGCTTTGGAGATGTGCATCTCTTGAGTTTGACATAGTGGCGTATACCTGAAGTCCCAGCACTTGGGGCCTGAGACTTGTCTCCTGAACCAGGGGGCTCAGGGTCAGTGTGGGCAACAGAGCAAGACCTCAGAAAAATAAATATAGACATTTTGATCCTGATCCCTAAACACCCCCTTTTACTCGATAGGCACATCTGGTCGTCATCATACAAGAATCCACAGCATGTTTCCAGGCTCTCATAGCCAAGTGGGTCACTCATTCCTAGAGCATCTGTTCTGTACCTTACTATGCATCAGGATTGGGGATTAAAAAATAAGTTACATGACACAGCCTTGGCCACCAAGAAACTTAAAAACCAGTAAGGAGCCAGGCGATGGTGGCACACACCTTTAATCCCAGCACTCGGGAGGCAGAGGCAGGCGGATCTCTGTGAGTTCGAGACCAGCCTGGTCTACAGAGCTAGTTTCAGTACAGGCTCC
>NW_004949099.1:34786927-34805835 GCF_000317375.1 Microtus ochrogaster
AAAAAAAAAAAAAAAAAAAAAAAACCAGTAAGGATGAAAAATTAGCCAGGATGATAATAGGAGACATGAGGCTGCTGCCCTGACCACAGACAGAACCCTAAGAGCCTGAGAGTGGAGGTCTTGGGCGGGGAGCGGCCTATGGCTTGAGTATTATGCAGGAGCTCAGGGTGGAGAGAACTTTGGGGCTAGGGTGGGAGCAGCTGGGGACTCATTCCGAAGTGGATCTGTTGCCCTGTGGGGGAGGAAACTGCATGCCAGTTATACCCAGAAGTCTTCTCAGATCTGTTTTGTACAGAGTCAAGATAGAAATGGGGGCTGCAAAACTTAAGCAGGAAGAGGCGTGTGAAATCCTGAGCTCAAGTGCTGGCAGCCAGTCTGTGGGAGGGCTGGTGCGTGGTTCTTCACGGAGTGCAGCCACCTGATCCCAGCAGCTTGGGGCCCAAGACCCCTCAGCTCTACCTCAGGGTATAGTAGTGGAGCAAAGTAAGATGTGGGGGTTTTGTGATGGGAGACATGGCAGTGGGCAACACAGCGGGCCCTCTGAGATCAGAGGAAAGTATGTCACTGTGGGCCTAAGGCGTAAGGAAAGGTTGTTTAACGTAGCTCCTGGGATGCCCTCTTGGGGCAGATAGCAGGCTTGGGTCCTAGAGAATACACAGGTGTGCATGCCCTGAGCCCCATGCTGTCCACTGCCAACCCTTCAAGCTTCAGGGAGAAAAGAACTACGAAGTCTGTGGGCAAAGCAAAAGCAGTGTTTCCGTGTGTGCATATGTGTGTGCCAAAATGAAGACTTTAATTAAAGTTACTTGTTGGTAAGAGCTCATAGTTGTTATTGATCACCTCTCAACCATAAGTAAAGAAGTTCCAGATAAATCTTGCCTGGTATTAACAAGTCCTTAAGGTTCCTAGTCTCAATGTGTGGCCCATATCCAGCCCTGCTGCAGCTAAGGGCCAGGGGAGAGAGAGAAAGCCCCTCCCCCCCTTTGCCAGCCCTGTTTCCTCTCAGAAATTCTGGCAGTGAGCGTCCTTGGGTCTGGATGCCAGTTAAGCTTGTGACATCCCCCTAGCTTCACCTATGGATGAAGCATCAAGGGGCTCTCCCAGCAGCGAGAGCCCCACAGCAGCACAGACCTGCGCCCCCCACAGTGTCCTCTCCAGCTTGGCCCAGTGCTCTTAACCCTCAGCTTCCAGCTGCTGCCCATTAGAGGGGATCAGTAAATAGATCCTTCTGCTCCCTTTTCCCCCTAATATCTTTGTTGAGACGTTCATACATCAGATAGTTTACAATTGGCCCTCTATTGAGTGCTTGGTATTTTCAGAGTTGAGCAGCCGTCAGCAGAATCACCTTTAGAACACTTCTGTCTCCTCAGAAGAGACTGGGGACTCTGCAGTACCACCCCACCTCCCTGGCAGCACCAGCCCTGCTTTCTCACTCTCCAGACGTGTCTGTTCCAAAGCTTCCATGTCATGAGATCAGAATTCTCCAGGTCTCGTGACTGTTTCATGTTCTTCCCACCCCATCGTTCCTTGGAGGTCTTTGCTCATCATGAATGTTAGGAATTCTATAAACCAATGTCTGCTGACAGAAAAATACCAGAATCATCAAGAACATTAAAATCATTCCTTCATGCTTGAGGAGCCATGCCTAGTGAAACTCCCGCTTTGGCCTGGCCCATTTGAGAGGCTGAGACAGGAGGACTTCCAAGTCGGTGCTGGTTATATTTAGACCCTGTCTCAAAACAGGAAAAATGAAAAAAGATGGCTCTACAGGTAAAGGTATTTGCCAGCAAGTTTACTATTCTGAATTCAATCCCTGGGGCCCACTTGGAAGGAGAGAACATCATCTCAGCACGAATTTCATGGCACATACAACACGTGACACACACATCAATTAACAGGAATAAATGGAACCCTTTGGGGGGGGGCTAAGTATGACTCAGGAATAGGATACTTTCCTAGCACACACGTGTCCTTGGGGTTGGAGGTGGCTGACGAGCACGCACTGCTCTTGCAGAGGACCAAGTACCACGCGCCCACACGGCAGCTCACAATTACCTGCAACTCCAGTTCCAGGGGATCCACTGCCCCCTTTTGGCCTCTTCAGGCACCAGGCATGTGCATGGTGCACATACATACAGCCAAAACACTCATGTACAAAAGTCTTTTTAAGATTTCATTTCCGTGCTCGCTTCGGCAGCACATATACTAAAATTGGAACGATACAGAGAAGATTAGCATGGCCCCTGCACAAGGATGACACGCAAATTCGTGAAGCGTTCCATATTTTTCACTCGGGAGGCAGAGGCAGGCAGATCTCTGTGAGTTTGAGACCAGACTGGTCTACAGAGCTAGTTCCAGGACAGGCTCCAAAGCCACAGAGAAACCCTGTCTCGAAAGAAAAAAAAAAAGATTTCATTTCCAAGAAGAGCACCACACTGATAGACGCCACTGCCCCCATGTTCTGCTTTCTTAACTCTTTGGTCAGCTCCTAGGAAGCAGCAGGGGAGGCTTGCTGAGTAGACATCAGTGAGCAGGTGACCAGAACGCACATGGGGCATGTACCCCAAACCAACTTCAGTGCATCCTCAGGCAAGCTCCTGACTGCGGAGGTGGCTCTGACCTCTTCCTACCTGAGCCTAATCAAGAAAGGAGGTGTGTGTGGGGGGGAATAAACAAGAATAAGTGACAATTAGATGGTGACCCAGGCATCACTTGATAAAGTGTTTCAGTCCAGATCTAGTTTCTGGCAATGCTTTGGGAGGCCCAGTGCTCAGTCCCTGCACCATGCATTCCCGCTGGCATCTGTGAATGGGAGGTTCCCATTCTAAGAAAACAGTAGAGCAGGGCTTGCCCTACTCTGGCACTTCCTGAGAAAATGGCTCACCAAGGGCTGCCGACACCATGGACTCTAGCCAGTGCAAGGGAGCAACAGCCCCAGCGCTCCCTGGTGCAGTCAATGCAGGACCCGCACTGTAGGTCAGGGCTTGAGTCTCACGTCTCACAGGGAGTGTCCCGGCCCCACTGCTCACCAGCTGAACAGCTTTGGCTATGACGTCTCTCCAAGGCTTCAGGTTACCATCTCTGAAATGGGCACAGCAGTAGCTCCTTCCTCAGAATGGTCTGAAAGGGGAGGGTGAAGTTCACACGAGCAACACTGAGGTCTCCCCACCCAGGAAGTGCTGAAAACACGTTAACCACCCTGGGCCCCTCTGCAGCGCCCCACCACACTGCCGCCTCTCCCAGCCAGTCCAGCTCTCAGCCTGTGCCTCTGACCTGATTCTGGGGTGGAGCAGCTTGTGAATCCTGAGGCGTTGTTCAGCCTCCTTTCCTGCCGTTTACTGCGCTCTCCCTCTAGTGTTTGCTTTCTGAGATTATCAAAGCCACCTCTGTCCACCAGCGGCTCACACTGACAGTGATATGTCATTGTGAGAAAGCAGCCATAGGACAGCATGCTAGTTACGGAAGATTGTAATGAAGACTGTAACACACCGGTGCTTCCTCAAGCCTGTGGGAGGAGCTGGCAGAGTAGTACGCTCCGACTTTCTGCTTCACCTCATACCCCAGTTGCTCCCAGGGCCACCTCCTTGTTCCTGCTCTTGCCCTTACTCTCCACATTGTGGTCTCTCCTGACTCCTGGTCTCCACTCCAGCCCGTCTATATTGGTCACCCTGTGGAGCCAGCCTTTGTCTGTTAGTGGAACTTGACATCTGTTTCGTTGTTTACAAATGAGTAGAGATCTTGTCCCCCTGCCCTGTCCACTCCTCACCTGGATACATTTCCCAGAGAATCACACTTGGGTTGTGGATACCTAAGTAGGAGCTGGCATCCAGATTCTTCATCTCAGACTGGAGAGGACGGCGGCATAACCTTGGCCTGAGGAGGGTGTGACCACACATAACTTGGCACAGTGCCCTGTTTGTTGGCCTTATTCTCGTCTTCCATGAGACCTGCTCAGAAAGCAAAAATCAGTTCTGTTTTCAGCTACAATTGAGCTTTGCCACAGGGAAAGTTGACCCCACTGAGTAGCCGGCATCTGAAGGCTTCTGTGGAGTGAAGGTCTGAGAGGTGATAGACCCAGGTTTAAAGTGGCTTCCTCCTGCCTGCAGGTAGCCTTCACAACTACTTATCTTTCAGTGCTTCAGGAAAAGGAGCTGACGCCACCTTATGGGTGACCACACCGGGGTAAGGAGCTGGTGTGCGCCAAGCCTGGCACCCCAGAGTGTGATGTTGTCATCTTTGTTGGCACCAGCTCCGCAGCATGGTTTAACCTGTGGTTGCCTCCCTATCCCCACACTGAACCTGTCTTCCGGAGCCCTCCTCCAGCTTCCCCAGGTGTCTCTGAGGAGCTCCAGCTGGCCAAACCCAAAGGGCACTGCTGGCTCGCCTGGAAGATATGTCTAAAAATGTGTAACAGGCCTGGCCAGACTTAGGAAGCCATGACACTGGGCCTCAAGGCCTGTAAATATCTTCTGCATACATCTTGGCCTGTGACATTTAGCACAGGCTCAAGAAAAGGATCATTTTGGTATAGGTCAGCTCGTTTAATTCTTTTTAAAATGTTATTAGTTTTATTTACTTGTGTATTTATTTTGTGGGGAGGGAGCTTGTGCAAGTGCCATGTACACCTGCGGGGGTCAGAGGACACCTTGTAGGACAGCTGTCTTTCCATCACGAGTCCAGGGACGTGAGCTCAGGTGGCCTGGATTAGTGGCGAATGCCTTTGTCCTCAAAACCACCTTGCTAGTCCGCCTCATTCCATTCTTTGGGTGTTGCTTTATGTATGTGACTTTTTTTTTTTTGAACAGGGTTTCCTCTGTGTAGCCCCAGCTGTCTTGGTATTTACTCTCTAGACCAGGCTCTGGCCTTGAACTCACAGAGATTCTCCTGCCTCTGCCTCCTGAATGCTGGGATCAAAGGTGTGTGCCACCACAGTGCTGTTCTCATTTAAATCTTAACATGTTCCTTCAAGGTGGCTGCCAGGGCCCCTGGTTTTTTTTTTGTTTGTTTGTTTGTTTGATGTGTGTGTGTGTGAACTTATTTATTTGATGTCTGTATACCACATGTGTGCCTGGTGCTCGAGGAGGCCAGAAGAGGGCATCAGATCCCCTGGGACTAGAGCTGTCTCTTGATAGTTGGTTAGGAGCCCTGTAGTGCTGGGAATCGAACACGGATCTTCTGGAAGAGCAGCCAGTGCTGCTAACTTTGAACCTCCTCTCCAGCCTGTTTTGATACAGCATCTTGCTCCGGACTGGTCTTGAATACTCGCCCTCTTGCCTTACCTCAGTGCTAGGAATGCAGGCCTGTACCGCCATCTCCCTCTTCTAAATGCTGCTTTAGAAAAGATGAAATACAGCTGAGTGGTGCTGGTGCACGCCTTTAATCCTAGCACTCAGCGGGCAGAGGCAGGGGATGCGATCTCTGTGAGTTCGAGGCCAGCCTGGTCTATAAGAGCTAGTTCCAGGACAGGTTCCAAAGCTACAGAGAAATCCTGTCTCAAAAAACCGAAAAAAGGAAGGAAGGAAGGAAGGAAGGAAGGAAGGAAGGAAGGAAGGAAGGAAGGAAGGAAAGAAAGAAAAAAAAGAGACGGGAGCTAGCTCCAGGAAGGAATGGGATGGCTCACGGCCACAGCTAAGAAGAGGGAACGGGTCAAGCATGGGCTTCTTGCTGATCCGAGCTCTCATTTGCCTCCAGAGTCCTGCTGGTGACAACATGGTGTGATCTCTAATACTGGCTGCCTCAACACTAAGAAAAATTACTAGGACTTAATTTTTCTGAGCTTCTATTTTTACTTTTAATTATAGGTTTGTGTATCGGCATATGCTTGTGCACTTGAGCGCAACGCCCAAGGAGGGCAGAAAGAGTATGCGATCACCTCGGGCTGGAGCTATAAAGAGCTGCCAGCGGCCCATGTGAGACTCTTGACCACGGAGCCACCTCTCCAGCCCTACAAGTTTCTTTGGCTGAAAACCCAATGGTCTGCCTGAAACTTAGTAGTCTCCTTCCTGTCTGTTTGTTATTTAAACAATGACTTTACTTACACCAAAATTGCGCTTCTAGTTAAGAAAGCACGACATGAGAGGAGAGAGTGGTTAAAGCTGGTTTCTCTCTGGGCACATCCCTGTAGTCCCAGTCACTTTGAGGACTGAGGCAGGAGGAGCCCTCGAACTTAGGTGTTTGAAACCATCCTGAGTAGTAGAGTACGAACCTGTCTCGAACAAGGAGGTTCACCTCTCCTGCCTTCCACCCTGGTAAGCTACTCCCAGTGTGAAAGCAAGCCAGCACAACTGGGAAATTCCTCTGTGAACAGAAAGCCCAGTCAGACATTCCCAGGCCCAGGCCACAGTGCACCGCCTCCCCACATCACACCAAATACTTGTTTAGGTGTGCCCATCACAGCGACACCAACCTACAAAACGATGACAAGTGTCAGAGTGACATTTAAGAATTCAGGGAGGAAATCAGGACAGGAATGGTCTTACACCACACAGGAAGCGTGTCACAAGTCTCGAGTTTTTTATTTTCAGAACAGAGTCTGGTTTTATTTTTAAAAAGAGGGGGAAAAATGTGATAAATGCTAGCGAGGTGCCGCTTCTCTGTTTCTTCTGGGCTCGAGTTCCCAGCTCTGCTCCCCACACACCCGGGCCTGGTTCCCAGCATGTTGGACAGGAAAAGCCTTGATTGGACAAAGCAGTGCACACCTGTTTCCTAGGGAGGCTGAAGTAAGAGGGCCACCTGAGCCCCAAGATTCTAGGACAGCCTTGGGAACATAGTGAGACACCACTCAAAGACATTTTTAAAGGGTGGGTGCAAGTCTCTAGAGAGAGCGCAGTCTTTGGATTAAGACTCTGCGATGGAGATGCAGCTCCGGAGGCTTCGCTAGCATTGCCAAGCGTGCTTGAGGCCCTGGGCTTACTTACTCCTCAGCATCGCAAACAAATTAACTCCTTTTTAGAAACAGGTACCATTCGGAACACAGGTAATAAGCCCTCCCCTTCCAGGCTCAACTGCTAGGGGCAGGCAGAGCTAAATTCTGAGCCCAGGCTTTTTTTCCATGCTCCGTTCTTCTGGTCCAAGCCTCAGGACAGTGTACTGTCTGGTCATGACACCTTGGGGACATCTCAAGTCTGATCCCTATCTACAGACACCCTAGAAAGCAAGAGAGGGGAAAAGGGCCTTAGGGGTCATGTGTGGATGGGACAGGGAAATGAGTAAAAAGACCCAAAATAAATACATCAGAAGGAAGGAGCCGGCCCCCTGGGCACAAAGGACTCAGAGAAGACATGTGGAAGAGGAGGCTGGAGAGGCGCTGGGCCCTCACTAGGCCTTCACAGTCCTGGCCTCTGTCACAGTGGCCATGGGCTCATGTCTCTTGATGTGCTAGGGAGATGGCAGCCTTCCATCCTAAATCCAGTGGCAGTCTCTCAGCAGCAGACAGCAGTCACACAGGAGAGGGATGGCTATCCAAACAGTAGAGAGAGGGTGGGTTGGGGGCCAGCCAGAGCCGGCCATGGCTCAGACATAATTTCTTTTCACAGTCATTGAAATTAGGTAGTGAGAAACACAGCAAAGCTGGAGAACAAATACGGAGGAGTGAGTGGGAGGAGCTGCAGCCCCAGCCAGGGCTCAGGCTCAGGACTGCGAGTCCAATCAGAAGAGGAGTCATCCGGGGTGAGGAGGAAAGGCAGGTGTGTTGTGCAAAGCAGCCGGTCAGCCAGCACCGGCTGAGGGCAAGAGACCAGAGGCGAAAAACTCACGGACTGGACTGTAAACATCCTTCACATGGCCCCTCCGAGAGCCCGGCAGGCCCCAGAGAGCAGGGCAGGCCCCCGAGAGCTGGGGCTCCAGCCAAGTTCAGCCGCTCCTGTTTCCATCCACAAAGATATCCTCAGCCCACAGCCCCAGGCAGTTGAGGAAGAGGAGCCCTTGATTCTCAGGTCTAGAGCCAAAGGGGATGAGGGACTTGGGCCAGATTGCTGAGTTAGTAGTCAGTGACTTGGCACTTTGGGCCTACCCCTGTGCTGTGGGCTTCAGAGGTCAGCATCAATGGGCCCTGCAATGCCTGTCCCCCAACCTAGTCTGCCAATTTCCCTTCAGCTCCCCCAAGACCAGATGCAAGGCAGGGGAAGGACTGTCCTCAAGTCCACCCTGGATAGCTCATCTCAAGTCTGCCTCTAATGGCAGAACTATGCCCAGAGCTTTCAAGTTCCAAACTCAAAGAATATCATCATCCTAGAAAGGTAGCAGAAGCTGGGCGTGGTGGCACATGCCTTTAATCCTAGCACTTGGGAGGCAGAGGCAGGTGGATCTCTGTGAATTAGATCGAGGCCAGCCTGGTCTACAAAGTGAGTTCAGGACATCCAGGACCGTTGCACAGAGAAACCCTGTCTCGAAAGACAAAAAAAGAAAGAGAAAGAAAGGAAGGAAGAAGGAAAGGTAACTGGGGCCTAGAAAGTAAAAAGAACATAGCATTCAAATCTAGCAAATAACAGGCAGAACAGATCACAGCCCCTTGTCTAGGTTCATTACACCACACACAACTCCCAAAACAAGAGGGGAGGGGAACCCAAATTCTTCAGGTTTCCACACACACACCCAATCCCGCTGTGGGGGTGATTATATCCTGACCTTGCTCCCTAGGCTTCTGACCCTTGACTCCCCTCAGAATACTTATCCTGCATTAGAGATTCCAAGGGCAACATCCCCTGTCAAGACTAGAGTAACCAACCCTGACTTTCCTTGAAGGACAGCCCTAAAGAGAGCTTCACCATGAGGGCCCCGTGGGAGAAGGCTGGGCCAGGAGGGTCCCGCAGCAAGCCTTCTCCCTGAGGAGACCTGAGCAGAGGAGAGAAGAAAGGTCACCGCCCTTTCTGCTCTATGCCGAGCTCTCCAAAAGAGCAGGTGGCGTCCCGGAGGGTCCCTAAGAGGCCAGCCCTCACACACCTTTGCACTCAGTAAAGCAGGCGCTCTGAACCCAGTTCCAACCCAGCCAGTACCAACAGAGGCAGGATAAGAATTCTGGTGCTGAAGGAGGAACCAAAAGAGAGCGAGCCGATGGCTGATACTCCACAGACCCTGTAATATCTGGTACCAAACCCCAAAGGGATCCAGTGTCCATGTTGAATGCAACTTCTGAGTGGGTTTTGTTTTGTTTTCGTGAGCAGCATGAATGTGTGATGGGATGAAAGTCGAAAGCACAGAGGTAGAAATACACACTCACCCAAGAAAGGGCGTCGCTGGGTCCTCACAGCAGAGACCCTCTCCTCCCCAAGCTGAGAACAGGGGAGCAGGAGTGAGGACGACCCTGGGTGAGCTTCTCCCTTGGAGTGTGGCAACCGAACAACTCCTGGGCATCCCGGTCATAAATTCAGGCAGGAAAGGATGGGGGTGGCATGTGGGGGCAGCAAGACCTCCCTAGATCGCCTTCCCACTGCAAGGGGCAGGGGACAGACACCCAGAAAAACACCACACACACACATGCACACACACACACGCATGCACACACACACACGCATACACACAGATGCACACACACGGACACACACACACACACGCATGCACGCACGCACGAACACACTTCATCTACCGAAGCCTACCATCCCTGCCTGAACACTCCCTTCCTTCTCTCTCCCCCACAGAACGAAGGCAAGAAGAGCAGGTGGCACATTCATCCAGTCCCTTGTATGTCAGAACAGGCAAGACTTTGGAGAAGAACCATGGTGAACATGGACCCTCCTCCCTCACAATATATTGCTGGTCTCCCTCCAAGTAGTCTCCACCCATAGGGTGCAGAAGAATTCGCTGGCCATCAGCCTTATCAACAGTGACCTTTTCTAAACAGAGCCAAGGAGGCCGGAAACTCTCAAGCCAAGAATAGAGCCCCTGCCCTTCACCTTTTTCAGTTCTGAGAGGCCACAGCTAGAGTGTTGACATAGCCATGAGGACCCCCTTCATTTTCCAAGTGGCCCCGCTGGGACCCTCCCTGAGGTGGCGGTGGTGGAGGTGGTGGGGGGGCAGAAGGAGGAGCACCATAGCTGCTTCTGGCCCGACTTGGGGAAACCCAACTCCCTCGGTCCCAGCAGCCCTCCAAGGCCTCCAGGCCACGGCAGCCAAGGAAAAAGAGGTTTTTGAGCATGAAGATGGACAGCGGCTGTTGGTAGCTCACGACCAAGAGGCTGCGCAGCGCCAGCAAGGGCACGTCCACCAGGCAGCCGCCCAGCAAGCGCAAAAGGCGGCTGCAGCTTCCAGGCCCGGAGGCCTGGCCCCAGGACGGAGCTCCTGCGGTGGTGTTCAGCTCATACAGCCAGAGCACTGGGGAGGCAAGCGTGAGGAAGTAGACGGCGATGAGCAGGTAGCGCAGGTGCGCGGGAAGCGGCACACGGCCGTCCAGCATCAGCTCCACCAGCGTGAAGCTGTCCAGCAGGTCCAGACACGTGCCCAGGAAGCAGCCCGCAGCGCGATGCTGCTGTGGCTGCAGGAGCAAGGGACCCGCCGAGCCCGGGGGCGCGCCCGCCTCGCTGATGGCACGCACCAGGCTGTAGAGCAGCGGCACGGACAGAGCCATGGTGAGGCGGAAGCCCGTGGTGCCAAAGGGCGCTCGCAGCTCAATGAGGTCCAGGATAGACGTTCCCAGGATGAGCACAACCTTAGGAGTGAAGGCGATGGAGTAGATGAGCCAGGCCAGGTAAGCAAAGGCGAACTCGCCCACCGCCCCGGCCGGCCCTGGCCCGGCCCCCGAGCCTCCTCGGCCCCCGCGAGCCTTAGCCCCGGCCCCCGCGGACCCCGCAGTCGGTAGGTGCAGAGGCGGCGCCGAGTGGTGGTGGAGCTGATGGTGGTTGTGCGCGCTGCTTGCTGGACCGCCCCGACGGCCCCGGCTGTTCTTGGCGAAAAAGATGGCCCAGCCCACCACCACCACCAGGTCAGTGGCGATCCAAGAGCACCAGTACAGGTCGGTGACGGCGATGAGGTACAGGTCCAGCAGACCACCCTGAGCCAGTAGCAGCACCACAGACAGCGCCTGGTAGCCCCAGCGGCATCCCGGGCTCGGCGAGCAGCCGTGGCGCCGACCCCTGCGGCCGGGCCGGGAGGGGCGGCCGCAGCAGCAACAGCAGCAGGAGCAGCAGGAGGCGCCGCCGCCCGTCCCGGTGCCGCCTGCGCCCGCCGCTGAGCGGCTCCCGGGGCCCCCGACGGCCCCGGTTGCGGGGCCCGCGCCAAAGTCCACGGCGGTCATGCTGCAGGAAGAGGTGGGCGTGGAAGTGGAGGAGGCGGTGGCGGGCGCGGTGGCGGAGACCGGGGCGCCCCCCTGAGCCGGGGGCCCCGGGAGCGCGGCGGCGGCGGCAGGCACCAGTGGCTTGCTGATGCTAATGCTCTCGTCGTCGTCCTCTCGCTCCGCGCCTGTGCTGCTGCTTGGGGAGCCGCCGCCCCCGCCGCGTCTGCCGCCGCCCCCACCGCGGCTGGTGCTGGTGCTGGTGCTGCTGTCTCCCGAGCCTCTCCGGCCGCGGGAGGAGCCCCCCCGGAGGAAGAGGGGCTGCAGCCGGGCGGCGGCGGGCGGCAGCGGGAAGGAGGCGGGCGCGGACGAGAGCGCGCGAGGGTGGCCCAGCGCCGGGTGCATTGTCCTCGGAGGGGCTCCCGGGGCTGCTGGGCCGCTCTCTCCCCCGCCAACCTCGGGCTGACGAGGCGGCCGAGGGGAGCCGGGGCCAGCCGCTGCCGCCTCCTTCCCAGCTGCTGAAACTCGCACCCGGGTCGGGTGGCAGCGAGATCCGGACTGGAGCGGCCGGACTGGGCGAATGGAGCCGCTGGTGGCTTACGAGGCGGGGGTGCGAGAGAGGAGCCGGGGAGCCGAGCGGACCGCCGGGACTCTCGGAGAGGCGGGGGCGGAGGCGGGGAGCGAGCCCAGCAGGCAGAAGAAGGAGCTGGCAGCGGGGAAACCAGGACTGGATTCAAGGGGGAGAGGAGGCTAGAATAGAGGAGAAAGCCTGGCTGGCTGGATCAGCAGGACGGAAAGGAGGGGGAACTAAGAGATCAGTGGAGCGGGCAGGGTGTAAGTAACCTGAAGGGCTAGGTGGCCTTGGTCTCAGTGTAGACCACACCTTCCTGCCTTCGAGCACCTTGCTCATTTCTGCCCCAAGTCTTCACAGTGCCTAAAGGAGGAAGCGGCGTGCCAATTTTCCCCGCTCTACGCGCCACCGGCCACTTTGTATCTCCTCCCTTTAACGCCCTGAGAACTCAAAAGGAGTGATTTAAAAGTAAGATAAAAGAGAACCAGAAGGTGATCGGGATGATGTGTCTCCATTGGTAGTGATCTTGCCTTGCATGCATTAAGTCCTGGGCTCCATCCCCAGCACCAAAATAAATAAATGAATAAATAGATAAATACCCGAAGTTCAGAAAGAGCAATCCCGAACAAATATTGCCTATTTACACATCCAACACTGTGTCTTCTCTCCCCGTGGGATCTCAGTTTCCAGTAGCTGGGAAGGCTCCTTGAATACAATTGCTGAGAAGAGCGCCTAGGAAAGGGGGCTGCACTGAAGAGCTCTGGAGTTAGGGGAGGCCAGGGCTAAGGCATGAAATAGATCTGGAGACTGCCAGGGGTGGGGGTGGTTCAGAGAGTAGCCTTTGCTTACTTAGGCAGGATCATCTTCGGTACTCTCGAAGATTTTTACCTAGCATAGATGAAATGCTGGGTTCCTCCCCAACACCCCATAAAACTAGACATGGTGGCCCACGTGTGTGTTTCCAGGTCTGAGGAGATAGAGCAGAAGAATCAGGAGTTCAAGGTCATCCTCAACTACTACGTAGCAAGTTTGAGGCCATCTTGGGTTACACGAGACCCTGCCACAAAAACAAACAAGTTAAGGCAGGAGTTGAAATAACAGGGAACTATGTTTAGCAAAGAAGGGAAAAGGGTCTTTAGAGGTATGGAGTGCATACAAAACAGACTCCAGCTAGGCCTGGCCTCACAGGCCAGCTCCTCCATAAGCCACTCAGGAAGCTGAACCGGGAGCATTCTAAGTTCAAGACCAGCCTGGACAATTCCATGGGCTGAGTCTGCCCAGAGGCTGGACCTCCAGGTAGAACCCCTGTTTTTAGAGGTAGGGGAGGAAAAAAACTACTATATAATTTGGGACTCAAGAAGGTTCCACTCCCAGCCCAAAGGCTTGCTGGTGCCTTACTCCCTGTCTTATAGATTGTATGTCTCTGGCCCCGATGTCACCTCCGCAAAGTTGCTGCCACAATAGTCTGCCTGGGGGGCGGGGAGACACCATCATATTGGTGGCCACAGCCTTGCCCTTAAATCTGCCTCTTAGGAGAAAAACCTGGAGCTATAGAGATGGCTTCGTGGTTCACCCGCTGATTTTGTAAAGGACCCAGATTTAGTTCCCAGCACAAGCCTGGAGGCTCACAACTATCTGTCACTCCAGTTCTAGGGAATCTGGCGCTGTCTTCTGACTTCTGCTGGTACCAGGCATGCAAGTGCTATACAGATGTACATGTAAACAAAACACTCATAAAGTAAAATAAATCTTACTCAGAAAGTAAATAAAAAAATAAAAAACCAAAATTCTACTTTTTTTTCTTTTTTTTTAAAGATTTATTTATTTATTTATTTATTTATTTATTTATTTATTTATTATGTATACAACATTCTGCCTCGATGTATGCCCGCACGCCAGAGGAGGCGCCAGATCTCAGTACAGATGGCTGTGAGCCACCATGTGGTTGCTGGGAATTGAACTCAGGACCTCTGGAAGAGCAGCCAGTGCTCTTAACCTCTGAGCCATCTCTCCAGCCCCCTCTACTTTTTTTTTTTTCAAGACAGTGTTTCTCTGTGTAGCCTTGGCTGTTCTGGAACTCTCTCTGTAGATCAAACTGGCCTTGAACTCACAGAGATCCTCCTGCCTCTTCCTCCCAAGTGCTGGAATTAACAGAATGCACCACAACCTGTGAAAAATGAAATTTCAAAGAAGAACCTGCCTCAGCTATGCCTACTTTGTCTGGCTTCTTAGAGAATGATCTAGACAAATCCAAGACACACATATAATTTGGAAGTTATGACTTGTGCAATCTTACTACCCCTCACCCTGGCTCAGACAACCTTTGCCCAAATGTCCAGAAGGCAGAGCAGGTGGAAGTGTGGGACCCCACAGCCCCAGCTTCATCACACAGCCTGTGGCAGCTAAGGCCAGTCAGCTCACCTCTCTGTGCTGTGGGATAATGCTCTTGTACACTGTAAAGACTTGTCATTCGTGTTGGTTTAATAAAACACTTATTGGCCAGTAGCCAGGCAGGAAGTATAGGTGGTGCAACTAGACTAGGAGAATTCTTGGAAGAGGAAAGCCAGAGACGCAGTCACAAGCCAGATGCAGAGGAAGCAAGATGAGAAAGGCTTACTGAGAAAAGGTACCAAGCCATGTGGCTAATCATAGATAAGAATTATGGGTTAATTTAAGTTGTAAGAGCAAATTAGCAATAAGCCTGAGCAATAGGCTGAACAGTTTGTAGTTAATATAAGCCTCTGTGTGTTTCTTTGAGACTGAATGGTTGCAGGACCGGGTAGGACAGAAACTTCCATCTACAACTCTGAGCTTCACACTGATCTGGACAAAGTGACCAGCGCTTACTTTAAGGAAATTTTGTGTTGAGAGATTGTGTGTGCAGCTTAGCCTAGTGCTGGCTCGGGGTGCAGATTCTGTTAAAGAAGCAGGTGTTTATCTCCTCAGTCTCCCAGGGGGCACCTGCTCATAGCATGGTGGCTGTCACCTGAGCCAGGCTCCTTCTCAGGCCTGCAGTCAGGGGTCTGCTCCTCTAAATCTTTACCCTTTAAGCAAGTACTAGGGAGTATATCCCTAGTCTTGAAAAACAACACAAAACGACAACAACAAAAAAAGCACTGGTTCTTTTCTTTTTATTTTTTTGAGACAGGGTTTCTCTGTGCAACAGTCCTAGCTGTCCTGGAACTTGCTTTGTAGACCAGGCTGGCATCAAACTTACAGAGATTCGCCTGCGTCTACCTTCCGTGGGCCAGGATTAAAGGCTTGTGCCACCACTGCCCAGCAAAGCACTGGTTCTAAATCAGCCTTCATAAGCCTCATGGTATGGGGGTGCCCACCGTGCCCCCTGGTGCCAAGGCCACTCACTTGGGGCAGAGGGGAACTGACAGCTTCAAAGATGCAGTCTCTGCTCGCTCACATCCAGGGTAAAAAAGGGGAGTTGGGGAACTGCCAGGTTCTGATGGGAGCAATTATAGCCGGTTTCCTAGTCTTCCCCAGGGAAAGCGAATGTGGAAGCTGGCCTGAGATTTCTCTTAAGCCAGTGAAGTGGATGAAGAGATAAAGGCAGCCGAAAAGAGCTGAAAACAGCAAGAGCACTGACCCAGTCCCCCGTCACCGGTCCCCTGGCTGCAGAGCCAACAGTCAGGATGACCTTTCATTCACCAGGGCCAGATCATTTTATTTAACTATCTTTTGAAGTGTGCTATCATCCAATGGGATGAACTTTCCTTTTATTTCATCATTATTGACTTATTTTATGTACACAGGTGTTTTGTCTGCGTGTATCTCTCAGTACCACCTGTGTGCCTGGTGCCCGCAGAGGCCAGAAGAGTTGGATCCCATGGGACGGGAGTTAGAGCTGGTCGTGAGCCATCGCTTGGATGATGGGAATCGAGTATGGAAACAGCCGCCAGCATTCTTAACTAATGAACCGTCTCTCCAGCTGCTACACAGAGTTATTTTTTTTTTTATTTTTTTGGTTTTTCGATTTTTTTTTTTGTTGTTGTTGTTTTTTTGTTTTTCGAGACAGGGTTTTTCTGTGGCTTTGGAGCCTGTCCTGGAACTAGCTCTTGTAGACCAGGCTGGTCTCAAACTAACAGAGATCCGCCTGCCTCTGCCTCCCGAGTGCTGGGATTAAAGGCGTGCGCCACCACCGCCCAGCCACAGAGTTAATTTTTTGTAAGAGGTTCTTTATCTGAATTTCCTGTAGATCCCAAACCCCTAGTAACAAGAACACCAGTAATCAGGCTAAGTCAGCATAACTATGGAATAAGTTAGTGGCCAGAGGACTGGGGGCATCTCTCCTCTCTTTGGATTGGGTAATTTCCAGCGTTCTCTACCCCCCCACCCCCATAGGGTTGGGGATGGGGATGGGGATGAGTTAACTACAAACATCTCAGAAGGATCTAGAAAAGGAATGAAACAGTCACAGAGCCCCTTACAGGCCCCTGGGGTGGGGGCAGGGGTCTGTTCTGGGTGCCTTCCACATTGCACCTGGAGACGGAACACACAAACTCAACTTAACCAAGTCATATTACTATTGAAGAGGTGCAGACTAACTAGGGTTCTGCCTGTGAGCCTGGCTGCCATTCTCTTCATAATCTCGGATGTCAGCAGCTCACAGACATTGGAGGAAGGGTCAGTTAAAGCGTTTGCCTAAGCGCACCTCATTGGGATAGCAGACACTAGATAAAGTTCCTCTGGCAACCTAACGCCTGAACGACAAAGCTCATGGCCTTCCTGAGAAACAAGAGGCAAACCAGCAGGAAGAAGTGGCCTTGTCCAGCTCAGCACTGGAGGAAAAGGTGGGGGGAGGTGGCGAGAATGCCTTTGCTTGCATTGACCACGGGCCCTGTTCCCATCTGATCCAGTCTCTGCTTGGAGTAACTGCCTCTCACCTTTAGAGCAACAATAGAAGCCAGGTTCAAAGGGCCAGAGCATGTGAGGAGCCCACAGAGGTCCCCAGTGTGAGAATGAGATGAGAAAAGACAGTGGAGTTCACTGGCTCTCAGTCGCGATGAGCATACACTGCGCTCAAAAGAGCAAGCCTAGCGGGAGAGAGAGACCAAAGCGGGAGCCAGCTCGTGAAGACTCCGCTCATGAGGACTAAAGCCTCAGAGCTACTCCGCCCTCTCAGAGAACAGACGCTGCACCTCCCAGAATGCAGAGCTCTTCTAGAGCTCGGGGTATACCCTGAGCTGCCCAGAGATGCCACCACCCACAGATGCACCCGTGCATCGGCCCCCGAGACAGACGCCGAGGTTTCAACAGGTTTTCTCTGAAAAGTGGAAGTTCCTCATAGAAGGCAGGCAAGCTCCCATGCACCGCCTCTTCAGTGCTGGGATTAAAGGTTTGTGCCACCACTACCCAGCATAGTACAGCAACACTTTAATGTATAATTAATCTAATGAGAAGGCGAGGCATATTTTTGTTTGTTTTGAGACAGGGCCTCATTTTGTACCCCTGGCTATCCTGGAACGCGTTATGTAGACCAGGTTAGCCTTTAACTCACAGAGATCTGCCTGCTTCTGTGTCCCGAGTGCTAGAATTAAAGGCGTGAGCCACCACAGCCCAGTGACAGATTCAATTTTTGTGTAGCCCAGGGTGGCATTGAACTAACAGAGATCCCTCTGCCTCTGTCTCCCGAATACTGGAATTAAAACTGTGCGCCACTACTCCCTGGCCTCTAGTGGCTTAGCTCTGCACTCTGATCTTCAGGCAAGCTTTATTTGTTACAGAACAAACAAAACATTCCCACAGCATATAAAAACAAAATCACCAGGGAAACATTTTCTGTACACTGGAAGAAAGCAGTCAATAGAAACTGGTTATGAGGAAGCCCAAGTACTAATTAAAAGAATAAAACCGCTACTTTAAATGTTTTAAGAATTGTGCCAGGCATGGTGGCACATGTATTTAATCCCAGCACTCGGGAGGCAGAGGCAGGCGGATCTCTTTGAGTTCAAGGATAGCCTGGTCTACAAAGCGAGTTTCAGGATGGGCAGAGCTACATAGAGAAACCCTGTCTCAAACAACAACAACAAAAAGTATTTAATTGGATTTATGGTTTCAGAGGGTTAGAGTCCATGATGGCATAACAAAGACATAGCAGCAGGGACATTAGAGAACTGACATCTTGTCCCACAAGCAGGAAACAGAGAGGGAGGGCACACTGGGAATGACTCAAGTCTTTTTTTTTTTAAGATTTATTTATGTATTATGAATACAGTGTCTGCCTGCATGTATGCCTGCGTGCCAGAAGAGGGCACCAGGTCTCATTATAGATGGTTGTGAGTCACTGTGTGGTTGCTGGGAACCGAACTCAGTTTCTCTGGAAGAGTACCCAGTGCTCATAACTGCTGAGCCATCTCTCCAGCCCCTGCTCAAGTCTTTTGAAACCTCAAAAACACACATCCTCCAACAAAGCCATACCTCCCAATTCTTGAGGGCTGGGATTAAAGGTGTGAGTCACACCACCCTGTTAAACACTTTCTTTTATGAAAGTCATGGTGTTTCGTCACAGCAAGAGAAAAGTAACTAAGACACCCACCCACTTTGGGCAGCCTTATTCCCTGGGCTGGTATCCTGGGCTGCACGAAGCAGAGAATGTAGGCTGAGCACAAGCATTGATTATTCTCTTTCCTGACCGCAGATGCAGTGTGGCCTGAAGCCTCAAGCTCCTGACCCTGTGACTTCTCTACCATGGTGGACTGTAGCTTCAAACTGTGGGGCAAAATAAAACCTTTTCCTGTAAGCCGCTTTTGCTGGGGTATTCTACCACAGTGAGCATATTCTAAAGGCAGATCATCTAGGTTCAAATCCTGCCTCTACCACGTAGAAGCTGATTAGCTATAGTCCCCTGGAGGACCAGAATCAATAGAATGAATCCGTAGTAAAAGGGGATTAAACTGGCTTCCATGGTACAGTCTGGATAGTCCAACAACGCATGTATTCAAACTGGAGAGGATGAGAACCTCTCTCTGCTCAGTCCATGAAGCTGGATACCTCGGCGTTCAGTCTGGAACTGAAGACTGAGGATTCCCAGAGAGCCACGTGGTCTTCAGTTAACACTGAGTGGAAGAGGGTTGGTTCTGTTCTCAGTGAAGAGCAGCAGTGAGAGCCACGTGGTCTTCAGTT